>NW_006292095.1:1024371-1028631 GCF_000327345.1 Myotis davidii | reverse complement strand
GGGAACTGGGAGGAGGGGAATTATGGGGGGGGGGGAAGAGGAACAAATGTAATAATCTGAACAATAAAGATTTAATTAAAAAAAAAAAGAGTTGTCTGGAGTAGCCAGTCATACAGCCTGCACCCGACAGGACAGATTAGGAGTTTTAAGCCACCTTTCCATTACTGATGCCCTAGTATAGCAGAAAGTTGGCTTATCAAATCCACCAAGATGTCAGCGTTATCTTCCTTGCGACTATTTGGCATGCACAAGGTTGGGGTGGGACAATGGGAACGATTACACAGCACAGAAAGTTTAAAGAGAGCAATGATCAGGGACTATACTGGGTTGAATAGTGTCCCCTCCAAAATTCATGTCCACCCAGAACCTCAGAATGTGACCTCACACAGATTTTACCTAACAAAATGTGAGCTCTCTGTAGACACAATTAGGTAAGATGAGGTCATACTGGATTAGGGTGGGACCTAACTCAATATAAGAAGGTCATGTAAAGACACAGACACACAAGGAAACAGACCATGTGACAATGGAGGCAGAAACTGGAATGATGTCACTGCAAACTGGGGAATGACAGACTGCTGGTGACCATCAAAAGCTAGGAAACGGTAGGAAGATTAAGGATTTGAATCCTGACTCTCCCACTTACGGAAAGTTACTAACATTTAAGATTCAGTTCCCTCATCTGTAAAGTGGATACGTATTATGAACACCTCAAGGGGTCTGTGGAGAATAGAAGAAAATTCATAACATTTCCCAATGCCTGCCAATAGCATTCAGTTATTACGGATATAAGAAAAGGGCATGAGTAGAGAGAAAACAATGTTCGTAAGGCAAAAGCATGTGAAAAACATGTCTATTAAGAATATAAACTACGGCTCTCATTAAAATTCAAACACATTTTTGAAAACACTGGAATAAGATTATTTTAAAAAACTTTACTCAAAGCTTAATGACTGTTTCCTTACACTGATAAAACAACTTCTACTGGAAATTAATGGTTTGGTAACAGTGACATCCTTCTAGCTGTACTGAAAAAGATTTAAGTTCAACCTTATCTCATGTTCCTCAGAACGTCTGCTTTACAATATGCACTACAGCTCCTAGGCACGCTGATGAATCTGTCGTGACTTTTATTTTCTCTTAAGGAAAGGAGAGGACCAGTCTCACCCCATGCTGCACCACTGTTTCCGGGAAGCGTCGCAGGAGGAGGAGCAGCATTTCTGACCGTTCCAAGGTGTTGAAGCATTGTTCTGTGACCTTGAGTAACATTTCACACTGGACCCGACCGGGAAGAGTTTCAAATAAACCTGGACACAGCACATCATGTGTTTAGAAGTTCCTTTCAGAAAGAAGACTGAAGCAAAGTGGAAGTAAGGCATTTTTATCTACAGAACAGTAAATACTATGTGAAGAATCATTGTTCTCGGGTTTCACCTACAATCTAGAAGGCTTCTGGGCCAGGCAGTATTGGGCACAAGATGTTTGTCGAATGACCATAAAAACTTTTTGGGATCCAGAAGACAAGAATGATACATGTGAAGGGTCACAACTGTGCTTGTTGCTGGCTGAGACAGAGAACACACACTTGTTTAAGGTGAAGGACCTACACTGTCTACTTTTTTTATCCAGAATTTGAAATATTTGACTGGCTATAGCAACCAACACGGAGTAAAGGTTTAAAGAAAGGTCATAAATCATTAAAGTTTCTCTCCTGTTTTGTGAAGATCTGCCTAATGTACAGATGCTTTCCGACTGCTGTAAAACCTGTTAAAAATGTATTCAGTTCCCTGGACTAACTGTTAAGTCCACATCCCTTAAGGAAGCTTACAGGAGTCTAAGCAAATGCTTCAGGGACCAAGTGATACCATTTGTCCAGACTTCCGCTGCCAAGAATAAAACATACATATGGGTACCAATATTACAGATGTCATTTTTTGGCGAAATTACTACATTTAACTTGGTATTCCAGAAACAGTAACTTATACACTGTTAAGTAATTACTCCATTCTTACTTCTTAAAAATTGGGTTTGTTTATCCTGTGAATCGTTCCTTAATGCTGATGTGATAATGCTGATTTCTCTCCATACCACCGGCTGATCTGGGAAATTCACAAACCTAGTTTTAAAATGAATGCATTAAATTAAAATGTCAGATTCTATATAATATCCAACAAAGAACATTAACATTTGAATAAAAACACATTTTTCATTATTCCAAGTGAATATGTAGATGTACCAAAACAAACCAAAATAAAGATATAAAAATAAAAACTAATTTTAAAAATATGAGGGTATCAGCCCTGGTCAGTGTGGTTCAGATGGTTGAACTTCTTTCCATACACCAAAAAGGTTGTGGGTTCGGTCCCTGGCTGGGGTGCATACTGGAGGCAACCAATTGATGTTTCTCTCTTTCTCTCCCTTCCTCTCTAAAAATCAATAAAAACGTATTTTAAAAAATGAGGGTACCCACAAGAGTTTTGAGATTTTTGCAAGTGAAAAGATAATATTTCAAATGTGTAAAGTACTTATAAATATCAACAAGAAAAAAAAGGTACCCAAAGAAAAAGTGGGCGAAGGCAAATCACAGAAAAAACACAAGTAGCCAAAGAGAACATTTGAAAAGATTAGGAATATAATGGGGACAACTATTTAAAAATAGCAAAATACCATTTTCTATCACATTGGCAAACATTTAAATCTGAAAGTCTGATAATATCCACTGTTGGCAAAGGTATGGAAAAATGGACACGCATACACCATTAGTGAAAATGTAAATTGGAATGGTATTTTGGGGAGAGCACTTTGACCAATGCATCAACATTTAAAATGTGCAAACGTTCACTAGGGAAATCCATGTAGAATCTATTCTACAGAAAACATCAAAATATGGGTACAATATTGCCTATGGACACTGTAATTTCAAATTTGGAAACTACCAATAAAAGAGTGGTTATGAAATGCTATGCAGACATGAAGAAGAACAAAGTATATCTCTACCTACAAACAGAAAAAGGGGTCCTTTACTTACAGGAAAAGGGGGCAAAGAAAGCCAGCAGCAGAATAATCAGTATGATCTCACTTTTGTAATCCACCCCCTAACCGTGTTATATGCATCGTGTGTATGTGTATCTCTCTCTCTCTCTCTCTCTCTCTCTCTCGCTCTCACACACACACACACACACACCTTAACTCTGGCTGAATTTAGGAGGCAGGAGGGGGGAGGCTTTCACTTTTTATTCTGCATGCTTCAGTATTGTTTTAACTTTTATATAGAGCAGCGGTTCTCAACCTGTGGGTTGCGACCCCTTTGGGGGTCGAACAACCCTTTCGCAGGGGTCGCCTAAGACCATCGGAAAACACATATATAATTACATACTGTTTTTGTGATTAATCACTATGCTTTATGTCCAATTTGTAACAATGAAAATACATCTTGCATATCAGGTATTTCCATTACGATTCATAACAGTAGCAACATGACAGTGATGAAGTAGCAACGAAAATAATTTTATGGTTGGGGGTCACCACAACGTGAGGAACTGTACTGAAGGGTCGTGGCATTAGGAAGGTTGAGAACCACTGATCTAGAGCATCATGTATTCTTTCCAAAATAAAAAATTCTCGGACAGCAGAGTTTTAACAAGAAACATAAGACCTCTCTGCAGAGGGCATGCCAGCAACGAACGGAAGGACTCGAGTCATAGCGAAGGTGGGACGTGGATGAAGGGAAATCTTCCTGCCATGCCCCCTCCACGGAGCAAAGCCGCAGGAGGCCCGCGCCCGCTCACTCACATGTCGTACAGCAGCCTCCCCGCCGTGGCGGTGCGCTCCGCGTTCCGCTCGATGGTGTACATCTCGTACTGCAACACAGACCAGACCGTCAGGCCCCCGCTCCCGCCGGGGCCGCGGGGCTGGGTTCCCGGGGTCAGGGCAATAATGTCTTAAAAGTAGAAGGCGCTGCACAGACGGCTGCCATCATGATACAGGAACGATCGGAGCCTTTCCTAGAGGCGTCGGTGTGCGGTCGGGGCCACCCAGCCGTCAACGCGCGCCACACCTCCCACCAGACCCGAGCTCCAGGGCGTTCGCGGGGTCTGCAGACGCTGGCGTCGGGGGAGAAGGCTTGGGAAGGCGTGGGAGGACGGGGCGAGGAGGAGATGGAGAGAAGGGGGAAAGGGAGGGGAGGCGGGCGGGCAGGAGCGGCCCTTCCCGGGCAGCTGGACGCCGCAGCGGCTCACACCTCCCCGAGGCGGAGCGCGC
>NW_006292095.1:1023930-1024220 GCF_000327345.1 Myotis davidii | reverse complement strand
CTATAAAATAGGTGGTATGCTGTAGTTGGCTCATACAGGCAGCCATTGCTAAGTTCTCAGGAATTTTGCCGCCGGGAAGGTTACTGCGCATGTCCGGTCGCAGGGACGCCGGCAGTGGATCGGGAAGAGTTTTCCGGGTTTTGTGGGCAGCCTCTTCCGGTCGGCTCTCAGTTACCACCAGGCCCCTTCCTCCTCCGCGGAGCTAGTGTTTTGTACGAGTCTTCCGGGTCACCTCCAAAATCCGGAGAAGTGGATTTTCACTCCGGCGGGCTTCACCGAGACCCTGGTCA
>NW_006292095.1:988789-1023878 GCF_000327345.1 Myotis davidii | reverse complement strand
GCTCGGGAGCGGGAGCGGGCGCGCGGAGCTGGGCACCCCCAGGTGGCGGGCGGTCCCTGGGTGGCCCGCGCCTCTGGGTTCCCGGGACCAGGCTGGGAGGTTGTTTGAGAGGAAGAAGCAGAGGGCGGCCCGGAGCGCGGGAAGGATCCCCGTGGTCCCGGCCGGGTTGAGGGCCCGGCCTCTGGGGCACTGCCAGGAGTAGATGGAGGAGTAAAGTCTGGGGCCCAGGTACGGGGCTCCGTACAGCGGGGAGTGTGATGCCTCGCGTTTGGTCTGGTGCCTTTTATCTTTTCTAAGTGCGTCTGTATTTTATTTATTTATTTTTTAAAAATATATTTTATTGACTTTTTACAGGGAGGAAGGGAGAGGGATAGAGAGTTAGAAACATCGATCAGCTGCCTCCTGCACACCCCCTACTGGGGATGTGCCTGCAACCCAGGTACATACTCTTGACCGGAATCGAACCTGGGACCCTTCAGTCTGCTAGCCGTAGCTCCATCCACTGAGCCAAACCGGTTAGGGCTGTATTTTATTGCTGCGCCTTTATTCGCTGGTTTTCCCAACAGACATTTATTTACTGAGCAGTTGCAGTAATTGGCCCTTAAAAAGTTCTTTGCAGTACGTCCTGAGGGAGCTACGAAGGTGATTGTCCCTGTCCCAGCAAGGGATTTTTTTTTTAACTGTAGTGTCAAGACTTAGTTGGAACTAAGTCCTATTTTCTTTATATATATATATTTTATTGAGTTTTTACATGGAGGAAGGGAGAGGGACAGAGCGTTAGAAACATCGATCAGCTGCCTCCTGTACACCTCCTACTGGGGATGTGCCCACAACCAAGGTACATGCCCTTGACTGGAATGGAACCTGGGACCTTTCAGCTCACAGGCGGATGCTCCATCCACTAAGCCAAACCCGTTAGGGCTCCAGCAAGGGATTTACAATGTTATGGAGGTGTGACCTACAGAAAAATGCTATTTTAAGTATCTTCTCCAACTAGAATCAATGTCATTTTTCCAAAAACTTCAGATTTGTTTAGCATTGGAGGGAAGGAGAACGAAATAATTTCTGTTCTCTGGGAAGGGAGGCCACACTTAAGGCCAGAGGAAGCAATATTTGCCCAATAGGAAGAATGCACCAAAATGTGGGTTCTGATTAGTTCATTCGATTTTTCAATCTAAGTTGTGTAGAAAATTTTTTTAGCAAATTCTATTACCACTGATAACTTCCATTTAAAACCAAGGGATTAAGGATTCAAAATTGACTTGTGTGTTTTTCTTTAAAGAAATTACTATGTACTTATATAAACATAAAAATAGTAAATATTCTAAATAAATATAAATAAATACCATTACTATTTATGGTTATACGTAAAGTATAATATATACTTACTAATTATAATGCTTTATAAATAAACAATCTTAAAAATTAGTGGTGGCGCCCTGGCTGGTTTGGCTCAGTGGATAGAGCGTTGGCTTGGGGGCTGAAGGGTCCCAGGTTCGATTCCAGTCAAGGGCATGTACCTTGGTTATGGGCACATCCCCAGTAGGGGGTGTGCAGGAGGCAGCTGATCGATGCTTCTCTCATCAATGTTTCTAACTCTCTGCCCCTCTCCCGTCCTCTCTGTAAAAAATCGATAAAATATATTTTTAAAAAAATTAGTGGTGGGTTATTTATTTATGTTTGTGTGCTAGTTTTAGAGATAAGTGACAAATAGGGCAGGCACAAAGGAACGCAACGTGAAGTGCCAATGCTATCACATCATTAATGTCTGGGCTCTTTCATTAGTTTATTTTGCTTATTACCCCATTCCAAAAATGGCAATGTTAGGTATCTTCCCCTTTCCTAAAAACTTTTTAAAATTTGATTTTGTTTAATTGGTACCCTCAATGGTATCTCCTGGTAGGACTCACTGCACTTACCTCAGTCATTCTGTGATGTAGCGAGGAAGCATTATGGTTCCAAACGTGCTATTTAATGTCTTCTGATTATGCACAGGAACAGCCTAATTTTTCGATTCTTTTATAGGCGAGGAGGCTGTGATAAAAATGTTTTGGCTTTGTAGGATAGGAGGCAGAAAACTGAACAGATCAGAATAACTTTTACCTGATAACGGGTAGGTCATAAAAACAGATTGCTGTCTTAAATATTTTTTCATTATTAGCCTGGCTGGCATGGCTCAGTGGTTGAGTGTCAACCTATGAACCAGGAGGTCATGGTTCCATTCCCTGTCAGGGCTAATTTATTAAAATATGTTTTTATTGATTTCAAAGCGGAAGGGAGAGGGAGAGAAACATCAATGATGAGTGAGGATCATTGATCGGCTGCCTCCTGCACACCCCCCACTAGGGATCACAGCTGCATCTCAGGCATGTGCCCTGACCAGGTACTGAACCGTGATCTCTTGGCTCATGGGTTGACACTCAACCACTGAGCAACACAGGCTGGGCATTTTTAATTGATTTTAATGTACAGAGTTTGTGTAGAGATTTTCAAAACGGTCATTAATCTTCAAATTTGGAATTACCAAAACAAAAAACAAAACTGTACACTTGTCCCTGAATCTTTAGTTCTCTAGTGTTCTATTAGATAACAATTAGAAATTAAACTTTTAGTTATAGGGGATAAATAAGGGAACTCTGGATGTATTTTAGATGCCAATCAATTGAAATTGCCTCTTTTTGCCAGAATACAACGTAAGATTTGTGGCTATTTTCTATCCAACTTTGTTTTTTCAAGTCAGCATCAGTTTTATTTTTAATAAATATATTTGATTGATTTTAGAGAGGAAGGGAGTGGGAGAAACAAATAAAAACATCAATGATGAGAGAGAATCATTGATTGGCTGCCTCCTGCGTGTCTCACACCAGGGATTGGGGATCGAGCCCTCAACCCAGGTATGTGCCCTGACCCAGAATCAAACTGTGACCTCCTGGTTCATAGGTTGATGCTCAACCACTGAGCCACACCAGCTCCATCAGTTTTTATTTGCCATTTCTTTCCAGCAGAGAAGGCTGCTGTAGATATACCAAAGCACTCCTGCCGCCAGGTGTGGTCATATAAACATGAATTTGTCACTACACCTTCTTCCTCAAGGCCTTTGATACTGTGAAGAAGTTGGCTCTTGTCTCTGACTTAGAAGTTGTCATCTGGGGAACATGAGCCAGGTGCCCAGGTTCTCAGTGCAGATTCAAAATCACGGCAAGGAGGCCAAACGATGTACATGCACTTGGCCCAGTGCCTTCCTTGTGTACTTGAGAGGCCTGCAAGACACTCCCGAGGAGAAGTGTGTAGCTGGGGACCTTTCCTCAGTCTGGCTCCTGTGCTCCACGACAACTTCTAAGTCATGTAAGATGCTCAGCATCCAGCCCCAAGTTCCTTGAACTCAGTTCAGTGATTTGTATTAAACACTATGTTGCTTTGTATCTTCAGCTGCAAAATACTAAAACCCACAAGTACAACCTCTGAACTTGCACTGACACAGCCTCTTTCCTGCCCTCAACTCCCTGTTTGGTTCTTTTTAATGGTTTCTTCATTTCTCTTCTCCCTGACTTTAGCTTCGCAGACCTCTATTCCCTTGACATCTACGTTTTTCTCCTAATGTGTCTGCCTTCTTCTGGGCTGACTCTGCTTCCTGCTCACACTAAAAGGCCTGGGCTGGGACACTCAGCATGTTCAGTGTCTTTGCCTCTTTATCCCATCACTGTATCTGCTCTTCAAATGACCAACCCTGTGTCCCATCCTATGGTGCATCTTCCTGGATGTGTGACCGGCTTGAAATAGGTGCGATGAATGAATATCCAGGAGGCTGAGTTCTGCTGTGCAGATTGATGCTACAGCTAATTCCAGGTTATAGTATCAGTCTGGGCTCTTGACCACTCCAACTCCCATTCTTTCACCAACTTACAGTTAACTCTTAAACAGTTGAAAAATTAGCCTATTAAAATTGATTTTAGAGAGGGAGAGGGAGAGATAGAAACATCTATGAGAAACATAGATTGACTGCCTCCTGCATGCCCCCTACTGGGGATCGAGCCCTCAAGCCAGGCATGTGCCCTGACCGGGAATTGAACCAGTGACCTCTTGGGACACTGGTCAATGCTCAATGACTGGGCCACACTGGCCAGGCATCAGCGTATAACTTTTGACTTCTCCAAAACTTAACTACAGTTAGCCCATTGCATCCACAGATTCAACCAACTGCAGATGGAAAACAGTATTTTTTTTTTTATCTGTGGTTGGGAATGTGAAAATACTGTTTTTAATTTGTACTTGGTTGAATCTGCAGATGGTAAGAGCTGACTGTATTTATTGGGGGGAAAATCTGCCTATAAGTGGACCCAGGCAGTTCAAACTCATGTTGTTCAACTGTATTTCAAGCCTTTGTCATTTTTCTCAAGTGCTTAACTTTACTGTGAGCAGATGACTTTACCTTTTACTGAGAAGACTACGGCCATCAAGCCTTAAACTCCTTCATTTTGGGGCATCATGGCCCTATTTACATTTCAAGATCAAACACCTGATCATGTAAGTATTCTTAAAACCTTTTTATGGTTTCCAATTGTGCTGATGTTGGATGTGTAGCTACTGCTCTGCCTTTGCAACCACCCCTGACACAGAACTTCTTTCAGTTCTTCCGTGTGGTACATTGTCATCTCCACACTTTCTCGTGTACTGTCACTTTTGCTTTGCTTAGAACAGTCACCATGGCCAATGTCAAGGGGCTAATTCTTTGCTTGTTAGATAACACCTCCTCAGGGAAACTCCCTGGCTTCACCCCTCCTCTGTTCCATGGTCCTTATACTGTTATATATCTGATGAATTACCTGACATTAAGCTCTTGTATACTGTCTTTTAAAATATTACTTCTCTAGCCACTAAGATATGCTAGACATCTATATATACAAAACCCTAATATGCAAATAGACTGAACAACGGAAAAACTGAACAACCGGTCGCTATGACATGTGCTGACCACCAGGGGGCGCGTGCGTGGAACATGGTGGGCGTCGGCCACGGTGGGATGGTTGAGCAGGTGAGCGGGGGCACCAGACTAAGGCGAGGCGCCGGTCACTGTCAGTGGGGTGAGCCTCTGGTGGTTACTGAAAATTCTTTGCTCCTGTGTGCCGCGGTCCCGCCCGGCGCTTGCACCTGCTGCCAGCGCCAGCCCCGCTCGCCCCTCAGGGCTTCTCCATCTCCCCAGCTCCTGAGGGGCGATTGGGGCTGGCAGCCATGTCTTACACCTGCTGCTGGCAATGGCCCTGCTCGCACCTGCTGCTGGCACTGGAGCTGCCGCTTGCACCCACTGCTGGTGCCGGCCCCACTTGCACCCGTTGCTGGTGCCTGGCACTGGTTCTGATTGCTCGGCCCCGTCAGCAGGTGTGAGTGGAGGCTGCCAGGCCTGATCGCCCCTGAGGGCTTCTCCACCTCCCACTGCTCCCAAGGGGCAATCGGGGCAGCAGCTGCTGCTCGCACCCAGTGCTAGTGCCAGTCACAATCGCTCCACGCTGTCAGCGGGTGCTAGTGGGGCCGGTGCCGGTCAGCATGTGGCAGCACGTGGGAGCGGTGGCAGTGGGAGTGGGGCTGCCAGCAGACTGGGGATTGGGAGCCGCAGTGGGAGGGGCCAGGCGGGGGCGTGGAGGATGGGCCGAGACCCGCCCCTGTGCCCAACGCAGCCTCACGGCCCACAGTTCCTTTCAAGGTGCACAAATTTGTGCGCTGGGCCCCTACTGTATTAATAATAGGCTATCAGTAAAATTTAGGTGAATTTTTAATATCTTCACCCTTTGCTTACAAATTTTCATAAAACCTCTAATTTTACATAAATTTCATTCCCTCTAGTTTCAGAGGATAAAGGGTCCCATTTGTTCAAGGCCAAAATCTTCACCTGTGCTGAGAATCCCATAACCTTGGCTTCCTCAGAGAATTCGTCTTATCAGTTCTTCCCATATTTACAGTTTCAATCTATTTCTACTGGCTCCCTCCAGAAGAGGACATGTTCCTATTGGGTTGCTATAGTCACCCGTAGATTCTAATAGCTGCTGTGTGCCCTGTGCAAATTCCCTCTACCAGGCATCATGCCTATCCCCTACTGCTGTGAGTACTGGTGGCTAACCCCTCACAGCTGCCGCCTCCTCTAGAGAAATGCCTTCAGCTTCATTTAGAAGTTAACACCGCCCAAAGGGGTGATTAGGTACAAAAAGTTAGTGCCCTTGTCTCAAGGGGGCAAATCTATGGCATAGTTTATGTGCTAAAGCAGATTTGGCTGAGACCACATCCGTGCTCAGCCCTGCTCCTTCCTTATCCTGTTTCCTTCCCGGCTCCTCCCTCAATAAAACATGTGCCTCAGGCACTACTGGGTAACTCAACCCAAGACAATAATTACTACTGGAATGGGAGTAATAAGAGGTGCCTCATGAGTTCTCTGGATTTCGTAGACTGTCTGTACCATTTGTGCAGCAGTGACTATTTTCCCTCGGTAATTAGGATCAGTCATTGGTTCATAATGTAACCCCCTTTCTTTTTTGCCTAGTGGGTCAGTGATATAAGGAGTCCCAATCTTGCTTTCAATTCAATGGGAACATGACTATGGTCCCTGGTGGAAGCCCTTTTCCCTTGGGAACTAGCACTTTCAAATTCTCAGAGCACAAGATTGAGGGGACAGTTATGAAGAATTCCATTAGTGGATTATTCAGCATAATTTGAGGTGTGACTCACTCCTCCCACCCTTGGTTGGTTTAAAGCATATAATGTGTCTATAGGATAATATCCATCTCAACCTCATAGGATGTGGTTTAGCTGAACCCCAAGCCTCCAGTAGATTATATTCCACCATTCTGTCAGGCCACTTACTTCTGGGTGATGAGAACAGAGTAGAACCAGTGAATACCTTGGGCCTGTTCACTGCCATAAAATGAGTTCTTGGGTCTGAAGTGATACTGTGTGGGATACAATGGTAATGAATAAAATGTTTTGTAAGTGTATCAGGAAGATCTGAATCTATAATAGTGTGAATTCCCATGAGGACAAATCAGTCCCTTCTCCGTGATAGGAAAAGGTCCCATGTAATCTACTTTCCACCAGGTAGCTGACTGGTTCCCCTGGGTGGTGGTGCCCCTTTGGGGACTTGTTTTGGCTTCTGCCATTAGACCTTTGGGCACTCAGTGGTAGCTCTAGTCACATCCTTGATGAGGGCAAGTTCCTGTTGATTCCACACAAAGCATCCCTACTGCCATGGATCCATTGAGCAAACACCAGATGGTTGGGGAAAGAGACTGACTGACATCCGCAGAGTGAGTCCTCTTATTTCCGGCAGGTTACTGAGAGTCTTCTTCGCTGTGGATGTCCTCTGGGGAGCATTTACATAGAACACAGCTGCCTTGACACTTTGCACCCATTCTGAGAGTCCACCTACTTCTCTCTTAGACTTCTTTGTCACCAATCTTCCAATTTTGTTCTTTCCAAGTCCCTGACCTGTCAGACAGTCTATTGGTAGAGATTCACACCTTAGGCTGTCTTTCCAGAATGGACCATCCAATGAACTGCCCTAAGTTCTACCCACTGGAGAGATTTTCCTCATTGTGTTTTAGGGCTGCTCCCGAGTACAGCTGTCATTGGTGGTCGCCCAATTCCCTATGCCAACATACCATGCACACCCTTCTGTATACTCTCTGTATTCCCATGAGGCCACAGGTGTGAGTTCAGGGAGGGGTGGTGAGGCAGTAGGTGTAGCTCCACGGGACTCTAAGCCATGCTCTTGAAAACTCCTGCTTTTCAGACCTGCTCAGGCTCTCTCTTATCTATTGCATTTCCATTAAATGGTAGAACGCTTGTATACACTCCCAACTTCATTAGGGGAATAAAATAACCATCGTTTCTTTAAATCCCATGAAAGTTGCTTCCTTGGAAGAGCATGAAATGATGGTGGAGGAAGTTGCAACAATGATTGGCTGCTCTGTGTCTGCACCTCCATGATTAGAAACAGCAATTTGTGATCAGAGCAAGATCCCTGATATTTGGAGGACAAAGTCCTTACTGCTTGCCATTCTGGCTCCTGCACTCTAGGAACACTGGTACAGCTGCCTTCCATGGGGGTGGGAGTGGGGAGGATGAGTAGCCACTACTGCAGGAGGCTGAAGTTGATAAAAATTAACCACAATTTACCAGACACTTCTTCCCCTGGAAGCTACAAGCCTTTGCATAGGCTATAGAATTATAAAATAATTACATTATGACAAATTTTGCTAATATGTTGTCCAGATGAAGAGACAAACTCCTGGCCCTTCCTACATTGCCATCTTTACTGACATACAGGCTTATTTAGTTTTACACCCTGGAGTAGTTCATTTTAAATTCTCAGTGTCAAAATTCTAATTTAACTGTTATAAAAACTGACTAAAGAGTGCTGAGGGGAACTTAGAATTATTTTTTTTAAAATATATTTTATTGATTTTTTTACAGAGAGAAAGGGAGAGAGACAGAGAGCTAGAAACATCGATGAGAGAGCGACATCGATCAGCTGCCTCCTGCACATCCCCCACTGGGGATGTGCCCGCAACCCAGGTACATGCCCTTGACCGGAATCGAACCTGGGACCTTTCAGTTCGCAGGCTGACGCTCTATCCACTGAGCCAAACCGGTTTCGGCGGAACTTAGAATTATTGAGAGTAATAGCTAGAAATTAATGTTTTAGTAACATTTCAAGGCCTTCTCCAAGATATTTCAGATTATGCAAGGGCATCCCTGGTACTTTGGCCAAAAGAAAGCACATTTTTGTGTCTGCATAAGATGTAGAGTATAGCAAAACAGTAAAGAAAGGATTGGGATCCTGGGGAGTCACAGCTTAGAGACCATCTTAAAACTATTTGATCTGCCACTATGGTAACAATAAGAGGATAGCATCCATTTAGATAAAAAGTTTTATATTGTTGTATGATAGCATCTATTGCGGGTCACAGTTCTCAGTCCCAATAATAAGAAAAGAATAGTTACCCAAGGTTTATGTTCCTCTAGTATTAGGCAGTCTCTTAAAGCTTCATCCTATGTTACAAAATCTGTTTTCCTTGACTCCCTACATAATTTATACATTATTATGCATTCTCCTTAAGGGCTCACTTTATTCTCCAATTATATGGCATTTGAGGTCAAGCATCATGCTGTAATTTATTTTTATCCTATACAGTTGTTATTCAATTAATATTTGATAATTAAAATTTCAGAGTATGAGAAATTTAAGACCTTTTAACTTATGACTTGACAGGATGCAAATGCTTTTACTTTATAAGCTGCTATATCAGTGATGGCGAACCTATGACACACGTGTCAGAGGTGACACGCGAACTCATTTTTCTTTGTTAAATGGAATTTAAATATATAAAATAAATATCAAAATATAAGTGTTTGTTTTACTATGGTTGCAAATATCAAAAAATTTCTATATGTGACACGGCACCAGAGTTAAGTTAGGGCTTTTCAAAATGCTGACACGCCAAGCTCAAAAGGTTCGCTATCACTGTGCTATATTAATAGGAGTTCTGATGGGAGTGAAAGCAGAAATTCTTCTTTAGATAGAAATATGTTGTCCTAATTATGGCCCAAACTTCTTCCATAACTTTTATTCTGCTGGATCCTATTTGGCATATTAATAATTCATTGTTGTGTATATAGTTTGATAACTTGATGTATTAAATCTGGTCGTAAGACATTAAACACAATAAATGAGACCATTGCAAAGTGGAAAAGGGTACTATTATTCAATTTTAGCTATAAAACACCTTTGAATAGTTTGAGAATGATTACCATAAATCATCTAAACATCTCATAAATTTAACAGTTAAGCATTCAAACTTTATTCCCTAGATAGTATCTTTTGCAAAAAAAACCCCAAACCCACTGTTTTTATTCATTAAAATTGTGCGATAATTAATGTCCTGAAAATAATACATAATCATTATAAGAAATTAGAAAAGTGCAGAAAAGCATAAGGAAGAAAATATAAATCACACATAATTCCATCACTCAGAAATAACTATTATTACCATGATGGAATATCTATGCAGTCATTTTTGAAAAATTTCTTTTCTACTTCTAGAAAGAGATAATTCAATAGGAAAAAAACAGGCAAGAGATTAGCCATTTAATTAAAGACTATGTCTAAGAAGCCAATAAAACCATTAGAAATAAGGAAAATGCAAATTAAAATTACAAGATAATGCTCATATGGTTATTAAAATGTAGGAAGACTGACAACCAGTATTGTTAAGGAAGTATAACCATGGAAACTTTCACACTGATGATGAAAATGTCAACTGGTTACAGCCAATTTAGAAAACCCACATTATCTACTAGACTGAAGATCCACATGTCATTTCACTAAGCAATCTCACTCCTAAATGTTTACTCTACAAAATGTGTGTTCCTATGCAAAAAAAAAGGACATATAGAAGAACGTTCAGAGTAACCTTATTCATAATAGCCCCAAATGTCCTCTCAGAGCAGAACCTATATATATATAAAAGGCTAACATGCAAAATGTCCCCTTGGGAGTTCGACCAGGAGACCAGGAGTTCGACTGCTTGCTATGACGTGCGCTGACCACCAGGGGTTGGCGCAGAACATGGTGTGCGACCAGAGGTGGCGGGGCACTGAGGGAATTGCAAAGTGGCGGCCCGCGAGTGGGGGGAGATGGGGAGGTGGGGAACCTGATCGGTCCTGATCGCAGGCCAGGCCTAGGGATATAGTCATACAGCTATTTAGAAAGGCATTCCCTATTCCAATGTACAAAAATGAGAAATGACTACTATGTGAAACATCAGGGGGTGGAAGAGGCCAGAACCAAAGTGCACATACCATATAATCCCATTTACATAAAGTTTAAAAATAGATAAAACCAAGCTACAGTATTTACTGATACAAACACAAAGTGGCCGAACTAGAGAGAAAAGTGAGGAAATGATTACAGTCGTCAGGAGTGTGGCTTATTTGGGTAAAGAAAGGAAGCAAAGCTTGGGAGGTTGCAGGAGGACACTTCAGGGAATGGTTCTACCTCTGGACCTGGATGGGGGTTACAAGATATTCACTTTGTGTGGTGAATCAGCGACACCTGTTTGTTTTGTATACTACTATTTATGTACATTACATTAAACAATAAAAAACGTTAGCCTGACCAGTTTGGCTCAGTGGATGGAGCGTCGGCCTGCGGACTCAAGGGTCCCAGGTTCGATTTCGGTCAAAGGCATGTATGTACCTTGGTTGCGGGCACATCCCCAGTAGGGAGTGTGCAGGAGGCAGCTGATCGATGTTTCTCTCTCATTGATGTTTCTAACTCTTTATCCCTCTCCCTTCCTCTCTGTGAAAAATCAATAAAATACATTTTAAAAAAACATTAAAAAGGAAACAAAAGTATTGTACTAGGCAGCGCTTTTGAAGTTGCTTTTTGCAAAACTACATCTTGGAAACATTTTCATTGTGTTCTACCTCTTATGGCCTCATAATAGTTCCTTGAATTGATTATTTAACATATTCATTTTATGGAGACTTGCTTCTAGTTTTTTTAAATATAAGTAATGGTTTGCTAAACATCTTTGTAAATATATCTTTTCAAATGTTCATGATAGTTTCTTTTGGCAAAATCATAGAAGTGAAGTTATTTAAATAGAGTGTATACATTTTAAAGATTTTTTTTTAAAGGTCAAATGTTGCCAAATTGTTGTCCAAAAAAATGACAGACTAGATTCTCATCAGCATTGTAGGAGAATGCTGATGTTCTCCATCCTCAATGTTGGGTATTGTTATTCTGTTAACCTTTTCCAGTGTGATCAATCTCCCATCACCTCTGCTTCCTCACCCCCTTGCAGATGCCCTTCTCACCCTGCCCAGACTCCAACTCCCTGGGAGGGGCCTCTGTGCATCATCAGGCTGTCATTCATGCTGCTGCCCTCCTCACCCACTTGGCTTCTGACATTTCACCTGGGACTGCCAATGTCGCTCCCCATGCCCCCATCTCCTCCTCACCCTGTCAGACTGATATCCTATATGCTGGGTGGACCTACTCCAACCCCACCCCTCACATTAACCACACTCAGACCTGCCTTGCTCAGCCCAACTTCATGATCTAATGATCCATAGACCAAATTGTTCACTAGGGAAAGGAGAAGGAGAAAAATGCAAAGAGATATTTTATACATTTTAAGTGAAAAAACTTTATAAATAATATGTTTCAGGGGAATTTGTATATGCGCAGAAAAGCATTTGGACATGCAATGCCAAGATGGTCCACAGTGGCTGTTGCTGGGAGATTGGACCATTTGTTCCTTTTCTTGCTTGTCTCAATTTTGTGTTTTTTTTTGCCCTCTTCCTCTTCCTCCGTGTCTTCTTCCTCTTCTTTAGGAGGGGAGGCCATGAGCATAATTTACTTTGGTAATAAGAAAAATAACTGGAAACTTTATTTTTAAATATATAAAAGGCCTATAAGTAAGCTCAAAGTTTTTTCTTCCTGGGTAGAGGGTAACTAAAAAAGTATATTCTGCCCGGCCGGTGTGGCTCAGTGGTTGAGTATCAACCCATGAACCAGGAGGTCAGGGCACATGCCCGGGTTGTGGGCTCGATCCCCAGTTAGGGGATGCAGGAGATAGTCAATCAATGATCCTCTCTCATTGATATTTCTCTCCCTCTATCCCTCTCCTTTCCTCTCTCTGAAATCAATTAAAAAACCTAAAAAACAAACAAACAAAAAGACCATATATAACAAAAGGTCTGGTTTTTAGGATGACCTGATTTATTTTTATTTTTTTTTTTACTTAAAACAATTTCTTTCAAGAGAACAAATTTGAGATATCCTAAATTAAATTACAGTGATCCGGAGAATGGGAGAGAGACGGGGAGGTTAATCAGTTAACACAGAAAACCAACAAAAAGATTGCTCTCATTCTCAAATGTATGTTGACACCCTGAATTAACGTTCCAGAGAGCTAGTTCAGCCTTATCTAGAAGAATAGCCATCACCAGGTGCAACAGCATCCTTCTTACGCTGAACTTTCGGGCCTATTTGCCCACGACCAATGCAGAAGCAGTAAACACTCCTTCCTGAAGGACTATGCACGTATCCCAGAACTTTCTCTGCGTCACCTCCTCCTGCCCCTTTATCTAGAGCCAGTGTAAATTCATTCAAATCAGCCCTGACTGGTTTGGCTCAGTGGATAGAGCGTTGGCCTGCGGACTCAAGGGTCCCAGGTTCGATTCCGATCAAGGGCATGTACCTTGGTTGCGGGCACATCCCCAGTAGGGGGCGTGCAGGAGGCAGCTGATGGATGTTTCTCTCTCATCGATGTTTCTAACTCTCTATCCCTCTCCCTTTCTCTCTGTAAAAAAATCAACAAAGTATATTTAAAAAAAATTCATTCAAATCAACTTACATCTTTCTTCTCCAAACTCATGGTATAAGAGAGCCTGTCAATCCCGAGCCCATGGCCATATTTGTCTTCTGCATCTAGCCCTGCTGCTGCTGCTGGGTGAGACTGCACGCGCCACGACCTGCTCCTTTTTCTGGCCAGCATATAACTCAATAAACCCTTTCTTTCAGAAAAAAAACATTTAGCCTCGGAGATTTTTGTTGAACACTAGTAGCATATGCAGATAATAATGCTGCTCATTTCATCTGTTAATTGCTTGAATCTGAGGATAACTGACCTCTGACATTTTCCCAGCTAGTGTATTGATTCACTAAGAGAGAAATCATTTCTCTGTGCTGGGCAATGTGGAGAGTGAAAGAAAAGTAAGGAACACATTTCCTGATCTTATTTTACACTCTCAGGTGAGTGAAAAGTTGCTAACATTTTCAGCTGCTTCAGGTTCCACTGACGTGAAACTAGCCCCAAATTGAACCCAGCTAAGAGCAATCTGTCTCTTTACATTTGCACGTGGACGCTGGCGGGATCTGTGTGGTTGATGGTAACTGACCTGTTGTAGGAATCTACACACATGTAAGTGCTTTGTGATGTGTCCTTGTACCAATGCAGCTCTGTCATGTTAGTTGCATACAGAGGTTTTTCTTGATCCAGTTACTTCTGGTAGCATTAATTTTTCATTTTGCACATGGCTGTTGAAAACAGACTCCATTTATATGGATTTATCCCATGAAGTCATACTTTTTCCTCTTTGAAGCCTTTACCAGTGGAAGTTTTATTTCGTTGTATTAGTGATTTTGGCCCCAGGAAGCTTTTTCCCACTCTGACTGGTTTCTGAGTAAGCCTGCTTGGGCCTCCTTGGAGTACAGCTGTGGAGATTATTGGCCAGTCGCAAAATTTTTCTTATTACTGTATAAAGGGAACCAAATGTGTAACCCTCTTCGGCTTTTGGCTCATATTTTTTCTAGTTCTTTTGTTTGGTTTCATTTTTATCCTTATGTCCACTGACATTATTTTAATGGGCCATTTTCAGGGAGATTAATTATACCCGTGGCACATCTGCTTTTCCATTTGAAAATTTCTTCTGTGACAGGATTGGAAAATAATAGAAAATAGTTCAGCCAGCTACCTTAGTTACCAAGACAACAAAGCGAAGAAATAACTGGCTACTTGGCTTTTCTCTCTTTCTCTGCCTACCTTCCAAATACAGTAATCGCCATCCTAAAATCTATCATCTGTTTGAGATCACTAGTTGAGTAGTTACTGAATTTTTTAGCAAGAGTATTATGTGCTCTGATTATAATCTGAGAACAAAGAGATGTTTGTTTTTTCTTCAAGTTTTCCTTTATTTTAAAAAGTACACAGGCAATAATATATTTATACATTTTCAGTATAAGAACGTAAAATGTTACAGAAGTATATAGTGTAAGAAGTGTTTCTCTTTCCAGAACACTTATCTTGACCAATATCAACATATTGTAGTGAATATGATTCAGTAAGTTGGCTCAGAGTGAATTTAAGGACAGCAATGTATTCAGACAGTAAAACTCACATGTTAAAAATATGCGTTAAAAATTTTTAAAAACTTAAACCCCTTAAAATTTATATGAGCAATATGTGTTTCTTGTATGAAATTCAGTACAAAACAAACAAGCAAAAATGAATACGTAAATTACCCACAATTCCACATTCACCACCACTAATACTTAGTTTAATTTTAAGAGCAATAATAATGGCTAGCCTTTATTTAACACTCCTTTTGTGCCAGCCCTATGGTAAGAGCTTACATGCTTGAACACACAACCATTTTTTGGGCAACATTTGGAATATTCATTTCTGATGCTTTCTTTCCTCCTGTGTATAGACATTTAGAAAAAAATATGTAGTTATAATTGTATATAATTATTTAGGAATTCAGAATTTAAAAAAATTGTTTTTATTGATTTCAGAGAGGAAGGGAGAGGGAGAAAGGGATAGAAACATCAATGATGAGAGAGAATCATTGATCGGTTGTCTTCTGCATGCCCTCTACTGGGGATCAAGCTCATGACCCTGACATGTGCCCTGACAGGGAATCAAACCATGGCCTCCTGGTTCATAGGTTGCCGCTCAACCACTGAGCTACACCTGCTGGGCAAGATTTTTTCTGTGATGCTATATATTATTTAATGTCTTTAAAAAGTATCCTCCTACTGGTTGTCTAATATTTCATTGAATGCATGCATGTATATAATTCATTTAACCATATCCATATTGTTGCACTTTTATCACTTCTACTTTTTCCTATAAAGGTTTTTATGTATTATTTTTTTAGTTGGATTATTTCTTAGAATGGATCTATCAGAAATGAAATTACTGGCCCAGGATAATGAATAATTTTAGAGCTCTGGAATATATTTTCAAATTGCTTTACCAAAGAGTTGTGCCAATTCCTATTGCTATAAATCATTATATAATAACACTGGGAATTATGTTTCCCACTGTCTTATAATTTGATAGAAGTAGAGTGATAGTGTATATTTAACTTGTTTCTCTTTAATAATGACAGGGTTTAATAATTCTGTTTAGTATTATTTCCTTTTTAAGTAAATTGTTTATCTGTTGTGATGCATTTTATCTTAAAAATGTATGTTTTTAAAATTAAGGATAACATATGCTTATTATAAAATTAAAACAGTGTTCAATTCACATAAAAATAGAATCTCCTATCTTTTACTATATCTCCTTAATATCATTCCCCGAGGACTGGTTTAGTATGTACATCTCCAGACCTTCTATAAAATTTAGGAGTTAAGCTTTCTTTTTTTTGTGTGTGGAAATGAGTTTGATAGGAGTTCTTTACGAAGCAAAGATATTCACCTTTGTCTTTTGTACTGTTTGTAACCTTTAACTGTGCTTTTGTTGCCGTTGCAGTCACATTTGCTGATCTTTTCCTTTATGCTTAAACAAATTATGTTCATTTTTAAAAGGCTACTTTATTTAAAAGGCTCAATAAATGCTAAGTTCTTTTTTTCTGCTGGTTTTCAGTATGGTTTTTATTTTGGTATATATTGTAAAGTGTTTGTACTTTGCCAGTACCCCACTCTTTTGATTGCTGAAATTTTGTAATAAATTTTTAAAATATGGTTTGTTGATTTTTAGATAGAGAGTAAGGTAGAGGGATAGAGAGATGATGGAAACATCGATGGGAGAGAAACATCATCAATTGGCGGCCTGTTACACACCTCCTACTAGTGACTGAGCCTACAACCTGGGCATGTGCCCTGACCAGGAATTGAACTGGTGACCTCTTGGTTCCTGGGTTGACACTCAATCATTGAGCAACACTGGTTGGGATGTAGTAAGTTTTGAAATGAAGTGTGAGAACTTCCAACTTTGTTCTTTTCCTAAAGAGTAATTTGGTTATTTGGGGTCCCTTGAGATTCCATATGAATTTTAAGTTGGATTTTTCTATTCCTGCAAAAAACATCACTGAGATTTTGATAGGGATTACATTGAATCATAAATCATTTTGGATTGTATTGTCATCTTAACCTTAACAATATTAAAATTTCCATTCCAGTAATACAAGATGTCTTTCTGTTTATTTATTATGTTTTCTTTAATTTCTTTCAAAACTGATTTATAATTTGGTGCACAAGTCTTTTGCCTCCTTGGTTAAGTTTATTTCAAGGTGTTTATTCTGTTTGATGCTATTGTAAATGGAATTATTTTCTTAATTTCCTTTTTAGATCGTCCATTGATCATGTATAAAAATTGAACTGATTTTTTGTGTGTTGATTTTATATTCTGAAACTTTGTTCTAACAGGTTTTTGTGTGAATGGACTCTTTCAAGTTTTCTACATAGAAGATTATGTCATCTTCAGAAAGGTAATTTTATTTCTTCTTTTCCAATTTGGATGCTTTCCCCCTGCCTAATTGCTCTGGGAGAATTTCCAGTACTGTGTTGAATAGAAGTGGCAAGAGTGGGCATGCTTGTCTTGTTCCCGATTTGGGGGTAAACTTTCAACCTTTCATTATTAAGTGTGATGTTATCTGTCAGTTTTATGTATATTGCCTTTATCGTGTTGAAGAAATTTTCTTCTGGAAATTGGAAAGCATTCCAAAGAATTGAGAAAGCCAATATCTTCAAGGTGGTTGGAAAAAGTCTTATTGTTTTAGTAGCGTTATCTACTAAGTGGTATTATTTCAAACCAGAGGTGGTGCTGGTATGAACTGGTACAACCCTTTGGTAAAGGCAGTACATTCAAGAGCTCTAAAACTATTCATAAGCTTGAGCCAATAATTTCATTTCTGGTAAATCCATTTTAAGAAATGGATTTATTGTAAATATACAAGGAGCTTTATGTAAAAGAGTAGAAAGAAAAGATTCTGCATGTATTTTACAGTCTCATGTCATAATTGGAAAAATTGAAGTACTAGTAAAAGCATGGATTTGTCTATAACTATAGAAAATTAAAGTTTAAGCTTTGTTACCAGGACAACACAGAGAAACTCAGGTGATTTTCTTCACCCTACATCCACACCCCTTTGTGAAGTAAAACATTAAAAAAATCAAATTCAGTTATTACAAGTGTTTGAATGTGATACTGTGGTCAGCATTGTTTTGGTAGCTCACTAAGATTCTATATTAAGGAGCAAAACGAATTTATTTGGCAAGAAATGAAAGTGAAGTAGATATGAAAAAATTAATTCCAGTGTGGGGTATCTAAGTGTTATTTGCATCAGGAATGCTCTAGAACAGTGGTTCTAAAATAGGGTGGTTTTTGTCCCGAGGGACATTTGACAATGCCTGGAGACATTTTTTCATTGTCATGCCTGGGGGTGGGGGTAGGGGTGTGCTACTGACATCTAGTGGTAGAGGCCAGCGATGCTGCTAAACATCCTACACTGGCACTGGACAGTTTCCCATTGCAAAGAATTATGGGCCCAAATTGTCAATAGTGCTGAGGCTGAGAAACCAGCTCTGAAAAAAGTAATCAGTATACGTAATTATACTATCACAATCATTAACTTACAAGGATGAGGAGATGAAAAGAAATAGATTCTGACTATGCTATCACTATGCATGCGATAAAGTCACAAATGTGTTAAATTTGAACTGCACAAAAAGAGAAGAGTCTGATATGTGGATAATCTTGTAGCAGAGACACATTCTATTATCTACAAAGAGCTCTTATAATTCTACACCCTCCACTAAATTATTCTAAGAATATAACAGAAAACTAGGACTACTGCGAAATAATAAAAATGAATTAGCATCCGTTTCCAAATAGATTTGCATGAAATATGTTATCATAAGAGGGGTTTTTAATACCTAATGTTATTAGGTAATATTTGATAAATACTAAGTAATATATAAAAATAATTATATACATTCATATTTTATACATATGAATATTATGAATATGATGATAGAAGTATATATAAGTAATGATTTATTAAATGCTCACCACCCAATTTATGAATTAGAACATGATCAATACTGTGGGCTATTCCTGAGTTCCATTCCTCTGCTTCTCTCCAAGAAGAATTCAAAAATTAACTATATTGAATTTTATACTATTTATCATTCCTTTGTCGTTTTTTAAAAAAATATATTTTATTGATTTTTTTACAGAGAAGAAGGGAGAGGGACAGAGAGTCAGAAACATCGATGAGAGAGAAACATCGATCAGCTGCCTCCTGCACACCCCCTACTGGAGATGTGCCTGCAACCAAGGCACATGCCCCCGACCGGACCCAAACCTGGGACCTTTCAGTCCCCAGGCTGACGCTCTATCCACTGAGCCAAACCAGTTAGGGCTCCTTTGTCTTTTAAAAATAGTGATATCATGTGTACACATCCCTAAATTATATCCTGTTAGTTTTGTTATTTTCTTATGTAAGAATGGTATAATGAAATTAGTCTTTTATGACTTGCCTTTTCCAATCAACACTAATCATCTTATCACATGTAGTTGTTATCATTTGTGTTACTGCTGTGTAATATTTCTTTGAATAATTATTCCAAACTTCATCTTTCTTTTCTTGTAGGGGAGAGTGCGAACGCAGTCCCCCACTACCACACTTTATGCAGTTGAGTTTCCCACATTTGGGGAAATCGCAGGGGTCAGCACATCCGAAGTACGATGGATAAGCCTCGTCCTGGGAAAACCACCTTCGTGATTATGGTGTCTCCCCTGCCAGGTAAGTATTCCAAACTGTATTCTGCGATTGCTATACATTTGGGTTTGATATGGTTGAATTGTACTCTCCCAGATTCGTAGTTGAAGTCCTAACCGGCAGCACCTTGGAATGTGACCAGATTTGGAGACATAATCTTTTTTTTTAATATTACAAATAGGGTTTTTTATTTGTCACCACTGGAAGTCTGAATTTTGAACAGATTCTTGGGTTGGGGGCTCATATCTATCCACTGGTTCAACTTTAACCCTGTCTTCCAGTAGCTTTTCCAGAATTGTGACCATCCTTCACCATGAAGCTCCATGAGTTCTCCCAATTCAAACTTGGGCTTCTTCAGCAGTTTGACTTTTCTAACAAAGACAAAAAGAGCAGATACTAGATTGGGAAGTCTTTTCTATGTCTCTTCCAATGCGACCTGAAATCAATTTATTGACCACTTCTTTCAAGTCATTTGTCTACACCTCTTGGGTCATGATTTCCATCATGGCACATTCTTTATTTCCTTGTCTCCCTGCAGCAACCTGTGCTGTCTGTTCTAACCTATCCGTAAGTTTGCCAATTCTCTTTGCAGCTACATCTGTTCTGCCATTTTACCCATCCATTGAAGCTTTAGAGTTAATGATTATATGTTAAAGATCTATTTGATTATTTTAAAAGATTATTGGCTCATTTCTATGCTTTGTTGTGCTCTCATTGCTCATTTTGTACTTCAGTTTTCCCTCTTCATGCAAATTAATTTAGTATTCTGTGTCTGATAATTCCAGTACTAAAGTTCTTGGAGTTCTAAGTTTATTGTTTTTGAGCTTTTGTTCACGGTGCCTAATTTCCCTTTGTGTTTGGTGATCTTGCACTGTGAGCTCAGATTTAGTTTATTTTGTTTTATTTATTTATTTACTTATTTATTTATAGAGAATGGAAGGAAGTGGGAGGGACACACAAAGAGAAACATCGATGTGAAAGAGACACATCAATTAACTGCTTCCCGCATGCGCCCCGAACAGGACCAGGGCTTGAGCCTCTGCAACCGAGGTACATGCTCTTGGCTGGAATTAAGCCTGGGTCCCTTCAGTCCACTGGATGGCACTCTATCCACTGAGCCAAACTGGCTGGGGTAGATTTTGTTGATTTTAATCACTTGGAATTCTGAGGGCCTAAATAAAGGATGCTTTCTTAAAGAATGTTCACCTTCTGTTGTGTATCAGAAGGTGCTACTAAAGGGAGACGACTTTAGCTCCCTTCTGAAGACCCAGCTTTATGTGAGACGCCGAGATTTAGCTGCCAGACCGTGTGAGCTTAAGGATTGTGGAATTTTCTATTTCACCTTTCAGTTCTATCAGTTTTTTTACTTCATGTATTTTAAACCTCTGTTGTACAGTGCATACATGTAGGATTGTTTTGTCTTCTTGGCAACTGACTCATTTATCATTATGTAATGTCCCTCTGTATCCTGGGCAATACTCCTTGTTCTGAAGTCTACTTTGATATTAATACAGCCACTCCTACTGTCTTTTGGTTAGAGTTTGCATAGTACATTTTCAAGTTGTTTTTTTATAATTAGCATATAATTGGGTCTTGCTTCCTTTTTTATTATTCTAATCTAATAATTTGTCTTTTAATAGATGCTTCTAGAGTTAATTTTATTGTATGGGATTTATACAAGAGGGACCTAAAATTCCTAAACTGTAAATTTTCAGTAGCCTTATTAATATAATAATTTTTTAATAATTAGAATGAATCAAAAATTACTAAATCACTCCACAATGTAAACGTTCTAAATGTTGCCTAGAATTATTTAGCTCCAATGGCTGCATGGGTTTTGGACTCTGGTGGCTCAGCCATTGATTTGCTCTGCGACCTCCAAGCAGATTAGATTCCTAAGCATTAAATCCCTAAAAGATGCTAATTTCTGACCCCAACCCCTGTCACATTAAACAGTTTAGAAACCCAAGGATGATGTGAAACATTAAAATTTTTTTTTGCTTTCTTAGTTTACTACTAGATCAACAAATGCAATTTTCATACATTTACTATCAGAGTCATGTATTTTTAAATCTTTCTACATCCTTCAAATATTGGGCCTTTGCAATTTGGATACTCTAGAAAATAAAATAGAAAGTTAACAAAAATGTCTCAGTATTCCCAGTTTGCATACATATTATTTAATTGATGTGAAACATATTTTTAAAGATAGAAAATTATTAGTGACTTTCCAACACATTTTTTTTTTTCCTACAGGGATCTCTCTCTCTCTCTCTCCTTTTGTTTTAATAAGTTGTCTTTGAATCTTTCCTTGGATGAAGTTTAAGAGAGTCAGGGCCTCGCTTGTACAAGAGTTAGTGGCAGCTTTGAATCACTTTCCAAAATGCCTTTAAAAAATTAATTATTTTATTCAAACATTACATGTATTTAAAAAGTGAACCTATCAAATGTATAGCTCATTTTTTTGTATAAACTGGACACACATATAACCAACACTCAGGTAAAGACACCAAATGTTACTAGCTCCCCTGGAAGTGAATATTATATGGACTGTCCTAATACATTAGTTTTGCCTGTTTTAGAACTTTATATAGATGACTGAATTGTATAGTATTTGCTATTTTGTGTTGGAAGTTTTTCATCTTTTTACTTTCATTCTGTGTGTGTTTTTTATTTTAGGCAGGTCAGTTGTAGACAGCATATATATAGGTCTTGTTTTCTTTTTTTTTTATTGAAGACATTTTTATTATAGAAAATTTTAAACATACTCAAGAGTAGAGAGAATAGTGTAATAAATCCTCATGTTCTCATCACAAAGACAGTTTGCCAATCTTATTTTATCTATCTCTTACAGTTTCTTTCTTTCTCTATTTCCTGAAGCATTTTAAAGCAAATCATAGATAGCAGATCATTAAACTCATAAATCCTTCAGTATGTAAGTAAATCTTTTAAAAATTACATCTAATAATCCTTTCTTAGTCCCATTCCCTCGTTATTAGATTAGGAAACTAAGAGGGTTAGTGATTTGCCCAAGGCCATATAATTAGTGGCATAACTGGAGTGAGAACCCGAGTGCTCTAATGCCTAATCCTGTACTCTTTCCATGTAACATGTTGCCTCTGAAGATTACCTACTTATTAGCTAAATAGAAAAAAAGTAATTAGATTTTTTTGCTGGCATCTTACATCAGACCATCATGGGAGATATTAAATATGCAAATTCCTGGGTCCCCGTCTCAGAGGATCTAATTTCTTAGTGCTGAGGTGGCGCCAGTGGTTTTCTGGAGCCACCTTATACTGGCTCTTGAGAGCCAGCTATTAAATTTTAAGAAATTTTATGAACCAATTACTAAAAGTCATTAAAAATTAAATTATAAAGCATACCATTAAATAAATTATATTCAAAACAAAGGTAAAAATACTCCAAACTCATTACTTCCTTTGGGCTTTACTACACTTTATTATTATCTATGTTCTTAAGGTCATGTTCATTGTATTTGTGTGGTAGAAATCCCACATAATAGTGTGCTACTGTGCATCTTGTCCCAACTGCACCTTCAGTGGTAGCTTGAAATTGGCTATGTGGTATAAAAAGCATTTACACCCTGGAAATTGGCAAATACAAACCAGGTTTGATTTATTTTTTATTTATTGTCCAGACTTAAGAAAGTGATAGAGAAAATGTTAATAATGCAGATGTACCGTGTCACATCTTCACACATAGTGAGTAGTACAAAATGAGGAAAGGTTCTTACAATATTCAAAAGCTATTATACAATGTAGCAAAGAAATCTCTCACGTCATTAATAAATGAGGGTTCACTTTTGTTTTACTCATTAATGTCAATGAAAAAATCCAACCAACAGTCACGTTGAAACTATACTTCATCACCTGCAATCATAGATTGGCTGTAGATAGAGTTTGGCAAAAATACCAAAGCATTCTCTAAGAGTGAATTAACTTTATGAAATTTACAAAAACAAATAAAAAACACATTGAATGTTGTAAATTTCTCAGCAAAAATTATTATATGTATGTATAGATGGAATAAGGCATTTTTTGGTCCTTTTTTTCACCCCTGGGTGAAACACAGGAATCTAGATTCAAATGAGCCTCTCAGGCAGGGGTCCTCAAACTTTTTAAACAGGGGCCAGTTCACTGTCCCTCAGACCGTTGGAGGGCCGGACTATAGTTAAAAAAAAAAACTATGAACAAATTCCTATGCACACTGCACATATCTTATTTTGAAGTGAAAAAACCAAAATGGGAACAAATACACTATTTGTATTTGCATGTGGACCACGGGCCGTAGTTTGAGGACCCCAGCTGTCAGGTATTCTGTGCCCACTAAATTTGGAGAACCACTGTTTTAGCCATTGAACAAAAAGATCAGGATCATTTAGTTAGTCTCCAAAGGTTCTTTCTGATTCTTACTGAAAACAAGAAACAGAATGTGTTCTTTCAACTGCAGAGGCCTATTTTTTTAATTTTAAAGTTAATTTAAAAATAGTTTTAGAAAGGTGTAATTAATATACAATAAATAGCACATATTTGGACTGTATAATTGGCTAAATTTTGACAAAACTATGTTTTGACAAGCCCATCATGACAATCAAGAATGTGAACACATATCCAGCACCCTAAAAAGTGTTCTTATGTCCTTTTAAAAAAAGATAAAAGCCTAAGCGACTGAACAACCGAATGACTGGTCGCCTGGTTGCTATGACACGCACTGACCACCAGAGGGAAGACGGTCAATGCAGGAGCTGCCCCTGGTGATCAGTGTGCTCCCACAGCCAACCTCCTGCAGTCCCTCCCCCGCTGCTGGCCACCCTCCCGCAGCCCCTTCCCCTGGCTGGCCAACCTCCTACAACCCCTCCCCCTGGCCAATCTCCCATGGGCCCTCCCTCTGGCCAGCCTCCCACAGCCCTGATTGGCCTTGATTGCCAGCCATGCCGAGGACCCCACTTCTGCACAAATTCATGCACCGGGCCTCTAGTATGTAAATGTGTGTGTATCTTACCTAATAATAGACAAACATGTGAATTGAGTTTGCACATGTTGCCCCTTTCCCCAGGGAAGGAAGAGGCTGCTGGGGCCCACGCTTCCTAGGAAGTCTCCAGAAAATAGGCTACACTAACTAGCCAATCAGGAGAGTATGCAAATTAACCTAACAAAGAAGGTGGTTAATTTGCATACATAGGCTCTAAGTGGTGGAGGGAAGCCTGATGGCCCGGAGGCTGGCGGAGCAGCAAAAGCCTCATGGCCCTGGGGCTGGCTCCAGCCGGAGCCCGGCCAGAGTGAAGGCCTGGGTGCCGGGTGCTGGAGGAAAACCGGTGCCAGCAGCCAGGGGAAAGGAAGGCCTATTGCACGAATCTCTTCGAGCAACAGGCCTCTAGTATGTGTGTGTATATATATTATTGATTTCAGAGAGGAAGGGAGAGGGGTAGAGAGATAGAAACATCAATGATGAGAGAGAATCATTGATTAACTGCCTCCTGTATACCCCACACTGGGGGTCCAGCTCACAATCCGGGCATGTGTCTTGACCAGGAATTGAACCTTGACCTCCTGGTACATAGGTCAACGCTCAGCCACTGAGCCATGCCAGCTGGGCTCTCATGCCCTTTTGTAAGTTTTCCTTTCTACCCCTTCCTACCTACCCCATACCCAAGCAATCACTGATCTTTCTGTCCCTATGGATTAGTTTGCATTTTCTAGAATTTTATGTAAGCGAAAGCATACAATATGTAGTGTTTTTGTTTGGCTTCTTTCATTCAGCATGATTGCTCTGCTCTTCATCCATGTTGTTAAGTGTCTAAATAGTTCAATCTTTCTTATTCTGAGTAGTATTTCAATGTATGGATAGACCACAAGTTCTTTATTCATTAAACTGTTGATGGGCATATGGGTTGTTTCCAGCTGCTCCCCATTACAGGTCACACTGCTGTGAACATTTGTGTACAGATATTTGCTTGGCATATATTTCCTTCTCCTTAGGGTAAGCATCTAGGAGCGAAATGGCTGGATCACGTGGTTGTTATGTGTGTAACTTTAAAAGAAACTGCCAAACTGTTTTCCAAAGTGGCAGAGGCCATTTTTTTTTTCTGTCTTTCTTTTTTGGTAGTGAAAAAGTATGAGTGGTTCTGACATTGGCTTAAGATGTTCATAAGTGCAGTCCAAGCAAACTAGTAATGCAACACCACTCGAATTACATTCTTCAAATAATCACATAGCCTTTATTTAGTGGGAGTGGGAAGAAACTAATTTATAGTAATGAGCATGGGATGGAGTTAGAACCACTTATTTAACTTCATTTGCTGATGATGAATTTGTTTAAATTTACTTTCCATTTTTCTGCAATTCTTTTTTGCATTTCCATTTCCTTTTTTAATTTTCTGAAACGGACAACATTTTAGGAGGTATGTGAGAATGTTTAAAATGTCATTCGCGTCAGTAAACATTATGCCACACATTATTTCAGAATTTCTGCTAAACGCAACTAATTACTATTTGGCACTTATACACTAACAAAATACTCAACAGAAATCGGTGTGTGTGTGTGTGTGTGTGTGTGTGTGTGTGTGTGTGTGTGGTGTTGGTTTTCCCACTCCAGAATGTCATCTATTTCAAGAGTAGTGAGGCCAGTTACATTTTACTCAGGCTAACTGGGGCTATGATTCTGATTTATTTTAGTGAAATGTTAGTCTCTTCTTATAGACAGTTACTCTAAGAAGCTGCCTGCCTGGCCTTTCAATTTCTCTGGCTCTGAGTGGTCCCTCTGAAGGAAGATATCTAAAAACAAAGATTAGGTAGGCTTTTATTATCATATTAATAGACTTTGCAACCCCCAGCCCCAAACTAAAAGGGTAGAGCCATAGTTAATCTCCAGTTAATTGTACCTAAAAATTCAGAGCTGCACCAGGGCTTCTGCAAGAAGATGAGCAGAGGTGCCCTGGCTAGGACACATCTTCCTGTGCCAGTGTGATGGCTTCTTAATCACTTCTAAATGTGATGTTATTTCCCCGTTTTTCTCAGAGTGGGTTGCTTGGTGGCAGGATTGGAAGAGGGGATGAGCCTAGCCAATGCTGACACGGGTTGGATTTTCTGGAGACTTCCTAGGAAGCGTGGGCCCCAGCAGCCTCTTCCTTCCCTGGGGAAAGGGGCAACATGTGCAAATTACCCAGAAGTTTAAGGATGAATACCCAAATCCCTTTTGGTGAAATTCAACTGCAATGTGGTATTGTGAAGTTATTTATCTCTAATCAGCATAATACTCTAAAAAAAAAAACAAAAAAAGAACTGTACACTATTCCCTTCTCCCCCCACCCTGTTTTCTGGGCATTATTCTTTAGTGCATAACAGACATTATGTAATAAGTCTTCAAAAGGCCTTTTATCAGCGAGGGAGCCATCTACCTTTCCCTGCCCAACAATATAAAAGCTCTATCTGGAGGGAAGTTCTGTTTATAGGTCCGGGGACTGGTAGTCTTCCAAGATGCTGGTTAAAAAAAAATTAGGAACAAGAAGTATCTGTTCTGTGTGAAGAAAAAGAAACAAAAAAAGCTTCGCTATTTGGTTAGGTAAACACAGTATGATTCTAGTTGTTGGCTTAATAAATGGAGAATGCATAACTGATGTTGATTATCACCTCAGTTAGAGTACAAAACATGTCATGTGACTAAAGAAAAAAGGAGATGATGATGCAGATGCATTAACATCTAGTTTAACGTTCCATTGTAATACTTCGCTGCACTCCCTGAAAACAATTGTATTTAGAAGGTTAGAAGAACACGTGGCACAGGAGAGGAGCACTGGTTTGCGAGTCAGGTGAGCTAGAGCTGAATTCTGGATTTTTATTATTTTTTCCCTGCAGACATCATTTTTTGAAAGATTTCATTAGTTATCTGAACTCCTTTATCTCAGGCAAAGACATGGGAACGCTAGGGATGTGTCTAAAGCAGTGGTTCTCAACCTTCCTAATGCCGTGACCCTTTAATACAGTTCCTCATGTTGTGGTGACCCCCAATTTCATTGTTACAAATTGAACATAATTAAAGCATAGCAATTAATCACAAAAACAATATGTAATTATATATGTGTTTTCTGATGGTCTTAGGCGACCCCTGTGAAAGGGTCGTTCGACCCCCAAAGGGGTCGCCACCCACAGGTTGAGAACCGCTGGTCTAAAGGGAAAGAAAGCTGGTCTGGGTGTTAATCCTGGCCCCATGGCCTACTAGCTATTAGACCTTGGGAAAGTTATGTAACTAACCTCTCTAAGCCCCATTTAGCAGTGCCTAGAACATAGCAAAAGCCAAAATCTTAATAATAATAATAATAATAGCATTATCATTATTTGAACTAACCAGATGGAAGAGTTGGCCCTTCCGAGAGCTGACTGGCAGCCCCTCCCCCCCACACTTCCCAAAGGGATACAACCAACTTTGGTCTGAGATGTTGCTGTACCTTTAAGGGAGTGTGGGAGTGGGCAACAGGAATTTGGGTGCAAAGACAGTACTATTTTTCAGGTGCAGAGATCTAAGCTACCTTTGCTTGTGTTGTCAAGGTCGGAGCAGGATTCAGTTAGAGAGAAGTATGGCAGGTGGAGGAACTGAAACTGGGAAACAAAACAAGAGGAGATCTGGCTCAGGTCAGAAACACAGGCTTCAAAGCAGAGGCCGTTCGTTCTCAGAGGAAGACTCGTTTCTCCAGAAAACCAAGCTCATCCTTAAAACTGCCCGAAAAAGCAGATGCTAAGGGGAGAGGGTGTAGCTGCTGGAAGGCAGATGCTCTTTAGTGGATACAGATTGAGGGCAGCAGGACCAATGGCACCCCCTGGACTGTGGATCCTATCAGATGACCATATTTGTTTAGGACAAAGTCAGGGCTCAAACACAGCTGGGTCTGCAGTTTAAAGGTCTTGAGGTCCTATAACGAAAATGAGTGGGGGTGGGAGGGGGAAGGAGTGAAGAGAAAGGGGATAGTTTCTGGGGGGAAAAAGTGAACATCTATAATACTTTCAACAATACAGATAAAAAACAAAAACAACTGTTTCCATTTGTAGTTACATTATTTTTCTAATTCATCTCTGATTCGACTCGCCATTATCAAAGGGATATAATGCATTTACCTTATTGCTTGAATTTCTGACGTGGTTGTGATGCTAAGAAACAGTCAGGATTAGTGAACATACAGACCCTGGGCCCCTGTTCACGGCTCCTGGCTGCTTCATTCTGGCTGTTGTCTTCTGGGCCAAGATCGGTGACGTGCTGAATATTCTGTGCATAGTGACAGAGTCACCATTCACATCCCAGAAAGTCCTATGATGTAGTTAACAGCAAACCAGCAGCTACCCATTGTGAAATGTCAGTGTAAACGATTTTATATGATTCCAGTAAAAACCAGAGAAACTTTTTATATTTAGTTAGCAGATGCAGTGTCGTTGTGAATAAATATGCCTTTTGGTTTCTGAAATGTTGATAATGGCTTATCTATAGCTAAAGTAACTTCTTGACAAAACCCATGGGTGCTACAGGATTTTATATTTGTAACCATGACCCACCTCTTGAAGCTCTCTGGCTCCTCAGACACATCTCTGGTTCTCCTGTCTTTCTTACCATTTCTTCCCAATTTCCTTTGTAGAATTCACTTTTCTGTCTTGTTAATTTTAATGTTCCCTAAATTGTGCTCTCAGCCACCTTCTTTCACATGAGATATTTTCACTAGTTGATCTTTTCATTCTTATTTAAGTGATTACATTTTTTTTTCATTTGGGGGACTCCCCATTCTCTCTATATCTCTGGCTGTGACCTATCTAGATCTCTATTTCTAATTGATACCAGACCTCTCCTCTAAAGTAGTCCATAGATATGATAGCTCGGCCATTTTTCACATTGATTTTCATGTTGGCTTAAACCAGGGGTTGGGAACCTTTTTTCTGTCAAGGGCCATTTGGTTATTTATGACATCACTAGGGGCCTGGTGCATGAATTCGTGCATGGGTGGTGTCCCTCAGCCTAGCCAGCGATCTTGGGGCAGATCAGAGCTGGCTGGGGGGAGGGACCATAGGAGGTTGGCTGTGGGAGCGCACTGACCACCAGGGGGCAGCTCCTGCATTGAGCGTCTGCCCCCTGGTGGTCAGTGCGCATCATAGCTACCATCTGGTTGTCAGGTCATCTGGTCGTAGCAGTCGCTTAGGCTTTTATATATATAGATTCTCAGGCCATACAAAGTTATCAACTTAAAAATTAGCCTGCTATATTTGGTCAAACATTTAATTAACTCACCTCTAATACCTTGGCAGGGCCAGACCAAATGATTTTGCCATCCCTATATGGCCCTCGGGCTGGACATTCTCCACCCCTGGCTTAAATCAACCATGATTCATCCCCACATCCTACCCAGAGCTGGGGGCTAGTTTACTGCCCTTTCAGGGCCTTATGGAGGACCTCTCAGAGATGGGTTCTTCAGCAAGCAAGATAAGCTGTTGATTGGACAGCTCACATACACACATTCCCACCTGCTAAAATTCATAGAACAAGTTTCTTATCTGGCATTCAAAGTCCCTCATACTCTAGGCTCAGGCTACTTTATAGCTGTTTACTTTTCTCCCTAAAAGTCCCCTATGTTCTGGCCACTGTGGGTCACCATTTTCAGGACATGCCCAGCCCTTACCCTTCTCAGTTTCACTGGTCAGGCCTTTGTTCTTGGGTACCACCCTCCTATTTTCTCTGCCCATCAAAATCCCACTCATTTTTCAAGATCTCTCTGAAAAGCCACTTCTAACATGAAGCCATCCATGCACACCCAAGGATCTCTCTTTTTATTTTTCCCTTTGAATTTGTGTAATATTGTGTTTGGCTTTTCCTATTAGATGTTAGGTTCCTTGAATTAAAGACTGTGCAGTTATTTTTATAGTTCCCACCATGCCTGGCACACACTCACTGCCTAGCTTACTGTTGTTGGATGAATAATAACTTGACTCAAACATCTCCTGGCTATTTACAAAAAGCCACATCTGTCTCAGCAAGGGAAGCAATACTGGCATCATCTGCTTGGAAGACAAAGTCCCCCTCAGATGCACATGTGTGTGGTTATACACAATGACCCCCTTGCCTGCACAGGCTTTAGGTACTTAGGGAAAAAGGAAAGGAAATACCCTTCCTTGAAATCGGTAAAGTTTGTTTTCCTTATCAGCATCATCTTTGCCTTTCTATGTCTATTTTGTTTTTCACTGGGTATCTCACTTGTTGCGTCTCCTTTAGGCATTTCTTATGTTTGGATCTATTGATTTTTAACTATACTTTCCCTTCCTATCCCCAGGCCATTTTCCCCGTTCAGTGTTAATATTTTATACAGTAGCACTCCTGTTCTAACACCCTTGAGTACACCTTCAACCATCTCATTTCTACTGCTGGCAATGAAGATTCTTACAATAATGGGTACTGTTGAAACATGTTCTCTTATTAATGGAGATCTTATCATAGTGTATATTTATAGCAGTGGAAGGACACCGAGTGGGGCCTGAATGTGGAGAGGACTTTGCAGATATCGTCTTAAATGATAAATGAGCTATTTTTTAAAATAAAGATGCTAGGAACGCTTGGAAAGAAACAATGATAATCATTTAAAATAGTCTATCCATCAGAGTTAAAAACAATTAAAGCTGACGTGAAAGTTAGAGGACCTCTTCTCTGTAAACCAAAGAGACTTGAGTATCCACGGGAAAGGTTTGAGAACCAGTATTCCTGGTTTGCAGAATGTGAGCTAGGGCACACATGGGGGAATGAGTGCAACGACTATAGAAGTAAAAGACAGCGTTTTAAGCTGATCTGTATGGAGCTCTCTGGAATTTATCTCGGGCAGATCCAGGCCACATGTGGATTAGTCTCTTGTGCTTCCCAGCACTTATTTTTCTGTAGTTCTCACTGAAACCCTTTTGTTTTCTTCTTTAAACAAGGGGGTGGCGAAGTTCAGTGCACAGAAGCAGAATGGAAAGTCGAGCTGTGAAGCACCTGGTGTACCTGGTGGTTTTGATGTGAAACCTCAGTTTCACTGTTGACAGCATAGAGCTGTTCCAGTCTCCTGGCATGCCCTCCTCCTGGACTGACCTGGAGAGGAGCAGCATGAATAATGCAGAGCGTCAGATCGAAAACATTATGAACCAACTCATTGATTTAATGTGCATCCTTAAAGATGTCAATGTACAGCATTCAAGTTAAAAGCATCCCTTATTCGGTCAACACATATTAATTAAGCCTGACTATGTTTGAGTTACAGTGCTTATGGAATGAGGTCTTCAACCCGTGTGATTTTTTTCCCCCCTAGAAAAAGAAAGTTTGCCTTTTTGGGTCTAACATTATTTATTTTACTCATTTTAAATGAAAACCTATTTGGGACTACATTGCACATTTTCAAGATTTCTGAAGGAGATTATATGGAACATAATTAGATCCTATCTCAATGACTCACCACTCATCACTCACAGTAGTGCCGCCTTGGCAAGTCTCCATGCGTTAGTACAACAGACCTCTCCCATCTAATGAGCTATACCTCTGACTACACAGCACATTTGCTGTGATCTAAAAACCCAGATAACACCGATTATCAAAGCTATTTAAAGAGTCAACACAACTCGTGCTGAGTGCCTCTCTTAGAAAGTAGAGTAGTTGTGTTTTAACGACTGAGCTTCCCAGCTGCTCTTTCAGCTCCTGGGTTTCTGGCTCAAGGTTCTCCAGGATCCTGGTGAGGCTGAGAAGTCTGACTTGGAACGCTGTGGAATATTTCTGTACTTAAAGTTTAACGCCTATGCAGTATAATTTAAAAGAAGTTATTAAACAAATTACATCTTATAATGTACATATTTTGCATTTTATGAGTGTAAAAGTTTGATACCGTATGTACTGTTTTACAGTATATTTTTATGTGGGCTAACTTTCCTGCCCCAAGGGATAAAATCATTGGCATCAGGATCTTACCTATTTCCAGAACTTTCTATTTCTTCTTTTTTTTTTTTTTTCAATCCTCACCCGAGGATATTTTTCCATTGATTTTTAGAGAGAGTGGGATGGGGAGAGACAGAAAGAAACATCAACATGAGAGCGACAGAGAGACACATTGATTGGTTGCCTCCTGCAGGCGCCCAACATGTGCCCTTGACCAGAATCGAACCCGGGACCTTTTAGTCTGCAGGCTGATGCTGTATCTGCTGAGCCAAACTGTCTAAGGCTCTATTTATTCTTTACTGTTACCACATTACCAGCCCTATATAATGTGCTTGAAAATTCAAATAACATATTCTGATTCCTAAATCATGATGGTTATGAAAAATGTATAACTACATAATGTCACTATCTAAAAGCTAAAATCCATGTAGAAAACTTTTTTTTATAGTAAGCCTTGAAAAATTGTTTTTGTTTTTTTTTTAATGTCTGGAGTTGGTATTCAACCCAGTTTCTCTAGTCCTTTGGTCTTTGAAGTGTAAAGGAACCCTATCTTTTACAGGTTTGACTGTCACTATTCTGCTAGGCATTGCTTTGGAAGGGGACCTGCAGAGTTAAGCTGGTTGGTCTTGTCCCCTCACACATGGCTGTTTCTGTTAATGATGGAGCCTAAGGGTGGCTGACACTGCTTCATAATGAGGGCCCCAAAAGATAATCCAAATAATATCTATTGTGTTCATAGTTTTATCATCTTTTCAACTGCCTTATTTTTTCATGTGCTAATTATTGTCAAGATATACCTAGAGCAGTGGTTCTCAACCTTCTGGCCCTTTAAATACAGTTCCGCATGTTGTGACCCAACCATAACATTATTTTCGTTGCTACTTCATAACTGTACTGTTATGAATCATAATGTAAATATCTGATATGCAGGATGGTCTTAGGCGACCCCTGTGAAAGGGTCGTTTGACCGCCAAAGGGGTCGCGACCCACAGGTTGAGAACCACTGACCTAGAGGCACCAAACCCTTTAGCTAGCACTGGCTTTAGGACTCGATATATATTATTGTATACTGATATGCCACACATTGATATTGCTGTGCTGATATATTAGTATCCTAACTGAAAAGTTTGTTACAAGCCCCTAAAGGAAATATTAATTAACCTTGAGATGATCTCCCCTTTTCTTCTAGATGACAGCAATGGAGACGCTGCAACCTCCTTCACCTTCCCACATGAACCTAGAATCTGAGTTTACCTGTGTGCCCCTGCTCAAGTCCCTTGCCTGCCTTTCATACCAGATTCCCCGCTAAAACCCTATTATGTAGAAATTATGGAGACATCACTGAACAGTGATGGGAGATACCTCAGGAGAGGAAAGAAAACCAATTAATGCTTTACCAATCCACCTATCCATACATGGAGGAGTGGGAATGTTTTGGTGATTGGTGGAAATAGTTGAAGGGGTTACTTGTGTACTTGGGTAGGTTTGAACCTTTACACAGCTCATCACTAACCCCAACCTCCATGTGGCTCTTCCATCTGCACAATAGGGATTGTTACATGATTTGCCCCACCCGGCTGCTGTCAGATGATGTTTGGAGGAAGTGTGGCCAATGACTTGTGGATGCTGGATTAATTATTTATTTATGACCCCCACTACCATGAAACATTTTGGGGGTAGTAACAGAACAAATGTACTTTTCATTCACTTGGTAAACACCAGCTTCTTCCCTCTTCCCCGAAATTCCAATTGAGTTGCTGTGAGGATTTCATGGCACAAGACTGGTTAACTAACTCTTCCAGGTGTGTGGGGTGGGGACAGGGCCACCGGAGGTCCCAGGGCAGCCTGGTTTGGAAGGGGGATGAGCCCAGGTGGGCTGGGGAGTTGGTAGGAAGCAAGGATTTTCCCGCAGGTAAGTAACGGCTTACTGGCTGCTTCAGGACTGCCTATTGCAGCGGTTTTCAGCCTGTGGGTCGCGACCCCTTTGGGGTCGAATGACCCTTTCACAGGGGTCACCTAAGACCATTGGAAAACACATATGTAATTACATATTGTTTTTGTGATTAATCACTATGCTTTCATTATGTTCAATTTGTAACAATGAAAATACATCCTGCATATCAGATATTTACATTACGATTCATAACAATAGCAAAATGACAGTTATGAAGTAGCATTGAAGGGTCGTGGCATTAGGAAGGTTGAGAACCACTGGCCTATTGCCTCAGGACTCCCCCACGTGCCCGCCTCAAGTCTGGTGCCAGGCAGGGACTTAGAGCATTTCGGGGGCCAGGCAGTAGAAGGAGCCCTGCACCAGGTATCACAGGACTGGTTTCTGTCTCTGGTTCTGCTATGGCTCCGCCCAGGAGCCTCTGCCAGTTGCTTCTGCAGAGGCGGAGAGCTGACCTCTTCCATCTGACACTGATTCCTCCCGAGTCCCCGTCATGATACTGAGAACCTGGGATGGTGACACTTCCAAACTCCCTCTCCCTCAGAGGGGTGCTGGAGCACTTACAGATAAAGGCCCTGGAGGCCCCGTGGGTCTGTGCCTGAGCCTGAGCCTATGCCTGAGCCTGAGCCT
>NW_006292095.1:987550-988143 GCF_000327345.1 Myotis davidii | reverse complement strand
GTGCCTGAGCCTGAGCCTGAGCCTGAGCCTGTGCCTGCGCCTGTGCCTGAGCCTGAGCCTGTGCCTGTGCCTGAGCCTGAGCCTGTGCCTGAGCCTGTGCCTGTGCCTGTGGGTGGCTTGTATTACTCAACAGCCCACTTGCTAGTTTCCCATCCTTCCCCGGCTTCCTCTCCCGGGCCTCCCAGTGGCCGTCCAGGATCCCTGCAGACATCACTTCCCCACGGTGATGGGTCTTAGGGGGACAGGGGTTCTAACCTTCGCTGTAAATAAAAGCTCTGCAGGGAAGGCGTTGTGACTGACTACAGAATCCGTTCTCCAAGGTACAATGTGCAAAGTTTCCGTGAGTAAGCGGGTCCGTGGAGGCGAGGGCAGGGCAGCCCAGTGCGGGTTAAGGAAACCGGCTGGAGCGGGGAGGGGGGCGGGGAGCCAGGGGAACTCGGTCCCGAAAGAGGAAGGACCACCTACTAGTGGAATAGACCCCGGCCCCCCTCTCCTGGGCCGCTGGCCGCGCACCGGTGTCTTAGCCGCGTCCCCAACTTTGCGGGATCTCAGTAACCAGTCACGTGCAAAGCCGCCCACCTGCAGGGGACCCC
>NW_006292095.1:978833-986871 GCF_000327345.1 Myotis davidii | reverse complement strand
CGAGGGTGCCCCGAGGAAGTGTTGGTGTGAGGTCAGCCGCTAGAAGCTGCTGCAGGGCGTGGGTTGGGGTTACCCGGGTTTGCAGGGCGGGAAGGAGGAGGGAAGCTGTGCAAACAGAAGTTGTTGTTTCCGCGACACTTCCTGCACCTGCACCACCGTCAGTGATTTCGAAGTTATCTTTTCATCGATGAGCAAAGGAAGAGTGATGGGAGAGGAAAAGACCTTAACAGGACTGTGCATGCTCGAGCAGTGAACACTAATAAGCGAGAGAACGGTTATTTCGCAAACTCCACTTTGGTTCTGATTTCAAAGCAGAGTATTTTTACGTAAATGTCATTGCATGGGTCACTCTAGATGATAAAAATAACCTCTTTTTTACTAGGCATTTAAATGTAATTCTACCAGACTTCTTGGATTTTGCTAACAATGTTCGTACAAGAAAGTCATCATTATCAATCCTGTTACTTGTAGCAACGAACATTAGTAAGTCCTGTGCAGTGTTGTCATGTTGCTAATTGGAAGGAGAAAAGTCTCCCAATTGGAATTAGAAGCATAAAGCAAACATGAAAGCCTTCCTCACAACAAGGGACCCGAAAGCGAATCAGTGCAGACTAGGCAATGGGGTTGTGGGTTGTGCACCCGCAGAACGGCAGTTCCTGGAAAGCAAGGGAAGGGCCATCCGTACCCACTGTAGGAGCCCAGGGCCCATTCCATACTTTCTCTGTATTGAACCACCATGCGATATGTGCCCCAAATTACGCAGTTTTGTTCATCGTTGCGGCCAAATCTCACACATCTGCTTGCAGACTGGATTGCTGGGGTTCAAAGCAAAGTGCCAGACATTTGGATGCGCTGAAGCGAGCGCTTGCCCTGCCACCCCAGATCCCTGAGTGCAGGTGGCCTCTGCCGTCTATTAGCTGCATGACCAAGGGCGAGTCACCTACCCTCTCCCAGCCCTGGTTTCCTCCGTGGTGAAATGCCAGCACTATTCCTCCCCTGTGGAGATGTTGTGCAGAGTGAAATAACATTAGGAACTTAGCCCAGTGTGCGGAGCACAGTAAGAGCTTCGTCAATGCCGCCTCTTGCCTTTTGTCTTCCTCTGCTTTTCGGAAGCCCCAATTCTGGCCTATTTCAACTTTTTTTTTTAATTAAAAATTCCTTTTTCTTTGCAATCTTACTTTTCATTCATTCATTCAATTTCCATTTGTTGGAAAACCTCAGATGCTGCCCTCTATAGGTGTTTGACAAGGAGGAGCTGATACTCCGAGGTTGGTGTGGGGGACCCTTCAGGTTTTCCTGTGGCGAGACTCCGTCACAGGGTCATAGGATGATGAATCGCACTTCCCAGGCTTCGTATTGTCCTCGCTCTGTCCCTAATGTGATGTTATTACACTGAAACAGAAATAACAGGACGCTCTGTGAGGTGTTCTCCTCTCTCCTGTTTACCCCATCTCCTTGCCCAGCTCAGTGCCTGGCAGGGCGGCAGGGCTTAATAAATATTTGTTGACGTGAAATATAGAATGTAATGGAGTTATTCTGCAGGTCACAGCTTTTTATTTTTTTTATTTTTATTCCGGATGAAAGGACCTTGGGATTCTAAATGATAGCCCTACTATATTTTAGGGCTAATAGAGGTTATTAGAGAAGCAAAGCTCAGGTAGACTTTATTACCTATTGATTTTGCCCTATGATGAAGCAGTCTTATAAAATGGGTAAGGCCAGGCTGCAGCGGTGGCTTCACCACTAGGGGCCTCCTCTGCCTCGTGTATCACCCCGGGCTGGCAGTTATGACCATTACTCTGTTCTGTGAGGTAGCAAAGGACTTTAACTTCTTGGCTTCTTGACACGGAATACTTTATTAGAAAAGAGCAACCTTGTGTGAAAAGCATTACCAAAGGCCTAAAACGAAATGAAAGCAGTCTTAAATGACAGATTCGGTACCCTTTGGAATAACTTCAGATAATAACTTCAGATGTAAAGGCTAAAAGGAGTTTGGAGAATTGGGCTTTTTTACTTTGCATACCCTTATATTCAAATATATGATTTAAAAAAACTTTCTAAAAATCAAATATAGGATTTTGTTATAATATTTTCAAGTTTTTTTTTGGGGGGGGGATGTCTTTGGTGGAGCTTATTTTAATCTTTTAAAATGGCTTTATTTCCTAGCAACAACAGTAGAGCTTCATTGTAGGTAAAAAGGAATCTTACCTGATCAGTGGAAGTTCCTGGAGCATTTTATTTTTTATGAGGGAACCACATTAAACTCTACCTTTAAAAAAGATGTTTTATTTTATTCCAAGATGCATCATTGAGAAGCATGTTTCTTCTGTGAGTTTTTGGAGAAAACTCTTATTTCTAAAGTCTGAGTTGAATGAAGTTAAGCTTGAGACCATGGGACAACTTTAAGGCGTGTTGGTGCTTTTATTTATCAGCTACAACTGGCTATTGGGTAGGAAAAGTACTAACAATGTAGGCAAGTGAACATTACTACCGAAAATACTGCCATATCGTTTGCCAGTGAGTAAGGGAATACTCTATTTTCAGTGAAATTTAGTTACAGCGACAAACTGAGCACCATTCATCTCTAACGTAAAATTAACAGTCCGGGAAGAGTTCAGCGCGTGGCAGGCCCAGACTCTTATCAAGGGGTTTCTTCTCTTGGCCAAACGCCTCTGAGTTCAGAGAGTTATCAGGCCTCCAGTTCTGATTTTCACATGATAGGTTCTTGTAAAACAAGGCGATCTGATTTTTGCTGTTTTCCATCCCGGTCTAGACCAGTATGCTTTAGGGAACCGGGGAAGAGAAATAACTTGTGTGTGAAGGTCCCAGATCATTTTTATTATCACTTCCCTCTGATGAAGCTAACGTTTTTGGATTATTTTCAGGATTCTGAGCATATTAAAAGTGACACAGATCCCGTTTGCACAAAGTAATGCTTCTGTAGAACGGGAAGAATATTGCTTTCACCCTCAAACCTCTGGCTAGTGAAGGCGATGGCGCCTTCCTGCTTCTCTCTTCCCAGAATGAAGCTGAGTCTAAGCCAAAATGTATAAAGCTGTATGCAGAACAAGGCGTTTCAGTTTGGACAAGAGCCCTTGAGCTGACCAAGATTATGGATGTGCTAGGTGGTTGGAAATGAACGAGTCTTTATACACGGGAGTCATTTTTAGGAACCTGTACTTGGGAGGTGCCTCTTGGACGGGTGTTCACTAGAATTTGCAATGAAATGTTGAACTTCTCACTTAGTGAAATACGACGTCGCCTCACAGGTAATTTTTGTTGTTTTTAGACAATGCGAAACATAACCTCTGGTTATCTGGGGTCGTGTCTGGTACTTTGTTTCATTTTTGCACACAGGGACCTTTGAGTTGATGGAGGAAAAGGGAAGCAGGAAGCAGGGCAGACGGGAATTGTCTATTTATACTGAAAGCTGGGTTCCCTGCCTATTTTTGGGGTCCCAAGGCACTTAGGTATACACTGTTGTAGTTTAGTAATAGGTGGTGTTCACTGGTGATTTTGGGGTATACTCATCCACTCTGTTAATGAAATTACAGTCAGGTGACACACAGCAATGTTTTGGTCAACAACAGACCAAATATATGATGGTGGTCTCATCCTATATAATGAGAGAAATATGCAAATTAGGCCGGGACATCAAGGCCAGCTCAGAGCAACCCCCAGCCTCAGCGGACACACACCACACACCAGGGCTGGGGGTGGGCTCCAAGTGGCCACGGTGCAGCTCGGAGCCCGCCCCTGGCCCCAGTGCTGCCCAGCTCCGAGGCCACTCCCTCCGGGGGTTCGCGGGCAGGCACGCTGTGCCACCTCTCCGGGAGCAAGGCCCCCAGCGGACTCATGGACCCGCCCAGGAGGGCGTGCTCTGAGCCGCCGCAGCCAGACTATGGCTTAGGCCCGCTCCCGGTAGTAGTAGGCTATCCACCTAGGTTTGTGTGATGTTTGCAGGACAAACATCTCCTAATGAAAACTTCTCAGACCGTCTCCCCGTTGTTAAGGGGTGCGTGACTCTACTAAAACGATGTTCTTCCACTTTGGTCCTGGGTTCTCTCAAAAGTGACTTTCTACTTCTGTCTCCCATTTGTTAGAAACTTGCTAAAGTTAATGCAGCAGTTAACACGCAGACAGGGCTGCTGCTAGCCCGCACAGTGCCCCTGGTGGTGGACTGTCCTGAGTCAGGACGCATGGTGTGGTGAGCAGAGAGTGGCCTGGACTTAAGCCCCGCTCCCCTCCCGCCGGGCACTCTTGTGTGGCACCAGACATCTGCACAACTTGCCTGTGAAAGTGGTTAGGAAAGTGCTTGGCACAGAGTCCATGAGAAATATGTTACTGCTGGTTATTGTAGTCATTGTTATTGGTAGCATTGCTTTCAGGGTAGATCTTTCTAGTCATCACAGTAATCTAGAACAGAGGATCCAGGTGAACTTTGGGCTTATAGTAACGTTTGCAAAAGCAAGCGATTCATTTCGGGTTTCTCCTTGCACTTGCATCCCGGTTCTTTTCACGTGATGAAAATGGCTAACACCTACGGAGCACTTAACCACCTGGCAGCGGCCCTGCTGAGCGTGGGCCGGGAGCTATTCACTTAATCCGCAGTCAGTTTAAGCGGCACTGCTATTATCTGCACGTCACAGAGGGGGAACCAAGGTTTAGAGAGGTAAGTTACTTGCCCAAGGTCAGCTCCTGTGTGGTGGAGCTGGGCTTTGAGTCCCTGTCTGCCTGGATCCAGGACCTGAGCTCCGAACCTCTCTGCTGTTTTTCAGCACAGATACTCATTGAATTGTCAGCCTAGAGCAGGGGTCCTCAAACTTTTTAAACAGCGGGCCAGCTCACTGTCCCTCAGACCGTTGGAGGGCCAGACTATAGTTTTAAAAAAAACAACTATGAACAAATTCCTATGCACACTGCACATATCTTATTTTGAAGTAAAAAAACAAAACGGGAACAAATGCAATATTTGTATTTGCGTGTGGCCCGCGGGCCGTAGTGTGAGGACCCCTGGCCTAGAGTCTGCTGAGGGTTAACAAAAATGTGAAAACATCGATTTTCCTTAGAATATTATATTTGTATCCATTTCTGGACATGATGGTGCAAGATGACAAATGGATTTTTATCAGTGGATCTGCTTCAGCACTTTTTATTTATAGATTTTTATATGTAGCTTTTTCTAGTAGCTCAAAATACCATACAACGTAGTACAACTTATTTCCGTACAACATTTAACTTCTTATCACGGCACGTTGCAGGCATGTTATAAGCAGAATATATGAGTAAAATCAGGTGTGTGGGTTTCAGAATATTAAGGTGTGAAGGCTGGAATCAACCATTCATGCATTCATTTAACAAATACAGAATGGGGCAAAAGTAGGTTTACAGTTGTTTGTATGGAGAATAATCCTATATAATAAAAGCAAATTGTCCCCTCAACTGGGAGTTCTTCCGGGAGTTCGACCAGGGGTCGGGGCCAGCGAAGGAAAGGAGGGAAGCCCTGTTGGCAGGCGGCTGGGGGAAGGGAGGGAGGCCCTGGCTGGTGGCCGGCAGCCGCTAGGGACACTACCAGTGCCCAAATTTTGTGCACTGGGCCTCTAGTACAATAATAATAATATAAGAACATGCTCTGTATTTGGGGTACTCACAACTGGAAACGTGCTTTTGCCCCACCCTGTATTTATTTTTCACTCCATATTTTAAGTCACTCTGCTAGGCTCTCCAGATATTGCAGACATGGGCAAGACTGCAGTAGATGGGCCAGCATTTGAGCCTTTGGAGCTGGGCAATTCTGGGAATTGAATCCCAACTCTGCCACTTACTGACTGAGAGTCCTGGCCCCATCATTGAACATCCTGAGGCTTAGTTTCCTTGTGCACACAGTGGGGATAGTAATACCTTAAGGCTGTTGTAAGAACAGAATGAGGTGTATAGGGAACTCAGCTTAATCCCTACCCACTCATTTCTCTGAGGTCACCTCCTCCTGCAGGAAGCATGCTCACGGAAGGGGCTGGGGCAACCAGGAAAAGGAGAGTACTTCCCACCTGAAATCTTTCCCTGGCTCTGGTTCACCCCATGCTCTTTGGAGGGCCTCTCGCTGCACTTCACCCAGAATCTGCCACTTGTCCCCATTCAGGGGGAGTCATACACATGACTGTCCTGTTCTGAGCAGCCCCAGGTGCAAGGCATGGGGTACAAGACAGTTCTTAGTGCCCACAACTGAGAGAAGTTTGTTTCCTTTTCTGATCTGCAAAGAAGGTCTTGGCTGGAGGGGGAGAGAATGGGTGCAGAGGTGGGGCAGAGGTGAAGGTGGGGGGTGGTCTTTGGAGGGGACTGAGGCCTGAAGGAGAGAGTGAGGGGGGCAGCAAATGCAAGGCCAGAAGCTGGATTGGAGAGGCAGGTTCTTCCACAGTTGCAACCAAGGCCTCTGCCCCACCCCCCTCCACTTTCTAGTGTGGAAATAAAACATCAGTGATGTAAAGCCCCAGGACTTCCCCCACCTCCCGGGATCTGCTTCAGGGAGAGGCTTTTGTCCAAAGGTGAAGCTACGTATTTGCTGATGACACGGGCTGGCCAGCAGCTCTGGAAACCCCTTCCCTCTAACTGGCCACAGCTGGACCCTGAGTGTCAGGTGAGCCTCAGGTGTGCAGAGAAGACTGGGCTTGTCCTCCATTCACAGCTGACGCAGGCTTCAGGCCCCTGTGCGCCAGCGAGCTGCTGATTGGGGCACTTTAGTTTCAGCTGCCAAGAGGGGGCCCAGCACCTTCCTCTGTTGCCCTCCACTGGGCTGCCTGACCCCTACACCCCACCCAACGGCAGACCTTTTTTCCCTCCTCAAACTTTTAAAATTCATCGAGACCTGTTTTGTGTCCTAACATGTGGTCTGTCCTAGAAAATGTTCCGTGTGCACTTGAAAAGAATGTATATTCTCCTGCTTTGGGGTGGAATGCTCTGTAGATATCAATTAAGTCCATCTGATCTAGTGCCTTATTTAAGGCTGCTTGTTCCTTGTTGAGTTCTATCTACTGATGGCAATGGCGTGTTAAAATCTCCTGCTATGACTCCAAACCACAGACTTTGCCCAGCTGCCCTCCATGTCTCCCAGCCTCCAGAATGGCCACTGGGGGGCATGCCTGGGCCCCACGCATCGACTTGACCCTCATGGCCTGTGAGCTGGGACAGGACCCCTAGACTACAGGTACTGGAGGCGGCCTCTGAGGCCTGAGGTGATGTCTGGGCCTTTTCTGCAACACCCCGTTGTGCGCTTCAGCAGATCAGGACGGCCCCCCATCCCCCCCACCCAGTGTTGGCATATGCACGGGTCAGAGCTGGGCCAGGAGAGGGGACTCCGGAGGGGGCTGGGGACACGTGTGTAGCGAACCCAGGGGAAGCAGGAGGCCAGACTGAGCGGGCAGCGTTCAGTGCTATATTGAGAGGTGAGCGGTTGGGTTCCGGCACTGTTCTTCCTTATCTGTCTTTCCTCACCTGTTCCCACCCTCTCTCCTCCCCTCCCCTCCCCCTCCCACACTTTATGGGGGTGATAGAGCTAAAGATATATAAAATCCAAGGTAGACTGTGATGAATTCATTGAAAACATTTCTTTCTAATTCTCCCTCTTGGGGCTGTGACAGGCCTGGTGTTGAATGACATGTGAGCTCGCGCCAGTGTGATGGGTCCCCATCACACTGGGCTGGCACCCAGGCTGGCCAGGAGCAGAGGAATTCCAGGAGGCCATGGCATCTGGCAGCCCAGGACAGGTGCCTGCGGTGAAGAATAAGGTTTGGGTCTAAAGGGTGAAGGTGAGGCTTTTTGGGGGAGTAGCCAAGAACTCAGGTCCCATGGAAATTGGAACGAGCCAGGAACAAAGGTTAAGGTGGGTGAAATGGAAAGGGTTTGGGATCTAGGAGGAGAGCAAGGTGAGACTACCAGCAGCTTGTTCTTGAGGGGCATGGGGTGAGGTCAGGTGGCTCAGATGTGCAGCCTGAGGCAGAGTGGGCTTTGCTGAAAGTTAGGAAGAGGTCTGCACCCGCCCTCC
>NW_006292095.1:965690-978635 GCF_000327345.1 Myotis davidii | reverse complement strand
CGGGTGCTCCCCAAAGCAGTGCATCCTTTCTCAGCAAGGAGCCAAGTCACAATGATCACTGGTTGTTGCCAGTTCTGACTCTGGGTCTTCAAGGCTTAGCCGGTATCAGGAAAATAGACCTTTTAAACTTTTTTTCAGTTGGAGATTTGGTTAAATACACCCAGATCTGTTTCACAGTGAGGCAGAGAGCCAGGTTCAAGGGGCCCCCTGCATGGGGTCCTGCTGGCATTTCTGTGGAGTGGGCTGGGTTGTGAGATCAGAGAATGTTTTTAGAGAGATGTTCCTAGTGGTTTTATGATCATGAGCCACCTTGTTTGGTGTCCAGGGTAGATGCTGTGGGTGGTAGGGAGGGAATGCAGGTTTTACAGAACCATTACAGTTCAGGACTGTCTCCCTCAGCCGGGGAGCAGGAGACCTTGACTCATTGTTTATTATGCCTCAGCACACATAGGCACAAACCAGCCCTTCTGTGAGTAAGCAAACAGAACCTGCCCAGGTGCAAGAGAAGCTTGATTCAGGGTGTTTTTTTTAAAAAAAAAAAAAAGTAAAAAATTTAAAAACAGCCTCGAATCAGGAACAGTTTAAAGCAAGTTACTGTAATTTTCAACAGCTCATTTTATAGGCTTAATAGAGTGTATTAAAATGAAATGAGCAAGCAAACGTTAAGCAAACAACACAAGGATAGCTTTGTAGGAGGAGGACTAGCCCTTGAAATGAAGTTCAAGTTAGTTGATATGGAGGTGAGCAGAATGAATGTATGCTGAGCCCGCTGAGTGAGGAAGCAGTGCCTGGTGAGTGGGCGTGGGAGTTCGCGTCAGTTCACCAGCTTCACAACTTCACTCTTTAACTGTGATCTTGGGCAAGTTACCTCGTTGTTGAGATCCTGGTTTTCTCATCTGTAAAATGAGGGTAATAGGACCTATGGTATTGGGCGGTTTGCAGATGGATTTAGATAATGTACATAAACTGCTTAGCACTGGTCAGTACTCGAGACATGCCAGCTGGTATTGTGACGGAGGCGCTCAGGAAGGAAGCCGGGAAGAGGACCCAGCGCATTGGGAAAACTAGGAGGAGCAGTCTGTGTTTGCTCTGGACCTTGAGTCTTCTCATTCTACCCTTGGATAGCTTTCTAATGTCTTAAATTCCAGATGATTATAATCAAATCTGTCTTAACACCCACTGTGGACATGCCACTCTGATAAGGTCCTTCAGTATAGAAACGAATCCCAGAAAACCACTCTTGGTACCTTATGTAGCTGACTGACAGTCTTGGACTGAGGGGAGTGAGATAGTGAGTGGACTTGATATTAAAGAATGAATTCCTGATGTGCCTGGCTGCTTTCATTAGCTGTCCCAAGGATAGTAGCTCTTTTTTTTTTTTAAATTTCTCATCCACTCTGTATACAGATGGAGAGGAAATAAGTACTTCTTGGGCTTCCATAGACATAAGTAACTCAAAATACCCAAGATTCTCTTGGATATCTTATTTTTTTAGAAGTAGGATTTACTTAAGTACGTTTGTGGCTACATAATGGGGACCAAGGGAGGAGACCTGTGTTTTAGGCGGATGTTGCTTTCGATGTACCTAGGACTTGCAAGCTCTGGCTGCTATTGAAATGATGTTCTCTAAACTCATGGCCCTTAGATTTCTGGGTCCCATAGATTTCTGGGCCCGAATAACAGGAGAGAACTGAGTGTGAGGATTTTAAAATTGTAATCTCTCCTCCAGATGGAGGTATAGACAAATTGCTCCAGAAGGAGACTAGGTGGGTAAAGAGGGGATCCCAAAGCTGACTCACTCTGTGGCCTTAAGCAAGTTCTTCATCCTTAAAGTAGGAATTTAATCATTTAGACTCAAGGGCCATTCGAATGCAAAGAAATGAAATTTATGGACTGCGAATAGATTCATCAATCCAAATGGTGGCTGAAGCCAGAATCTGAGCATAAAACTCGTTACTTCATTGGATCTGACTCAACATCTTGGGTTGTCTCAAAAATGGTTTTTCTTTATAGAGAGTGTTTTATTCACTTAAGTAATTAAAAATCCTGAGGCCTTTTTTCCATGAATACTCTTGGGTACTCAGGAGAATCTATCCAGCTTTACTGGAATTACCTTTTTGTCTTCCTCGGAGAATGAGTCTGGACCAGAATGCATCGGGACTGTTATTAGTGTGGATAACAGAGACCATGAGAACACCTCCTGAGACCCTTTGTGCAGAAAGGGTGACTTCATGTTCATGTTCTGATGGAAATGAGATAGGAGGAGATGCAGGAATTATAGCCTTTTTGGTTTTGCTTCCATGCAAGACAGTGGCCTCAGAAACCAACTGTAGAAATGATCCGCTCAATGATGACCGGACTGAAATTTCTTTCCCATCCTCACAAAATTGGTAAATTTTATTGGTGACCACCACATGACCAGAAGGTGTTTGAACTTTTCACCGGGAGGGGCAGGTGGGAGGTGGGAGTCGGTCCTTTGCCTGAAAGCCTGGGAAGTTGCTTATTCTGCTTGTGATGGTCCAGCCTGAGGTGAAGGCGCCAGGGGGGCACCAGCTCCTTTAACCCCCTTCCCAGGTCTCCACAAGTGACTGTTTGATGATTTGGGGGGAAGGGGCAAATGTCATGCAGGTGTGAAATAGACAAGTATTACTGCTGCTGTTAATCACTGAGGAATGAGGGTCAGAGAATGAATGGAGAAGCTTTGAATAAAGCTGGCCAGGTTCGCTTATTTTACCTACATAAATTAGAAATCTTTGAAATGGCAAAATTGTGCATTTGACAGGGACACTTCGGTTCTGTAGGATTTGTAGGCCTCATTTAATAGTCTTTACAGTGACTTGTTGAAGTAATGGGAGGACCATTGGTCAGCAAGATTCCATCAACAGAGATAATATCTTTGAGATCATTTGGTCTAGCATTAGTCTTTTGCAGAAATAAGAGCATGTTTGAGATCACTTCAGTTATCTTCATATTTTGCAAATGAACAGAAAGAACCCCAGAGAGGTGAAGTGACTTAAGAAAGATGACCCAGCTACTTAGTGCAATGCCATTGTTAGGAACAGAACCCCAGTCCCTTTTGTTTCATGCTACTCTTGATGGGCCACGCAACACCCTTAGGTACCATAGCCCCTGGAAGGTTACTTCAGGTTCCCCTGCAATGATGCCACCTATGCAACTGTCTGCTCTCAGAATCCATTGAGAATGTGCTTACGAAGCTCCTACCATGTGCCTAACATTTTGCTCAGTGCTAGAGGTACATAGATGGGAAGATGGAGTTTCTGATCTCAAGGAGCTCACAGAAGAATGAAGTACAAAGTAGGGAATATATTATTAAGTTATGTCTTAATGACATGTGGAACATCTTCCCTGGGAATGGCAAGCTTTCGGTACCTACTTCAAAGCCAAGGGGGGATTGATTTTTATTTCCTGTTGATTTTATAACATCAGAGTGGAAACGATGGCAATAAGCTTCATGAATCAAGTCGACTCTGAGCAATCTCAGTTTCATCTGTAAACATCCAGCTAGTAAATGAAAACTTGAAATCCTTTGTTCTCTGCACTTCAGATCCACGATCTTTCTGGGAACACTTGGTAAGAATAGTTCTGGAGGAGTTTGGTTAGGGACACAAGTCACAGATGGGATTGTTTCTGCCCAAGGATCGGTAAGATCTACATCTTATCTGGGTATCATTATCTGGATATGGTTATCATTGTAGCTATGTCAGGGGTTGAATAGGTAGTTTTTCAATGAAAATGAGGCTCATTTTTCTCCTGGGAATACAGAAATGGCAGAAAGTTAGGAAGAAATCTGCCATGTGCTATGCACTAATTGAAGCACTTTACTTGTGGAATATTTTTTTAAAAACCCATACACAAATACGTGAAGAAGTGACATTCAGATAGACAGTGTGCCTTGACTATGGCAGGCAGAGCCAGCATTTCAAAATAGGTCTGTTTGCCATTAAAGCTTCTACTCCCAAGACTGCCTGGTACCTCCATGGGCACCAGAGGTAACCAAGCCTGACATGGCGATGGACATTGTAGTTGCTTTTATGTCACAGTTGGACAAGACTGTGGACTCCTGTAGCATAGGGACCTTAGTTTACAAGTTTTTTTGATGCATTCCACGGAGTAGAGCACAGTGCGTAGGCACAATAGGTTCTCAAAAGCTATGTGTGGAGTGAATGAATGCAGCAACTTAATAATCAACAGGGTCAGTAAGAAGCTGTTCACGAATATGCAGATTGCCTGCCAGGATCCTTGCATTTGAGTGTCATTCTGACTTTGGAGAACTGAAGAGATAACCCACCCTTAGAAATCTCTTGTGCTATAAATTTTAGGTCATAAGCATGCCTGTTTATAACTCTGTTCATGAATACTGTCTTCTTACTTTGTGTTTTCTTAAGAGCTACCTGTAAACAAATTATGTATTCATAATCTTGTGGCAGGCCGTTGGATTTAATAGACTCAGGAAGGCTTCCAACACGTTAAGTGTTCTTGAAGGGCAATAAAAAGGAGGACTAATTATCTAACTGAAATGATTATAAGGGATGTTGGACATCTTGACTCTCTGGGATTTTGACAGCAGTCAAAGTGGTTAGGAAAAGATAGCTTTGAGAAACAGCAAAGTTGATCTATGGGAACCCAGTTATTTTGTTAAGTCTATGGTGTGGGTGTATCTATAGCCTGCTGGGCGGGAGGATGGGACTAAATCATGCATGGAGTGTCTGGTTGGAGAGGCAATTGGAAAGTACGTGGCTGGTGTTCACAGTTGGAGCCTGTGAGATTTCACATTTAATGACTATACCTTTCCCGTAGCCATCTGTCTCTCTCTTTAATAAGCAGTATTCCTTATCAGGCCTGATTTGTGTACATTTATTATACCATTATACTTATTAAATATTAAAGCATTTCTCCCCCTTGTGTGAAGTCTAATTAGGCAAAGTGTGCCATGTAAGCCTGGCATGATCATTCAGAGTAATAGCCTGGTCATTACCTATGACATACCTCAGCCTCCTGGATCATTTGTCTCCCCCTGCCCCCCGCCCCCCCCCATAAGGGTCCATTGTACCAAATACAGTGCATGAAAGTTTGATGAAGGGTTCAGCACTGTTGGGCCATTTAGAAGGGTCAGGTCTCAAAGATGATGAAACCTTTCAAAAATGAGGGTAAACATTTGTTATTTATAGTTTGCATTTTTTCATGAATCAGGTTTCTGACTAGATGTAGCTGCTGAAGTTAATTTTACTAAATTAAAGAATCTCAAAATGGTTTTAAAGGATAAAACTGCAAGTTGCAATGATGCTTGGGAAGAAGAGCAAACCAGTCAGTAAGTAGTGGCATTTTATACCCGCTCCTGGTAGAAAGAATGATTTTAGATATCAAACCTCTATCACCGAAAAGTCCATGTGGTGGTTCATTCTCACCTTTTCCACTTCGTCTGTGTAGTCTGATTCAAAAATATATTTGCATCAATGACTTAACAGCATAATTTTGTTTGCACAGGGCCAAAAAATGAGATCATGAATCACTCTAGTATCTTTGAGAAGTTATCTAGCATCATTGTGAGACAACCACTGTAATGAATGTTGTCCTTTTTTTGGAGTGTTCACAGAACTTTCTCATTTATTATTTACATTTCTGAAAAAATCTGCAGTCTGCCATGAGCATACACAGACCCACAGGCATGCGCTTGCTCACATATTGATTGGCATGAGTCAGATTAGGAATAGGCCTAGTTTATTGCTTGTTATTCTCAGGGAGAAAAGCTTTTAAGTCATAAGCTTCATGTAACATATGATTATCAGGCCAATAGGATTTTTCCTCTTGGTGGTCCCAGCAGCTCACGTTGGGGTTTTTGAAAGAGCCTTTGTCCCTTCACAACTGCAAATAGCAACAGCACTGCTTTCCATGTGTGCATTGCAGACAGCAGTGTACCTCCTTGGAGTGAGCATTTACTCTGAGTTGTTTTTGAATATGGGAAAATCATAATGAGCTTTGGCTTTGAATTAAAACATGGATATAAAAATCAAAGAATGGGAGAGAACTTATAGATCATCCCGTCTAGTTTTTCTGCTCCTCGAGTGGGAAAGCTGAAGCCCAGAGAGCCCAGTGGCTCAGCCAGTCCACGGGGTGTTCGTTGGCAGGAGAAATGGCCCTGAGGCTCCGCTCCTCCTGCACCTTTTCTTCAGGATGGCGGGCCCTTCGTAGAGGGTGATGTTTGGATCAACTTTCCCGGGCCCTTCACAGGTGGAGTGGCATTTAGCTGAAGGCAGTGGATGTAATCCGAATCTGTCTGGGTTACAGAAGAATTCATGTTTTATATTTGCTAATTGGCCTATTGCTAGAAAATGAGAACTCTGAGGCAGGGGCCCGTCTTTGAGAATCTCCGAGTTCGGGCAGGATAGCAGACCTCTATCCTGGGATTATTCAAGGTAAGGTTGGTTGTCGCCGGGCCAGAGCAGGACTCAGCTGGGGAGAGTCGGGTCTCTGTTTTGAAGGCCCAGAGTCTGGCCTGCAACAGCCACCATCAGGCCTTGAATAAGCCATTGAATCGACATGCCCTAAGGCAGTGATGGCGACCCTTTTGAGCTCGGTGTGTCAGCATTTTGAAAAACCCTAACTTAACTCTGGTGCGGTGCCACATATAGAAAGTTTTGATATTTGCGACCATAGTAAAACAAAGACTTATATTTTTGATATTTATTTTATATATTTAAATGCCATTTAACAAAGAAAAACGAACCAAAAAAATGAGTTCGCATCATAGGTTCGCCATCACTGCCCTAAGGCCAAGGAGGACCCACAGGGCACAGGTGTTAACTTACCCTGACAAATAACTGTCAAGGTGATTAATAATAGCACGGTGGTGAAGCACATGGGGTCTGAAACCTAACATATTTGGGTTAGACTAGCTTTCATGTACTCGCTATGGGATTTAGTCAAGTTACTTTAATGCTCTGAATAAAATGGGAGTAATAGCAAACATTTATCTTGTACTCACCACGTGACAGCTGCTGCCTCAGTGCCTTAGGAATAGTAACTCATTTAATCTTCACCACAACCCTATGTGGTAGGTATTACCATTCTTACACCTTCCTGCTGGGGAAACTGAGGCACAAAGAGTACTTAATGCATTGCTCAAGGCTATACAGCTATTGAGGGTTTGAGCCAGGATCTGAATCCCGGCAGTCGGTGGCTCTTTATCACTTTCCCATGCAGGCTTTCAGTAGGATTAAGAATGTTGTGAGGATCAAGTGGGAGAAGCACACAGGAAATATGAGCTGTCATTGTTCATGATAATAAAGCTAACATTGCCTCCGTAACAACAATACAACCTACACGATCAGCAGCTTCTTTCCCCGCCGACAAGCTCCAAGGAACCAGAGCATAATCAGAAAGTTGGTTTGGCAATTGCATAAGTAACGCCGAGAGAATTCGGAGAACTTTATAAATAATGTCCGTACTGCTCAGACGGCCTTGGAGAGCCGCGGTGGAGTTGGCCGGCCGGGTCAGCTCCGTGGAGGTTTGGCCCAAGACTCCTTTTCAGCGCTGAGCATATGCAGACTTTTTCTACCGCAGACGGTTCTGAGGTGCCAGTGGTCTCCTCTGCAGTGTTTCCCCCAATCTATCATCCAGACGATGAAGCAGATTAGATGTGCTGAGGGCCTTGTCTCCGCCACAGAACTGACCACCACGACACACGTCTCTAAGAGCAGCACCCATCTTTTGAGGAAACCCTTCAGCCACTTGTAAAAAAGTCATTTTTCTTGACCAATCCCTCCATTTTGCGTTGAGTCTCTAGGCTGATTCTCAGATGGCAGTCTTATTTCCAAGTTGTTTTGCTCTGGAGTTTAGATGTTACCTTCCGACTCTTCGTTTGTTTACGTTTAAATTCATAAGTTATGAATAAATATACGCTTATGTAACGTGTGTACATTTTACCATTATAATAATAAATAATAAGGTGAATAACTACCCAGATAAGCATCTAGAACATTCCCTTTGAAGCCCCTCTCATGTGCTTACTGGTCATATTTCCTTCCTTCCTCCCACCCCCACCCCCACCCCAGGGTAGCTGCTTTTCCAAATATTATGTTAATGGTTTCCTTGCTTTGCTTTATAGTTTTACCACGAATGTGCATTCCCACATAATTTGTTATTTTTGTGGCAGGCTGTTGAATTGGAAAATTTGACTAACACCTCAAGATACACTTGCTAGCAGCTACTACAATAAGTTGTGAGAAAGACCGGAATGGGGATTTTCAAAGGAAATCACTGAATACCAGGTTCACAGCTCTTGACATCCTCCTCAGTCTGAGGGTGTGAGAAGCAGTGCTACAGGATTCGTAAGGGGATTTATCTGGAGAAGCCTCTGCTGGGAGCCTGCATCAGACCCTCTTCCTGGAGGAAATGTGAGGTGGGGGTGCTGCCCCCTCACCCTAGAGCACATGCTCGGTGTCCCCTCATGCTGGGAGCGTGGTGGGCTGGCTGGGACTCAGGTGAGAGGTTTTGGTGGCCTGGCCGAGAGGGAGCAGCTGTAAGTTTGCTGCAGCGATTGTGCGTGCTCCCCGGGGACTGGATGTGGCCTGTGCAGGGATGGAGAGCCAGCCTGGGACTGGGTGACCTCTGCCCAAGAGCCATAGCAGCAGAGCTCGCGGGGGGAATTTGAGCGGTTGGGTGGTGGTGGGAGTGACAAACAGAGGACTTGAATGCATCACCCATATCAGGAGAACCCACAGAAGTGCCCATGAGAGACGGAGAGTTGGGTTTAAGTATCAGCAGGTCCAGAGAGTGTGAAATTATCTGTACTGGGGAGGGGTAAGTTTGCCTGCACATGAATGAAAGAACAATGGTAACACAAAATAGAAGTTTATTTCTTTCTTACATAGAATAACTCAGGAAGTGGGCAATACAGGGGTGAGATGGTGGCTCTACACAGTTATCAGGCACAAGCCTCCAAGGTCACCCCCACAGCCCATGAATGTGGTCTCCATGCTCATGGTTAGAGAGAGCTGCTGAAACTCCAGCCAGAACATTGTGTTCCAGGCAGCAGGAGGACAGGGAGGGCAGAGAAAGGGTCTGCTCCCTCCTTTTAAAGATACTTTCTGGATACTGCACCCAATAGTTTAATTATATCTCATTAACTGGAGTTCGGTCATAGAGTCACAACCAGCTCTAAGAGAGGCTAGGAAATGGAACCTTGTTGCCAGATAGCAAGGGGCCCAGCTTACAATTGGGAATCCTATATAATAAAAGCGTAGTATGCAAATTGTCCCCTCAAGGGGGTGGTTGTCTGGGAGTTTGGCCAGGGGGCAGGGCCAGCAGGGGGAAGGGAGGGAGTACCTGGCCGGCAACTGTTAGGGACCCTACCAGTGCACAAATTTCATGGACTGGGCCTCTAGTTCTAAAATAACACCCACCAAACATACCTTTGCAGGGTGCAGTAATGCAAGGTAATGTAGATAGCAATTCATATAGCAAGGTGGTGTATTTGGAAATGGCATAATTTATAAAGATCCACATATGTAACTCTTTGCAACTTAATCTGTTGCCCAAAGTAAGGTCTGTATCTGACTACTTTTTACTTTCGGTATATGTTGTAAACCCTTGAACCGTGATATTTTCCTTGTTTATTCTTCTCGCATATGTTCACTGACCCCCTGCTCCCTGCCATGTGCCTGGCCATTGTGCTGGTGCCCGAGAGAAGTCCCATGAAGATACAGCTGCTTCTTACTCTAATTTCAGGATTGAGGAAATTTAATATCTAAGTGAAAGGTCAAGTGCTGTGAGTCAGAATTTGTTTTCATGCCCTGGTTTTCAAGAGCTTGTCCTTGAGCACAGCAACTAATTCTGGTACATCTTTTATGGCAGTTGATAAATAGAGTTAACCACAATCGATATTTATTGATCTGAAATTGGTGTATCTTGTGGTAGAAATACAGTTAAAAACTCTTTAACTTTTGCATTTCAGGAAATTAAAAATAGTATTTCTGAGTGCAGATTTCTCCTGTTAGTTCATATCCATCAAAAACGGTAGGAGGAATCCAATTTTGTTAATTTACTTGAAAACATGCCTTTTTTTGCACTCTAATTTCTAGAAAAAGGGGAGATGTGATTAAAGCCAGATTGATCCAGATTGCAGTATTACCTAATTCTATTAACGTGACAGATTTAGAATTGGTGGTAAGAAAGGCTTTGGCAAATGACACTTCTTAAAGAAACGGTCTTATTATCTGTGTGCTAACAATGCGTATGAACGTCAAAACCAAAGATAGGATTGTGGTATGGCCTGACAACTTGGTTGTCATCTGACTCAAATTTCTCAGCCTGTAGGTTGTAAGACGACGTGTCACAAACCACCCATCTTGAGAGGGCTCCTCATTTCCTTTATTAAGGGAGTCCTACTTTCCCACACTCCCAATGGGGACCCCTGTCAAGGTTCGTTCTCCGTGATGCTTTGATGAGTTCCCCCACCCTTTTACTAGGGACATCTGTTCAAAGACCTTGGTGGCATAAAGAATGCAGTTGTCCTGAGCTCGGTGCATGAGATCTGGTTTCAGGCGGCCTGGGAACCACGGTTCTGGGTTAGTGAGGAAGTTCTGGCCAGTGGCGTTGGAGTCTAGTTTGCAAGATTATATTAGAATGATGGAACACAAGAATCATTTCAGTGTTAGTGACAAGCGCCAGTGACCTAAAGGACACACTTACTCTAGGAATACAGTCAGGGGGATGAGCAGGGATCATTTGAACGGTCTGTGACCTCTGGGCTGTCGTTCCTACTCTGGAGCCCCAGCTCCACTAGTCACTCCATGGAGCTGGGAGGGACAGTTGCCAGGTGGACCCAGGTCCTCAGCTCTGCACACAAGTACAGACAGTAATCAGCTCAGAGCAGTGACCTACTTATTCCCTCCTGTGGGTTCACTGTATGGATTTTACTTTTTGCTCTCTCTCTCCCCTCTTTCTTTATTTGGATGAAGACCACCCAGAATAGCAGTCTACTCAAGCATTGTCATTCCGACTTCAGCATGCACGTAGCACGGGTTTAACTATGCAGAGCGTTTTTAGTTAGCTAGCATAATCAGTTTCTCTGTTTCATTGGAAGTCCTCCACTATGCAAATTCTCTTAGTGACTGCATTTTAAACCTCCTCACAGCCAGCCCAGCTGGGAGCCGTGCCCGGAGCCCACGTGCCACATTTCCCAGTGCTTGTTCCATCTCTGCCTTCGTAAGCCTTTGGTGGGAGCATTGGGTTATGGGAGTGGTGCTATTGAGAGTCTCAAGAAGGGAGTGTGCTGACTTTTAATGTGATTTTGGCTTTGCACTTCTCAAGGAATGAGCTTTCTCCTTTTTTATGCCCCAAGCAGAAGAGAGTTGTGATGGTAGATTGGGGGTCACTAAATATTCCATGAGCGCCATCAGAACGATTTTTAAAAATTATTTTATTTTTCTATTACACTTTGCAGTCAACACTATTTTGTATTAGTTTCAGGTGTCCAGCACAGTGGATAGACATTCATATAGGTTACAAAGTGTTCCCTCCAATAATTCAAGTACCCACCTGGCATCATTGATGATTATTACAATATTGTTGACTATCTTACCTATGTTTTATCTTACACCCCCATGACTATTTTGTAACTACCCATTAGTACTTCTTTTTAAAAATATATATTTTATTGATTTTTTACCGAGAGGAAGGGAGAGGGATAGAGAATTAGAAACATCAATGAGCGAGAAACATCAATCAGCTGCCTCCGACTGGGGATGTGCCTGCAACCAAGGTACATGCCCTTGACTGGAATCGAACCCGGGACCTTTCAGTCCGCAGGCTGACGCTCTATCCACTGAGCCAAACCCGTTAGGGCCCATTAGTATTTCTTAATCCCATCATCTTTCAGAAAGATTTGGAGGGATTTACCTTGGAGATCTCCAGTCTGGGGGCTCCCCTGGCACCCCCAGTTTGAGGTTCTCCCCTCTGCGCACAGGGGATGGCAGGTGACAGCAGCCCTGTGGCCTGATTTCTCCTCCTAAGAGCTCGCGGAGCTCCCTCCAGAGCTGAAGGTGTTAGGAGATGAAAAATGATGCATGCATTAATTTTCAAAGGATGTTACTTTCCTTCCTTGCCACAGTGATGCATTTCAACGCACACTGAGTTGAATCTGGTAAGTCTCTGGTTTATACTGTTATGGAAATATCCACGGGATCTTTCAGGGGAAGAAATAAGAGGAAATTTGTGTTAAAATGGTCTTGGGAAAATATATTCAGCTTGAAAGAATTAAAAGTCTTCCCTCAGTAAACTCGTTTAGTGACATGACATTTGTAGCTTATACACAGCTCCTTAGGAAGCTGGCTGCTTGCCTGAAGGACAATTTTACTTTAATTCTTTATTTCATCTTCTCGAAAGTTTCAGGCTTCATGTTAGTTAAATCTCCTGGAAAGGGTTAACTTTTTTTCCACCGTGCAGTAACACACACCTAAAACCATCCCAGAATTTGGGGGAGAAATTGTAAGAAAGTATTAAAACTGGAGAAATGAATTAACAAGCTACCTTTTTATGAGGCAGCAACATGCCTCTCCATTGAATGAATAGCACTTTATTCCACAACGGCATAAACCGGGGGCTGGAACGAGGGAGCATGTGGCCTCTAAGTCAGTGTGTGTGTGTGTGCGTGTGCACGCACGTGTGTGTGCGCGTGTGTTTGTGTGCGTGTGTTTGTGTGTTTGTGTGGGTGTGTTTGTGTTTTGTGTGTGTGTGTGTGTGTGGGTGTGTTTGTGTTTGTGTGTGTGTGTGTGTGCGCGTGTGTGCGCGCGCTCAGATCAGAACAAGTGTGTGCAAACAAGATTAAAAGCCTGACCTAAACTCACAGAAGTCTGAAACAGAGGAATTTAGAATAAAAGTCTATCTTCAGCTCACACCCATGAGTTTAAAGTTTCTCAAACAGTT
>NW_006292095.1:955359-965618 GCF_000327345.1 Myotis davidii | reverse complement strand
AATGCTCGACATGACATTTAGCCTTCACCCCTGCTCACTCTTTACTTTTATGGCTGACATCTAGATGTTAATTTTTTTCCAGATCAAATAGCTGAAAGATGACTGTAAAATTGTGAAGACCTTTTTTAAAGTAATGTAGAAATTATAGTAGTGATTCCTTTGTGCAAATCACTCTTACGTTTTGCATAGACTGATTCCCTTAATCTTCACAACAACCCTATGAGACGGGTACTGTCATTAGCTCCATTTTACAGATGAGGAAACTGAGGCACGGAATGGCTACATACCTTGCCCAGGCTATGTCTCTAGTAAGTGGCGAAGCCCAGGTTTAAGCCCTGGCATCTGCTTCTGAGTGTGGATTTCTAACCACCACTTGACACAGCTGCTCAGTGCATACATAGCTCAAAACTACTGTCACCCTTGTAATGTCATCTTGCGTCTGTTGTATTAATTAGGGTAAGGCCAGATGGTTGCAATAGTTTCAACAATAGTTTTAGTGGCTTAAGGAAATACAGGTTTTGGGCACATTCCTGAAGCTGTTACCTGGAAGTCTTGAGCCTTAGACTCACTTATTTAAAAGCTTGGCTTCCCAACTTTCAATGCCCTGAGCTCCCAGTATTGTAATAAAACCTCTTTTGTTCAAGTTACTCAGAATTGGTCCCTGTTCTTTGCAACTAAATATCACCAATGGATGCACTTGCTATCCAGAGGAAATTTTTGCCAACACTTGATGTATTTTCCTTCTATTGTCTCTTAATATATTTTCACATAGTTGGTATTATATTCTCACAATTTTATACCCATTCTAAAAATAAGTGCTTTTTTCTGTTTCACAAAAGTAGTGGTATAATATTAGATTGGATGGATGTTCCATATTTATTAAGGTACCTAACAACTTTTTGTGTCTCAAATAAACATCTTTTAAAAAAATTATGCACCATTTTAGGACCATAGGGCTATTTCATTTATTAAAGGCCCTAAATATTGTTGTATTAAAATTTAGTTTTCACTTATCTTAAAGTTTGTAACTTTTTACAATACCTTTAAAATATAAAGATGTGGAGCTTCTGTGGTTTCTAATATAAAGGCGGTTCGGGCTGAATTACCTGTATTTTGTTAGGAAATTCGAGGCCCCACGACTTTCTCAAGGTAATGTGGCCACAGAGTTTTTGCAGAAGTTCAGGGTTCTCATTGCATTATCTTGGGCTGTAGCTTATTTATTGAGCTGCCTTCCAGAGTCATGCTGGATGCTCCCCAGTGTTTAGGCAGCCGGCAGGTAATGATTCTGATAGCTGCGTATTCCAGAACTCTCCCAGCTCTTTAGTTAGTATGGAGGGTAGGCCACACTTGCAAGATGCTTGCTGAAGATTAGCGTGTTAGAATTCTCCACCCATCTGATAGCCATGCATTCCAGAACTCTCCCAGCTCTTTAGTTAGCATGGAGGGTAGGCCACACTCGCAAGATGCTTGCTGAAGATTAGAATTCTCCACCCATCTGGAAGTGGCAATTACAACTTGCAGAGAAAGATTCTGCTTATTTCTGATCTGATGTAGCTTATTGGGTAAAGATGAAACCAGGGCCAAGGTAAACAGCAGCCATCATGGGTAGATGGAGGCCTGGGCAGAAACAAAGTTGGAGCCTGCCAGACCACCACTGTGGAGCCCCATCAGAGGCATCAGGGGTCAGGACAGCTCCTCTCACTCAGTGGGCCTGGAGAGCTTTACATCGCCAGCTGAAGAAGGGAATGTGGGGGCACCAAGTGCACGTGGTGCCCTCTCCCTCCCACCTGACCCCCCTCCCATGCCAGCCCTCTCACCTCCCTGAGAGGTCATGACACAAGGGCATGACATACAGAGCACGTCCCATGTCTACATGTGCAGCCCTTAAGGCCCTGGAACCTAGTATATTCAAGCAGAATACTTACATTTGTGCCTTTTAAAAATAATATATATTTTTATTGATTCAGAGAGGAAGGGAGAAGGAGAGAGAGATAGAAACATCAATGATGAGAGAGAATCATTGATCGGCTGCCTCCTGCACGCCCCACACTGGGGATCGAGCCTGCAACCTGGGCATGACCGGAATTGAACTGTGACCTCCTGGTTCATAGGTTGATGCTCAGCCACTGAGCCACGCTGGGTGGGCTTGTGCTTGTTTTGAACTCTCTGCAACTTCACTGCTTTCTGTCGATCCTTATTTATTAGTCGAGAATGTGTGGTAGACCAAACAGTGGCCTCCCAAAGATGGCCACATCCGAATCGCTGCAATCTGTGAGTTTGTTACCTGACGTGGAAAGAGGGCTTTGCAGATGTGGTTAGCATTGATGACTGAGATGGGGAGATTTGTCTGGATTATCTGGGTGGGTCAATGTAATCGCAAATCTTAAAGGAGTCGAGAAGGAGATGTGATGAAGGAAACGGAGGACCAGACTGATGCAGTGTGAGCACACTGCAGCCAGCCACTGCTGGCCCTGAAGATGGAGGAAGGCGTCACCACCCAAGGAAGAAGGCGACCTCTGGGAACTGGGAAAGGCGAAGAAGTGGATCCCCCTGAAGATTCTCCCCTGCTCTCCTGAAGGAACGCCTTCCTGCTCACCCCTTGATGTAGTCCGGCGAGAACCACTTTGGACTTCAGACCTCCAGAACTGTAAGAGAATGCTAGCAAACGTGTGGTGGGAATTTGTCACGGCAGCCACAGGAATGAATGCAAGCATGCTGCTGGATGGGTCTTGCTTCCCCGGCTAAGCCTTGCTCAGGTGATTGGAAACGGGGATGCCAGTAGGGAGGCTTTATGCAGAAACCCCACTTTATGAGGAGAATTTATGGGCACAAATATACCCTAGAGCCAGAAAATTCTATAGTTTTAGAAATGGGATATTTGAAGCCCCCTTCCTAAAAATAAATGGCAATATATTACTGCTCCCACTGATAGAAAAAGCCTCCGACCCTTTAAAGATAGACTCTTCGGTTAAAAGGAGGAGGATAGGTGAGCGCTCTATTTCAAGCCAGCTGTTTTATTTTCATTTGGATTTGGGACTAGGACTGTTTATAGACCATAATATAGCCACTTGAATTTTCCAAAGTGTTTATAGAATTTTCTCAAGTACAGTACCAGAAAGTGGTGGAGTATATCATTAAGCTTAATTACGAGCTTCTCAAAGCAGGCACTTTTTCCAAAAGAAAGTCACACAGCGTGGGAGGAGCTAACCGTGGTCTCTGTGCCCTTGAACTAGAAAATAAACCTGCTGACTTACCTTCCTCCCCCTGCCGCGATCTTCTCTTTTTATCCCAGCAACATCTACTTGTAGTGGTTAGTTTTAGAAATTCCATTCCATTTTTTTTTTAACTCTTGGTAACCTGAGAACTAACAAAGTCATCAACCCTTGAGGTTTGATATAAACATTTATTCTTTTTTCAGAATAGTGCCTAGTATTTGGATAGCATGAAAACAATGTGATATTTTCACTTTTACTAGTATAATGCATATATATATATATATATATTGCTAGCATACAATGCTAATATGTAGTCTAATGGACAGATTTTGTTATTGGCACACTTGTCTTTTATTAGCATGTTAAAATATTAAACTCACACATGTGTAAGTCCTCCCAGATATGAGACCTTGAAAGTAAGGGAAGTAGGAATTGCCCTTAAATTTTGATATTAATTTGTTGGGTCTGTAGGTCAGCAGGTCTTGTCTCTAAAGAAGTGAAGGAAGACTTCCCAGGACTTCAGCCTGACTGCACCTGACTGAGTGAATTAGCATATGTAAACAGAAGAGGCTTGTTCTGAGGCAGAGACATTGAACACGGGAAATCTTGCCACAGACATTGGAATTGCCTCTACATTTTGTCCCCAGAACAGAGATTGGTGGCAGGTAGTGATGGCCAATGAAACCCAAATAGTTTCTCTGAAAAGACTTGTGAAATGGTGCACCCGCCCTTGTGCTGGGTTCCCCAGCTGCATTCTGATGACTACTGGGTTTCCCCTGTCCCGGATCTTGCTACTCCTGGAGAAATGCTGGTCCCTGTGATGTTATTTCCCATCACAGAGGAGTTGGTGCTCCAATCGCGTCCAGCACTGTGCGCTTGGTTAATCTGAGTCTGTTAGAGTGATGACTCTGCATTTGCTGGTTAAATCAAGTTTCTGGATGTGCAAGACCAGTGGTCCACCACCACTCAGGACTGAGGTCAGTCTCCAGGGCTGTGAGAAGTCCTGCAGGGTGTCTGACCAGGTTGTGTCTGGTGGTCACATGCTCCTATCTGCACACTTTCCGGTAACCACCCATGAGCCCTGGGGCAGAGAAATGGTGTGCAGGAGGTGGTGGGAGTTTTGTGAGTAGCCTCAAGGCCTGATTCCTTTTGTTTAATGTTAATCCTTACCAGAGGACATTGTTTCCATTGATTTTTTTAAGGGAGGGAGGAAGGGAGAGAGAGAAACATCAATGTGAGAGAGACATGCCGACTGGCCAGGGATCGAACCTGCAACCCAGGTACGTATCCTTGGCTGGAAATAGAACCTGCAACCCTTTGGTCCGAGGGCCACTGCTCTAACCACTGGGAACACCGATCAGGGTTTTATTCGATTCCTTTTGCTGCCTTGTTGGTTTTTATGCTTTTTTCCCTCATATAATTAGAAAATAAATAAATAAAAAACCAAATAAGTATATGTACTTATTTCAAACTATTTGAAATGTAGCATTTCAGGATAACATGCGGTAAAACACACTGCCTATCAGAGAGCATGTGCTAAATGCAGAAAGAAAGGTGAACATGCAGGGCTCTGGAGCAGGGAAGGAGGGGAGCTGACTTATGGAGAGAAGTGAGGAGTGCTTTTGCTGCATTTGTAATATCTCAGATGGACTTTGGTATTTGGAATTAAGCAGGAAAGTCATTCTTGGTGGAGGGAATAGGATGAAAATGCAAAGAGGCATTTCAGTTTCTGGTTGGAAATGCAGGAAGATAGAAAGACCTGGGATCGCTTCACTCTCAACCTTACACGGAGTAAAAGCTGGACAAACAGCTAGTTAACAACTGTTCTCGAACCATGGGAGTGCTGAGGGTACAAGGCCAGAACGTAAGCAGAGACAGGCCTCTGCAGAGAGAGGCACAAGCATGAACTTACCTGGGGGAGAAGCTGCTGGACACTGGTAAGAAGAGGTCAGCAGGGGGTAGGGGAGCGGGAGCATTGGCGGGGGCTGGTGGAGAGTGTACTTGTGAAAATGAGTGAGCCCCTGGGGGATGCAAAAAATGGGAAGGGGATCTTTACCCGCTTGCAAGTTTTTTTCTCCATGAATCCCATCAGTCACTCATAGAAAAGATTGGTAAGGTCTACCTTGATGGGTAGAAGTGGGGGAGAAACCAGAAGCTGCTGTGGAAAGGGCAAGAGAATTTGCCCGAACTCTTCTCCCGTGTCTCCCCTACAGAACTGAAGCTTTACTTTGGGAGGGGGGTAAGCAACACTGTCCTCTTTAGGGTGCTGGGGAAAGCTCACTGTAGCTGGGAGAGAAAACAGGAAAGACAATCTCAACCCCTGGGAGAGGGGCATGATTGCAAGCTGATTCAGGACTAGGGGTTCACGAAAGGACGGGATCACTGAATAGGCCATCTCTCCCAGGGCCAGCTTAAAGGAAGGGGGGTGCGTGAGAGAGCCTTTGGATGCAGAGAGGAGGATGCTGAGTAAGCTCATTCTAAGTAAAGTGAGTCCAGGAGGGCACAGGTCTGCAAGTTAGAAGAAGGCATTTCTGAACATGTTCTGTGGTTTCCTTTCATCACATCTTATTTTCCCTCTTTCTTCTGATCCCCCACTGTATTAGTTTTTTATGGCTGCTATTACAAAGTACCACGCACTGGGTGGCTTAACAAAAACAAATGTATTTTCTCAGTTCTGGAGACTAGAAGTTCAAAATCAAGGCGTGGACAGCGCCATGCTCCCTCTGAGACCTGGAGGGGAGAATCCTTCCTTACCTCTTCCCAGTCTCTGGTGGTTTGCCAGCACCCCTTGGTTTATAGTGGTAGCCGTTCAATCTCTGACTGTTGTCAGACGGCATTCTCCCAGTGTGTGTGTGTCTTCACATGGTTGTCGTCTTATAAGGGCACCATTCATATTGAACCGAGGGCCCACCCTACTCTAGGATGACCTCATTTTAACTAATTTCTTCTGCAAAGATGCTTTTCCCAAATACGACTACCTTCTGAGGTACTGTGGGTTAGGGCTTCAATGTGTCTTTTCTTGAGTTCAGCTCATAGCCATACTAAGTCTTTGTCCTTCTTTACAAAATTTTATTCTGGGGAAATTTAACTCAATATCTAAGCCTCACTGAAATGTTACCTCTTTCTTGGAGCCTTTCATGAACTTCCTTCCCTGCTGCTCTCCTTTTCGTGCTCCCCAGATAAATTATATCCCTTATGTGGCTCATTATTCCTTTTTGTTCAGTGTGGCTCACCTTCCTGAGAGCAGAAATCACCCAACTGCTCTCTGTACCGACATACAGTCCAGGGTCACTTCTTCGTGAAATAGCTTAGGATCGCACAAGCCAGCACAAATCATTTTTGGGGAACCTATATATATAAAAGCCTAAGTGACTGTCTGACTGGTACCTATGATGCACACTGACCACCAGGGGGCAAACGCATAACGCAGGAGCTGCCGAGCTGCGGTGACTTGGCAGCTGCAGTTCTTGGGTGATGCACCTGGAACCAGAGAGGAGGGAGCCTGATTCTGGGGTTCGTCACCAGAGAACTGCCCTCTCGCAATCTGGGACCCCTTGGGGGATGTCGGAGATCCAGTTTTGGCCAGCTCCCTACAGGCCAGGCCTAGGGACCTCACCAGTGCATGAATCCATGCACTGGGCCTCTAGTTTAGTGATAAAGAAGACTTTAGGAATTCAGGATAAAGGAGCTACAGAGTGGATGGAAACCAATCAGGTGAGCTTTCCTGAAAGAGGTGGAATGGTGTGTTGGGAGATTGTAAGAAAAGAGAAGATTCCAGGCTATAATACAGTGACAGGGTTTGGTTGGAGCAGTGAATCACAGAGTCATCCTCCTTGGTGAATGTGGAGACTGTCTTATTAATCCTTCTTTCTGTAGTATGTTTAGGAAAAGTGTCAGAGAGATGCTTAAGGCAGTGATTCATTCAGTTGAATAAAAGAGGAGAATGCGAAATAGACAATCTACAAAGTATTTGATAGCACTCTCCTTAGCCCTCATGTATAAATATAGCAGAAGCACACAGGCTAATGATGAGTTCAGGAGCATTGCCTCTGAAGCTGGCAAACAGTAATGGTGAGAAATAATTACAGGGTTTCAGCCCAATTTAACACATTATGCACAACGTGTTAAATGAAGAATTTTTACTCTTCAAACGCGCTCGCCTTTTTTCCCCCCACACAGAAAAGTGCAGAGAGGAAATAACCAGCACCCATGGGTCACTCCCTAGAATTAATAAATATTAACATTGTGCCATGTTTGCTTCTGATTTTTTAAAAATGAGAGAAAGAAAATATTTCTGATAAATGCACTCTGTTCTCCTTTCTCATGATGGCAAACTTGGTGTGATTCCGGTCACCAGGCAGGTAGTTGTTAAGGCGATCGACTTCTTTTGCAGGAACCATCCTTGTTGCAGATGATTTTACCGCTTCCTGGTATGTGCCCTAAAATAAAGGAGGAGAGCACAGCGCCCCGCCAATGGACTCCCAGCTGGTCATTATGTCATTATAAACCAGACTCACTCCTCATATATAGCCAGGCTGTAGTAATTTTTTATTTTGCATTTTTTGGAATGACAGAGACAATTATAATTAACTTATGCCTTTTTTTGGTGGGTATTTTTTAACACTTTAAGTCAGAAGTCGCAGGCCATTTCCAGGAATGTGGATTAAGCTGATTTAGTTGCAAAGCTTTCTTAGAAGTATTCCTTGAGGAGGACAGATCTGGCCTCTAGGGAGTAAACATCTCACACACACTGTCTTGCCTCCTTCCAGGATGTGAGGTGGAAATAGTTAGTCTTCATTTATACCTACTGTGGACATGTGCTCTGATCTGGCCTCACTCCAGACTTGGTGTAGGTGCTAACCAGAGGGAAAGTGCTGAGCCCAAGTTCTTAAAAGAGGAAGGCCTCAGTTTCTGAGGGCCCAGGGCTCTGTCTTGAGCCTGCTCACCTGTTGTGGTCCTCAACTTGGGCAGTGCTTCAGAGATACCTGGGGAACCTGGTGGATGCCCTGTGCCCAGGCTCACCCAGATAATCACATGGGAACTGGGGAGGGGGGCGGATTCCCTTGTCAGTGGCCTCCAAGGCTCTCTTGGGGATTCCATTACTTCCCTGCTGAGAAGCATTTGGCCAACCGGGCCTTCTTCTAGGCTCTTGAACTTGCCATGAGTTTCCTAGTCCCAGGAGCACTCGCTGGTCCCTCTATCAGAACTCTTCTCTTAGTTCAAATTGTACCTCTTCAGGCTGGCTTTCCTTGACCAGGCTATCGAACACAGTCCTCCTACCCCTCACCAGCCAGACTGAAGTCTTGCGCACTGTTTATTTCCTTCCTAGCACCAGAGTCATCTGAAATTATCTTTTAGTTTTTCACCTGCCTGGTGTCTCCCCACTTCCCACTAGAATATCAGCCCCTTGAAGGCACCACCTTGCTTTCTTGTTTATCACTGGTGTCCGGCACAGTGCCTGGCATAATACATACATATAAAATAATTGTCAAGAGAGAATGAATTCTAACATCAAAATGCATTGAAAGGCCACTTAGCATATGTCTAAGTCTTTTTTTCTACTCTGAAGAAGGGTTCACTTCTCTCCTGAAGAGAGATCTCTGTCTCTTTGTAAGTATTTCATCAGAATGTAGGGCAACATTTCCTTGAATCCATCCCTGGCCCTGTCTCCTGACATGGCCCTCAGCATCTCCTAATGAATCATAATAATGAAAACACAAGTACAGACACACACATGTACACAATAATACCAGATTTAAGGAGCATTCACATACTTTCTCTGCTTTGTTCCTTTCCGTGGGGTACGTATGATCATGCACGGATGATGGAGCAGGCTGTGAGCAGTTAAACAATGCGTCCAAGACTACTGTGTGGTGAGCATTGACCTGGACCCCAGGAGAGGGAGGAGAGAGGGCGTCAGGCTTCTCCAGGATTAGGGGGCGCTCACCGCCCCTCTATTCAGTGCTGACCTCTACTCTCTTGACCCCTGACCTTCTGTGTTCACTTAGTTTAAATACTCGCAGGGAGTGGACAGGAGGGTGAGTGGAAATGGAGAAAGGGTGGAGAGGTGAGGAGGGGAAGTCGCTGTCTCCTCTCCCCTTTCATGAGGGAACCTCTCTTTGGACACAGCGCTGAATCTCTGCTGAGTTCCTTTATGGAGAAAGGGTGGAGAGGTGAGGAGGGGAAGCGTTGTCTCCTCTCCCCTTTCATGTGGCACCTCCCTTTGGACGCAGCGCTGAATCTCTGCTGAGTTCCTTTAAGGCAGCGATTTTCAACCTTTTTCATCTCATGGCACATAAACAAATTACTAAAATCCTGTGGCAGACCAAAAATGTATTTTTTGCCAATCTGACAAAAACATAAACATAATACTGATTCATTCACACCGGACCGCTGTTCTTGTGTTGGCTGCTGTCATTTTTTAATTTGACAATCTAAAGGAAAAGAGATCAGTGCTCCTGACCAAATAGTCAGGCACCTCATGTCTTAAAAAACACCATTTGAAAATTGCTGCTCTAAAGGAATGGTTCATGCACACCTTGTGGATGTGACCATCCTAACTCGCTGTGAGCGCTGGGCAACAGGACTTTTTAAAAGAGGAGCTAGAACCACGTGGCTTCCTTCCACTGGGTTGGCTTGTGAGGGCAGCCGTCCCTCCTCAGTGCACTGCTGGGCGTGCCGTAATCACGGTAGACCGGGAGTTTCAGGAGAATATCCTAAAATCTGGAGTTGTTAACCAGTGGATCGGTTTCAAAGTGCCTGACTACTAGAGATTAAAATACAGGATGTGACGGGATGGAATGGGTGCTGCTCAGTTCTGAGATGCGTGGTGGGCTTATGGGTGCTGGCAATTTACTAGTATTCTTCATAACTTAGATGTGTGCACTAATGCATTCCTTTGCATGTAGGAAATAGTGCATTGCTCAACCATCTATATATGTAAAAGCCTAAGCAACCGAACAACCAGTTGCTATGATGCACACTGACCACCAGGGGGCAGACACTCAACACAGGAGCTGCCCCCTGGTGGTCAGTGCGCTCACA
>NW_006292095.1:951115-954486 GCF_000327345.1 Myotis davidii | reverse complement strand
ACAGTGTTAGCCTGCAGACTAAAGGGTCCCAGGTTCGATTCCGGTTAAGGGCACATACCAGAGTTTCAGGTTCAATCCGTGGTGGGGGGCATGCAGGAGGCAGCCGATGGATATTTCCCTCTCCCTCTCTAAAAATCAATAAAAGTATTTTTTTTAAAAAAGAAACATTTGAGGGGGGCAGGGGGTGGCCTGATTTTCTGGTCTCTCTGTAAAATGCAGGAGGCACTCACCAATGTACTGAGAAAATAAATCCTGTGCAATATTTTGAATGTGGGAAGACCTATGGCCCTACAATTGCTTGCTTAGAGGCACAGCCCCATTCAGGTTAGGACTTCGGTCTGATTCCTCCGTGGGTCTACTCACTTCGCACAGAGATGCAGAGGGTTCCAGGACATATGTTATACCCGTGGCCTGTATCAGCCACATCACAAATACAACCAATCTGTCCTTTAATGCAGCGATTTTCAACCTTTTTCATCTCATGGCACATAAACAAATTACTAAAATCCTGTGGCACACCAAAAATGTATTTTTTGCCAATCTGACAAAAACATAAGCATAATACTGATTCATTCACACCGACCGCTGTTGTTGTGTTGGCTGCTGTCATTTTTTAATTTGACAATCTAAAGGAAAAGAGATCAGTGCTCCTGACCAAATAGTCAGGTATCGCATGTTTTAAAAAACACCAGTTGAAAATTGCTGCTTTAAAGGAATGGTTCATGCACACCTTGTGGATGTGACCATCCTAACTCGCTGTGAGCGCTGGGCAACAGGACTTTTTAGAAGAGGAGCTAGAACCACGTGGCTTCCTTCCACTGGGTTGGCTTGTGAGGGCAGCCGTCCCTCCTCAGTGCACTGCTGGGCGTGCCGTAATCACGGTAGACCGGGAGTTTCAGGAGAATATCCTAAAATCTGGAGTTGTTAACCAGTGGATCGGTTTCAAAGTGCCTGACTACTAGAGATTAAAATACAGGATGTGACGGGATGGAATGGGTGCTGCTCAGTTCTGAGATGCGTGGTGGGCTTATGGGTGCTGGCAATTTACTAGTATTCTTCATAACTTAGATGTGTGCACTAATGCATTCCTTTGCATGTAGGAAATAGTGCATTGCTCAACCATCTATATATGTAAAAGCCTAAGCAACCGAACAACCAGTTGCTATGATGCACACTGACCACCAGGGGGCAGACACTCAACACAGGAGCTGCCCCCTGGTGGTCAGTGCGCTCCCACAGCCAGCCTCTTGTGGCCAGCCAACCTCCCCTGATCCCTCCCCCTGGCCAGCCCCGATGGGCCGCGATCTCGCAGGCCAGGCCAAGGGACCCCACCTATGCACGAATTCGTGCACCGAGCCTCTAGTTAAAGCATAAGAACTAAAACAGGATCATGTGATTGGTTACGTTGACCTCAGGATGAAAATAACTGCTTCCCTCCGGTTCCACCTACCTCCCCTTACCTCAGTTCCTGCCTCTGCTTAGCAATCTATCTTTTCTCAGCATGGATCTCCAGTGGATTTTTGTTGTTTATATTTAATATAGTTTTAAGGGTATGTTGGGGTGGATTTTAAAATCCTGTTAAACATTATTGATTTATTTTCGTGCTCTCCGTTATTGATTGATTTGCATGTGGCCCCTGAGCAGAGTGATTTTACACCCTGGTGCCTCTGAAGGTCTCCGTTTGTGTCTATTGTCCCAGTGCAATTATTAATAGGGACACCTTTGCTCTTAGGAGTGTTCAGTTTGGATGATAAACTACAGAGGTCACCTATTCCAGCATGATCTTTGCCCCCCGACCCTCTGTGTTCTCTTAGTTTAAATACTCACAGGGAGTGGATAAATTTCCCATTTGTGATCAATGACACTTTAATAAAGATGGTCCCCATCTTTGATACTGTATTACTTATATGCAAGCTTGTAGGGGTATCATTCTTGGGACCACTGACCAATCCCACACGGATGCCATTATCTTAAATTAAGCAGCTTTAAAGGAAATAATCCATAAATTGGTGACTGTTGTGTTATTTGGTCCCTTAGTTCACAGAGCTGTTAATTGGGATTTAAACCTTGTAATGGGCCAGGCTTAATTATACAGTGCTTTTGGACACAGAAATCCTCGATCTGTCAACAAACCTAGAATTTCCTGGCTTCCGTACCAGTATTTCCGTCCACGCTGTTGCTGTTCTCAGATCCTGTTTTACCTCATGGTGCTTTCCTCTTGAGCTCCTGTCTGGATTTTTCTGCCTTGGGTCATTTTGGTCAGTAGATCAGAGAGACATTGGCTTCCCCTTGGCTGGACCCTTCGTGCTGGTAAGAGCTTCCATAGGTCTCCCTTTTCTTCATTCTCACACATCCTTATGTTTCTTTGTTGTGAAGTATTTTAACTTGAGGACTGTTCGTGTTGTTGATTTCACTCAGATAAGATGTGGAGGGAAGAGAAGGCCCACCACACAAGGCCTGTGCTTGGCATCACACTCGGAGGCGGGAAGGGGAGGGAAGGGGGGACCTGGACCCTGACCCTGACCCTGACCTCTGGATGCCCTGGGTTGCAGATGCTGCAGACATTTATTATTGCTTTTTATTCTTCACCCATTAAAAGGATTCCTCTTCTTCCCTTGTGGTAGGAGGCTAAGATCTGGGTGTTTTGTGGACACGAGGCTAGGAGTAGGCACTCCTCTGAACCTGATTCAGTGCATTCCAGCATCTGATTTTAGTTCTTGCATTTTTCACGTTCTTGGTGGCCTGTGTCACAGCGGCTGGCTGGCTCACAGAGGTGACCATCAGCCTCCAGGCAGTTTTCCTTTAAGGAAGTAACATTTCCTTAGAGGATGTGGAGGAAATTCTGTTCCCGACAGCACAGATGTGGATTGAGCTGGGCTCTGGTTCACACACCACAGAGACAATGACCTTCTGCCCTCCGGTGAACCTTCAGAGCTGGGGAAAGAATGATCCCAACTTAAATGAATTAAATATTAACTTGGGGGGTGGATGGGCTCGCTGACAGACAAAAATGAGGGGTATACATAGGTCTCCTCCATGCTGTGGTTTACTTTATAAGGGCTGTGTATGATGGGGGGCGGGGGGATTGGTGGGGAGAAATTAGAAATCTATTTTTATTTTATTTTATTTATTTATTTTAAAAATATTTATTATTGAGAGTATTACAGTTGTCCCCCTTTCCCCCCATTGCCTCCCTCCATCCAGTTCCCACCCTGCCCCAGGACTTTACTATTTTGAGTCTGTGTCCATAGGTAATGCATCTAGGCATATAAGTGCTTTAGTTAATCTCTTCCCGTTCCCCCCTCCCCGCTTCCCTCTGAGATTTGTCAGTCTGTTCCATGTTTCCATGCCTCTTGGTCTATTTTATTCAT
>NW_006292095.1:949187-950243 GCF_000327345.1 Myotis davidii | reverse complement strand
TATTGGCTTTTTGTGTCTAAGTATGGGATGAGACAGATGAGTTAAGGAGAGAACCATTCAGCTGGCAAGCAGAATTTAGAGGAAATATAAAGAATCGAACCCAGCCAGTGTGGCTCAGTGGTTGAATGTCAACCCATGCACCAAGAGCTCACTGCTTCCATTTGAAACAGGAATTTTAGGGGAATATCGTCAGGCTTAGGGAATTTTTAGAATTGGGGTCCATGGAAAAACACAGGACTACAGACTGGGAGAAGGTACATTTCCATAACACAAGGAAGTCAGGTGCAGTTACATTTCCATAAGACAAGGGAACTGGGAGTACTCAAAGGTCTATATTTACAGAATAAAGGAGAGCCTCACATGTCCCCTGGGAAGTTTGACCTTTGAGCTCAGGAGTTGCTATAGTGACCAAATCAAAGGGGATTAGTGGCCAATCAGAGGGTATATTGAGGCACAAAAAGTTAAGCCTTTATAAACCGGGTCCCGATTTTTGGATGATTCTGAAGAAAACGGTTTTTGAAACAGTGATCTGATGGGGAAGCACTAGGTCCCATGTGGGAGTCTGTACTTGTTCTTCAATAAGTTTCCACCTTTGCTATACCATCTTTATTCCATGGTTTCATTCTTCAACTCCTACAGCCAAAGAGTTTCAGGGAAGCCATCCTGCCCAGGGAAACACCGTGTGTTCCAGTCCAAAATCCCCATATCATATGGATGAACATCAGCAGATGAGTGGATGTGACACATTTGTACAATTGAATACTATGCATCTAAAAAAAAAAAAAAAAAAAGAATCTCTCTTTGTCTTTAACCCTTGGCAGGTTAATTATGATGTGTTTGGTGTGGGCCTTTTCGGGTTTCTGTTGTTTAGGACTCTCTGTGCTTCCTGGACGTATAAGTCTATTTCTTTCACCAAGTAGGGGAAATTTCCTGTCATTATTTCTTCAAATAGGTTTTCAATATCTTGCTCTGTCTCTTCTCTGGCACCCCCATAATGTGAATGTTGGTACACTTAAAATTGTCTCAGAGGCTCCTTATACTTTCTTCATATTTTTG
>NW_006292095.1:939958-949010 GCF_000327345.1 Myotis davidii | reverse complement strand
AGCCTTGAAAGTCTCAATAAGTCTCTTGAAGCTCTCATTAATTCCCTTGAAACTGTCATTAAGATCCTTGAGCAACCTTATAACCATTGTTTTGAACTCTATAGATAGTAGTTTACTTGCTTCCATTTCATTTAGTTCTTTTTCTGGAGATTTCTTCTGTTCTTTCATTTGTGACATGTTTCTGTGTCTCTGCATTTTGGCTGCTTCCCTGTGTTTGAGAAATCTATTTTTAAATTAAAAAAAACAAAACAGTCTTAGTGGTGCTTTGGAAAAATTCACTTAACCCCCAGTTAAACAGGGGTCCAGAAGGGTGTGTGACTCAGATGTCCTGGTACTTTTCTTTTCTCCTCTTTGGAAGCACATTCATATATGCTTTGTTTTTTTCAGGGGTTGGAGGAGGTAAGAGGAGAGGAAAGAGGGAGAGAACAGAGGGAGAATGACCAACTGACTTGCCCAATTAACCAATAAAGTTGGAGTATCCTTGTGCTTCCATTCATCCAAAATTTTAAATAACTCTGCCATGTGCAGCATCATGTGTTAGTCTTACTGGCGGCTAGAAGAACATATCAGAATCTATAATAATAAAAGTATAATATGCTAATTAGACCAGACATCCTTCCAGACGTCCTTCCGGACGACCTTCCGAACAAAACCGGGGCTGCAAGAGAAGCTTCCTTCCGGACAAAGCCGGGGCTATAAGGGAAGCACGGGTCCTGGGTGTCTGCTGGCGGCTGGAGGGAAGCCGGTGCTGGCAGCCGGGGGAAGGAAGGCCTACTCTTGCATGAATTTCGTGCATGGGGCCTCTAGTAGTCAAATAAAAAAAGAGCAAATCAAAGCAAATCAAAATAATCATCAACTGATAGCTGGGAAGAGGGAATGGCCAGATATCCACACACTGTATCTGAGGCTTCTGACTCTGTGAGGTGAGGTAAGAAAAACAAGTCTCATCCTGTGATTGGGCATTTTCCTAGTGAAAACAGTTCACTGTAATTCACCTTGAGGAGAATGGAAATTAGTCATAACTAAGAGTTCCACGTGTGGACATTGTGCATGACGGAAAGGAAGGCCTACTCTTACATGAATTTCATGTATGGAGCCTCTAGTAATCAAATAAAAAGAGAGCAAATCAAAGCAAATCAAAATAATCAGCAACTGATAGCTGGGAAGAGGGAATGGCCAGTATCTGAGGCTTCTGACACTGTGAGGTGAGGTAAGAAAAACAAATCCCATCCTGTGAATGGGCATTTTCCTACTGAACACAGTTCACTGTAATTCACCTAGAGGAGAACAGGAATTAGTCATACCTAAGAGTTCCACATGTGGACATTGTGCGTGATGTGGTTTAGGACATGTTGTTTTAAGTAAATGAATCTGATAACTTTGTAGGAATCAGTGAGACTCACAAAACCACACGAGGACTCTGTATTATTTAGACTTTTTCCCCCTGTGCACAAGGTTGTGTGGTCCAAAGTAGTCAGTTCTCAGTTACCTGAGGGTCTTAGGAGAAGCAAGCCCCTTCTTATGACCTAACAGCCTTGAGTGAGCTACTTCGTGGATTTCCCTGCCTTTCATGATTTTGGTTATAGATTAGAAAGGTCTCATGTTGGCTGGACCCCTCAGTACTGGGGAGAGCTTTCCATGGCCTCCCTCTTTCTACTTTCTCACACATCCTTAGGGCTACAAGTTTCTCTCTTGTGAAGTATTTTTAGCTTGAAGACTGTCCATGGTGTTGATTTTGATCAGGTAAAATATGGAGGAGGTGAAAGCACCACCAGGAGGGAGGCTGAGGAAGTGAGTAGTGGAGAGGAGGGTTCCAGTCCTTAGCCCTGGTCTAAGTGGGAAATGCTGCATGTCTGGGTAACACTTACCCTCTCTAAGGGAGATCCTGAAACCCAGGGCTTTTCCTCCTAAAGTAGATCCAGGGCAGCTCAGGCCTGTCTAGGAGGAGCCGCTGGTGTGGCACATGAGGTGTTTGACTTGAGTTTTGAGGATGGGGGTCTGGTGCAGACACATGGAGTTGGGGAAGGGATGGGAGAGGATGTGCATCCTGATAGACTGGGCAGTATGAACCAAGGTCCGAGATGGAAAATCCCAGGTGAATATATGGCACATCAGTGGCTTCGTTTGGCTGGAGGGTTTGGAGGTGAAGGGGAGTGGTAGAAAGGTGGGAAAGAGGTTGGAGAAGGTGCAGGCTAAAGAGTTCACACTTTATCCAGGCAACAGGGATCCACTGAAGACTTCCGCGAAGGACTAATATGTGGTCAAAGCTCCATTTTCAGGAGATTAATCTTGCATTGGCGGATAGTGGGAAGGAAGAACTTCTATTAAGAGACTGCGGTAATGGTCCAAGCAGTATTTAATGTAACATGCAGAGCAATTATGAAACCAGTCAAATGCGTTGCCAGACCTACACTAAATAGTTTCTCAAACGGAAGAGCAATTTAGGGATACCATGTAACAAGAATTTCCTTTACTGAATCAATGGAACTTTTTTTAAGATTAGCATAGCTGCGGAGATTAGCTTGTGCAGTGTATATTAGTTTGTTGTGTTTGACATTATTGCCTTATAGTTAAAAGCATGGAGTCTGGAGCCAGACTGCCTGGATTCAAAGCCCAGCCTCACCACTTATCAGCCATGAGAACTTCGGTAAATTACTTACCTTTCTGTGCCTCAGTGCCTGCCGCCTAGGACGTATTAATGTCATCATCATCGTCATCATCATCATTCAGTAACACTTCATTATAGCAAATTAAGCGTCTTACTTCACAGAGATACCGGATCTTTTCAGTATTCTAAGTATACCCACTTGGGAAATGCATTTGGCTGACAGTAACAGATGTTGCCCCCAGTTCCACCCCAGTGCATGGTCTTAAACTCCTAAGGATTTATTTCCTTAACAGAACAAGAAGACTGAGGTGGGTACTTGCTGGCATAGCTTTGGAGTCTTAAGGATGTGAGGGTAACTGAGATTCTTTTACTTGATCTCTTTCCTTCATGGGCTCAAGATGGCTGCTGCAGATCCAGCCATCATGCCTGGCTCACAGAAGCAAGAGAATGAAGGGATGGGAGGTCAGAAGGGTACCTGCGAGTTGATGGATAAACTCCCTGTAAAATTCCCTCCTAGAAGCTCTACCTAAGGACTTCTGGTGTCTATTGACCATCTCTGTCTTCCAGGGACATTGGGAAAGGTAATTTTCTCTGGGTATTTTTCCCGCCTCAAAAATACAGATGATCCTTTAATTGGGTTGTTTGTCTTCTTGGTGTTGAGTTGTCTAAGTTCTTTATATAGTTTGGAAATTAACCCCTTAGCAGATGTATCACGGGCGAATATATTCTCCCATGCAGTGATTTGCCTTTTCATTTTGTTGATGGTTTGTTTTGCTGTGCAAAAAGCTTTTTGTTGGATGAAGTCCCATTTGTTTATTTTTTTCTTTGTTTTCCTTGCCCAAGGAAATATATCGGCAAAAATATTGCTAGCGGAGATGTCTAAGATTTTACTTGTCTATGTTTTCTTCTAGGATTTTTTATGATTTCATGACTTATTTGTAAGTCTTTTATCCATTTTGAATTTATTCTTGTGAATGGACCTGGAAATGATTATGCTAAGTGAAACAAGCTAGTCAGAAGAAAGACAAATACCATATGATCTCCCTTATATGTGGAATCTAATCAAAAAAATAATTTAACAAACAAAATAAAAACAGAAGCATAGATACAAAGAACAGACTGATAGCTTTCAGAGGGAGAAGGTTTGGGGGGATGAGTGAAAAAGGTGAGGGGAATAAGCAAAAAATATGTATATGATACATAGACACAGAAACAGTATAGCGGTAGCCAGAGGGAAAGGGGGTGGGGGAGGTGGAAATGATAAAGAGGGCTTAAATGGGGATGGAAAGAGACTTGACTTCAGGTGGTGAGTGTATGATGCAGTGTGCAGATGATGTTTTATTGAGTTGTACACTTGAAACCTGTATGGTTTTATTAACCAACTAGAGGCCCAGTGCATGAAATTCTTGCACTTGCAGTGGGGGGTGTCCCTCAGCCTGGCCTGCACCCTCTCGCAGTCCGGGAGCCCTCGGGGAGGTTTGTCTGATGGCTTAGGCCCGCTCTCCATGGGCAGCGGGCCTAAGCCAGCAGTTGGACATTCTTAGCGCTGCCGCAGAGGTGGAAGAGGCTCCTGCCACCGCCGCTGCATGCGCCAGCAATGAGCAGGGTTCAGGGCTTCTGGCTGAGTGGTGTCACCCCTGTGGGAGTGCACTGACCACCAGGGGGCAGTTCCTGTGTTGAGCGTCTTCCCCCTAGTGGTCAGTGCATGCCATACAACTGGTCGTTCTGCCAGACAGTTGATTTGCATATTAGCCTTTTATTATATAGGATGTCATCCCAATAAATTCAATAAAAATACAGATAACTTGTTATTTAGGAAAAAGGGAAAGATGGGTTTTATATGGGCAGCTAGCAGTGGGATCTCACTTCAAAAAAGCCACCTCAAGGGCTTCAAGGAATTTTTGTCTGTTTCCAAGTTAGCAATTGATTGCCTTCTCCAGATCGACAGCTTCTAATAGTCCAATCATTGATGCTTTTTATCATATATTAAGTTTTTGCCTTTAAGAAATTTGTTCAAGAAAGAAGACAATTGCCTGGCTGGTGTGACTCAGTGGTTGAGCATCGACCTATGAACCAGGAGGTCAGGGCACATGCATGGGTTTTGGCTTGATCCCCAGAGTGGGGTGTGCAGGAGGCAGCTGATCAATGATTGTCTCTCATCATTGATATTTCTATTTCTCCCTTCCTCTCTGAAATCAATAAAAATATATTAAAAAAACAAACAAACAAAGAAAAGACAATTGCAGGAAGAGATGGGAACATAGGATGTTTTAAGCTTACCTAATTGTTAGTATAGGTATAGGAGGGGTCCTTAGTTCATGGTTAAAGGTACACTATGTGCGTCACATAATAGGTGCTCCCTGATTAATGGCAAGGAAAGCTTTGTCGTATGGTCCAAATCCTGTCTATTACATTTCCGTGCACGGACAGGTTGGCAGTAATATAAAAACCACTATCGATATCATCATGAACGGTAGAGACGGAAGGAAATTAGCCTGATTCTGTAGGTAAGAACAATTTTCAGGCAAGGTTTATACGTAAGGAAGAACCATGGCAACAAGTTATGAAGACTTGTTTAGCCCCAACTTACGAGTCAAAGTTGAAAGCAAACCCATGAGCACTATCTAATAGATCAGGCACTCCTGTCCGGCCCTGCGATTTTGTGTCTTGTTATCTTGCAGGGGATATGGCCAGACGTTCCCAGTGCTAATCCGGCTCCCTGTTCTGTCTGGACCCGCTCCGTGTTCATTACTGTGCCTCTGGATTCCCATCATGGAGATCAGTCCACCATTCATCTTTTACCAAGGCCAGAGATCTGGGTGTCATTCCCAACTCCTCCTCATTTCTTTTCCTTGTGACCCACAGCTAAGGGTCTCTATGACTGCGAAACTGCTTCTGCCTGGCTTCCAAGTCCTCACCTCCTCTGCGTCTTCACCTTCTTTTTAAGAGGCTGTGGTCACCTCTTCTCATAGCCCTCATCTGGTCTTTTTTGTCCTCATCTTTGCCTCCTCCTTGCCATCATTCCCTGTGTTGCTAGATCTTATGATGCTGATGCTCTCAGCTGCTTAACACTTGGGTGTCGCCTTGTTCGTGGCATCAAGGAGCAATTCCTATGAATGGCACACACAAGCCCTCTGCGATCTGTTATCATCTTCATCTCCTGCCCTTCACTTTTGAGCTGCCCCAGACCAATCAGGGTTGCTTTTCATGCCTGTCATCATTTGCATGTGCTGGTTTCTGCCTGGAAGATTCCTTTTCCAACTACAGTGGGGCCTTGACTTACGAGTGTCCCGACTAACGAGTTTTTTGAGATACCAGCTGTCTCTCGGCTGATTTTTTGCATTGAGTTGACAGAGTAATTTGAGTTAACGAGCTCCTTAACGAGCTCTGTCTCAGAACGAATTAAACTGGTAAGTCAAGGCCCCACTGTATTTTCCTTGGAAATACCCACTCACCATTGAAGAGTCACTTTGGTCAGAACGCTCTGTCACAGTGAGAGCAGCTGACACCTGCACATGCTTCCTGTGTGCCAGTCACTGTTCCAGTGCTGCGCACGAATTCATTTGCTGAGTGCTCACAACCCTCTTGTGGTACCTGTAGGGTAGGCACCATTACTGTCACTCTCATTTTACAGTTGGGAATCGGAGGCACAGAGAGGTGAAATGTCATACTCAGTAGTTACACAGCTGGCAAGTGGCACATGGGCTGTGTCAGACACAGGCGGCCACTTCGTCCTTGTGCTGCCCGCCCTCACCTGAGTCATACCCATCTCTCTCACAGCATTTAGTGGACGTGCTTCTAAGTACACAGCCCCTTGGGGGCAGGGCTGTCTGTAAGTCATACTGTATCCCTGGTGCAGGGACCTGTCTTGGCTCTTTCTGTATCCCCATAGTCTCGTGAAGTGCCTGGCACAGGGTTCATACTCATCAAATGTTTTTTTGGAAAAATAACTGAAAGTATATTATCAATATTATTAGTTGGAGAAATGATTAGTGAAAACATTTTGTAAGGTGTCAAGCAGAGGTCAGCCAACTATAAGCCGATGCGCCCGGCTGCCTGTTTTCGCACTGCCCGTGAGCTAAGAACGGTTTCTACAGATGGGTGTTTGCACCCCGTCTGATGATAGGCAACACTGACACTAAACCCGGATGAAGTGAAATGTTACCGCTCCCCAGATAATTCGCTTCTTCCTCATTAGTTGACCTGTGTTATATTCAGTTGTTGTCACTAACTTTTGATTTTTGTCCATAACAAATTTGAGGAAATTTGTGTGTTCTCTGGTTAAAGACACACTTTCATAATATCCACAATTTTTTCTCTTGTCCTGAAAACCATAAAATATTTACTCTTTGGCCTCTTATTAGAAAGGTTTGCTGCTCCCCCACCTCCCCCCCAACACTCAAAGTGTTATTTAAATAATAGTGTTACTTTAGTTTTGATTGTTATATTATTTTTATGTCTAAAGTATTCAATAAAACATTAAAAATAATGTAATCCTAAAACAACTGTTATTGTTATCATGTATTATAATGGGGGGATATTGGAAACTGTAAAATGTTTAGGGCATATTAGTTTGATTAAATAGGATAAAGTTTGTGAAGCATTGGGCAGCAAGGACTACACAGGTGTTATTTTTTTCTCTTTCCTGTTCCTAGACCTAATTTAGGGTAATGCATAATTGGTTGTCTTGAGGGTAGGTGACAAAAAATACGGCACACAATACCTTGCTTCCCTGGTTATACTGGGGGTTAGTAGTGTTTAGGACAGATTGTGTAAAATTGAAGTCCGAGACAGGATCTTTTCCACATTGTTATGATTCCTGATGACAGTGACCTGGGCTGCAGGATGTCTGATTACTCACGACGCCTTGGAAAAAGGCAACACTCAGCAGGAGCCAGAAGCAATACTTTGTACACATTTGAAAGAGGAGGATTTATAGGCTTATGTATTCATATATAAATTTTTTTGCTCCTGGTCTTGGGTCTTTAAAAATTTATAGTCGGAGTGTTTTTCTGATCATTTTTTATTTTATTAAGAAGAAACTATAAATAACACTGAACAATGCCATCATTTTTCATTAGCTGTAATGGCTTTGTGACAGGATGAAAGCTCATGTAGTGTAATGTTTGATTTTTTTCTTCTTCAGATGCTGTTGAGCTAGATCATTTAGAAATATTACAAAATCTTCTGTACTGAAGGAAAAACGTTTTGACTCCAAGTTTTTTTTAAAAAGCACATGCATTATATTATCTGAACCCTAGTGTCTTTTGGAAGCTAGTCTAAATCTTTGTCTTTACATTGTTGTTTCTCTTTTATTCACAATCTCTGCCCAAGCTGGAATGTAGCTTCCAAAATAATTTTATCCGGCTTCATATTTACCTTGAATTAAAATCTACATGTTTTAGGTTATTATTCTGGAGCCAATTGTACAGTCATTTAATTTATTTTTGGTGTTTTTATTGAGGTAGCATTGATTTATAATATTATACGTTTCACGTGTGGAACATTAGAATTTGACATCTGTGGATACTTCAGTGTGTGCACCACCAAAGATCTAGTTTCCATTTGTCATCACACAACTGACACCTTTTACCCTTCTCCTCTGATAACCATTGACCTGTTGTCTGCCTCTGTGAGTTCTTTTTTGTTTTTTTTTATATTCTACATATGAGTGAATTTGTATTATGGTATTCTTTTTTGTCCTGACTTATTTTACTTAGCACAATACCCTCAAGGTTCATCTATATTGTTACAGATGGAAGGATTTCACTTTTTTATTCAGTAGTATTCCTTTGTGTGTGTGTGTGTGTGTGTGTGTGTGTAGTGTATGTGTGTACGTGTATGTGTGTACATATATATACATATATACATATATCTATACTAATAAAAGGATAATATGCTAATTAGACCAGGAGACCTTCCGGATGTCCTTCTGGACAAAGCCATGGTTGTGCGGCCGCCTGCACGCTCTCCAATCTGGGACCCCTTGAGGGATGTTTGACTGCCCTTTTAGGCCCAATCCCGGTGGGGCGTAAACGGACAGACGGACATCCCGCTCACAATCCAGGACTGCTGGCTCCCAGCTGCTTCTGCCTGCCAGTTTGATCACCTCCTAACTGCTCCCCTGCCAGCTTTATTGATACCTAACTGCTCCCTTGCCAGCCTGGTTGCCCCCAACTGCCCTCCCCTGCTGGCCTGATCACCCCTAACTGCCCTCCCCTGCCAACTTGATTGCCCCAGAGCACCTCTGCCTCAGCCCTGCCACTGTTGTCCAGAAGGAAGGCAGGACGACTGGAAGATGTCCGGTTGACCCAGTCTAATTAGCATATTACCCTTTTATTAGTGTGTGTGTGTGTGTGTGTGTGTGTGTGTGTGTGTGTGTGTGTGTGTGTGTACGTACGTGTGTATATTTTTTTTCTGGAAGAATAATGTTTGATTTCTGTT
>NW_006292095.1:932102-939890 GCF_000327345.1 Myotis davidii | reverse complement strand
ACCCATTCATCCATTGACAGACACTTTGTTTCCATATCTTGGCTATTGTAAATAATGCTGCAATGAACATAGGCATGCATATCTTTTCGAAGTAATAGAACAGTCATTTTAATTGGAACATTTTAGGTCTGAAATGGGCCAACCACCTGTTTACAAGGAAGAAAGTGAGTCCAGGAGAGAGATTATGAAATACATTCATGGTCATGCAACAAACATAGTGGCAGAGCAAAGATGAGAACCAGGTGAAACCCCTACTAACATTTCCTAGTTGAAATTTTTTCCCTTTTGCAAATTTTCAGGTATGAAATCATCCAGAAACTTCAGTGGAAAAAAATAATAGAAGTCCAAATTCTTATTTTTGAAATTAAGTTATTATGATTTAAATTGTTTACAACTCTGTAGAAACTTGAAATGAAGTCGGTGGTTTCAGGAAAAAAGTAACAATATCCTTTGAAAATGCAATGAATCAATGTTTCTATAGAGAGATTTTCTTGAGACCTTATGCCATTGTCCACAGTGTTAGGTGATGTTAACATACTAGACTCTAGGACTTGGTGTGTGGTCTCCAGGGCTTGTCAAAAGGGAGGGGCTTTGGCTGTTTGCAGACCTGTGCCTCTGCGTGCCATCTTTGCTGCACAGGCATCATGGCACAGACTCTTGGGGACGTGGTGGGTTTGTGCAATGGATCATTTTAGAATCTAACCTGAAAATCTGTGCCTGTTTTTCTTTATTCTTTTTTATTAATGTGCTTTTAAAAAGACTGTTGCCTGCATTTGCTTTAGAGCAAACTGGGAATAGCTGAGTAACTGCAGAAGGGCTCAGAAGTGTGAATTAAGGTAGTGATCACGTCTAACAGTTTATTTAACATTTAAGGAAACGCATCCTCTTTTGCATTTTAGTTTGTTATTATTTTTTAATTCTTTTTTTTTTTTCAGAGAGGAAGGTAGAGTAAGATAGAGAGCTAGAAACATCCATGATGAGAGAGAATCATGGATTGGCTGCCTTCTGCACACCCCCTACTGGGGATCAAGCCCAGGACCCAGACATGTGCCCTGACCGAGAATCGAACCGTGACCTTCAGCTTCACAGGTTGATGCTCAACCACTGAGCCATGCTGGCTGGGCCCTTTGTGCATTTTAATAAGTCTCATGGACACTGTTTCCAAAAGCTGTGGTTCAGTATGCAACATCCTATGTATTAAAAGCCTAGGTGGCATCACGCCCTCATGCAACATCATCACAAGATGGCCACCACATGATGGCCATGTGCACAGCGGAGGCAGGGCCCGGTGGCCGCTCTGCATGGTGAGGCCTGGGGGTACCATGGCTCTGTGTGGCACAGAGGAGGCCGGTCCCAGCGTCTCTGCCACCTCACGCGGAGGAGGCGGGTCATGTCAAGGGGAGGGCAGTTGTGGGCAATTAGGCTGGCAGAGGAGGGCAGTTGGGGGCCATCAGGCCAGCAGGGGAGCGGTTAGGCATCAATTAGGCCAACAGGGGAGTGGTTAGGGGTGATCAGGCTAGCAGGCAGAAGTGGTTAGGAACCAGTGATCCCAAATTGTGAGAGGGATGTTCGGCTGCCCCCAAGGGGTCCCAGATTGGAGAGGGTGCAGACTGGGTTGAGGGCCCCCCTCCCCATGCATAAATTTCATGCACCAGGCCTCTAGTGTATAAATATAGTGCTTGTCTGCCCAGGAAAGTCACTGTGTTTGCCAGTCCTGGCTCCCATCCCAAGTCATCAGCACCACATCTTTGTTACAGGCAGTTATCTCTATTTTGGTTTTTTAACCTTTTGAAAAATTAAGGGAGTTCAACTTTCTATGGTTGGTCATTAAAGATAATTCAGTGATTTCTTTTGGAATGCAAGACTTGAAATGGGGCAGCTCTCTTTGCAAAACAAGAAGCATCAAACAAGGATAGTCATTAATGTATTTGCTGCACTTATGTGGGTAGTTGCCAAGAACATCATCGTTTTTCTGGAACACTGTGTTCTGACTCTAGTTTGTTCATTTGTTGTATCTTTCTAGCCAAAAGGAAGTGGAATGTTGTGAGAGTGTCAGGTGAATTTGGGGCCAGTTAGATAGTTATATCAAATCACACAATTAGCCCTGCCGGTTTGGCTCGGTGGATAGAGATTTAGCTTATAGACTGAAGGGTCTTGGACTTAATCCCAGTCAAGGGCACATGCCTCAGCTGCAGGCTTGATCTCTGGCTCGGGTAGGGGCCCATGAGAGAAGCAACCAGTTAATGTCTCTCTCCCACATCGATGTTTCTCTCTCTCTGTCTCTCTCCCTCCTTTCCACTGTCTAAAAATCACTGGAAACATATCCTAGGTTGAGGATGAACAAACAACAACAAAAATCTACAAATCACAAATTTACTTTTGCCTGATTCACTTACTCATAATGGTGTGTGGTTGCTCCTGGAAAAAGTTTACAGTGTGAAATATTTATTGAGAACCGCAATGTGCTTGTTAACTTAGTTGCTGAATTCAAGGAGGGACAGGTGGCAACTGCCAATAGAGACTGGCCAATCCTCAATAGAACTGGAGTTAGATGGGTACCAAGTCTGGTTGATCAGGGCTGGGCTGGCCTCAGGGCACAGTTGCATGGGCTCGTATCAAAACTGGTGATCACAGACAGGTAAGCACTGAAGACCTAGAAGATAGAAGAAGATAGCCCCAAGGAAAGTGCTGGATACGGAACTGAGTCAGTTGGGCAAGCATCAGGTAAGGCATGATCGAGGCTGAAGATGTGAGAGGGGGCTGCCTTAGTCATGGCCCACACAGTCAATAGAAACCCTTTCATGCGAAGACGTAGTTACAAAAGTCTTTGGAAGATCTGAAAGCCAAATGGGATGATGAGGTCACCCAGAGATTAGCAATAGCAGGAAACCACTAACACCTCTGAGGCTGGTGGAAAAAAGAGAAGGGAGGGGGGTGTTGCTACTAGAGGCTGAGAACTGGACCTACATGGAAGCTCCCAGAAGCAGCTGGGACCATGGAGCGAAGGCCTGTCTGGGGGAATGGAGCCACGTTGGAGACAAAGCCACTACTGGAGATACCTTCCAACACAGAGAGAGCAAAGGGAAGAGGTACTCTGGCTTCTTTCTCCCTTCTCTCCTTCAGTCTTCTGCCTAAACCTAGCTGGAGCCAGCTGGCAAGAGAGTCTGGAAAGGTAGTTTCCAGGGGGAGGGTGGGGCCAGGGAATGGATCAAATTACAAACAAGTAGGCAAACCACCCACACACAGGCAGGGATTCTGGGGCAGGGGTTGGAGGGAGACTAAGGGGCAGGCTTTCTGACAGGAAGCCAAAGCCTAATGGATCCTACTGGAGCAGCAGAGCAAGACTTGCACGGAGGGTTACAGAGCCTGGAACGTTGGACTAAGCTGATTTTCCAAAGCTTGTGCCCGGGAGCCCTTCTTGTGTCAGGTGATTGTTCCCTGGCCCGCTGGAAACTCGGCCACATTTGGGGGGCAGTTTAGATTCTTTGTTAGGTTCCTACCCTGTGAAGGCTCAGCAGCTGGCCTTTGACCAGGACTCCCAGAAGCCTCCCTGTAAGTGAGGGGTGGGGAATGTCCGGCCCTCGGGCCATATAAGGCGCACAAAATCGTTTGGTCTGGCCCTGCCAACACATTGGGGGTGAGTTAATCAACTGTTTGGCCAAATGTAGCAGGCTAATTTTTAAATAAGTTTGAATGGCCCGAGAATGATATTATAAATATCCAAATGGTCTTTGGCAGAAAAAAGGTTCCCCACCCGTGCAGTGGTTGAAACTCTGGGTGAATGATGAAGAATTCCATGACCGTGAGCACTAAAATAAAGGAAAGTTCTGTATAGAAAGGGTCCTTTCATGCCTTTATGTGCTGGGTGGCTACAGAAGCAACACTTCTCAGACTTATCCTTATAAATTCTCAGCCATGAATTAGAGCATCTTCTGGTCTCTGTCCCCTTCCATACAGTCACTCTCTGTAGAAAAATTGCCATTTTAATCATCCCTATCATCCTCATGACCATCTCCATTGTCATCATTACAGACATTGAATAATTATCTGCCTTGCGGAGAAGGGGGGAGGTAAGCTGAGTTCAGCTGTTTACATCCAAGATAACGATCATTCCTGGAACCACCAACATATACCAGACTCTGCGCTCTAAGAATAGCCATGCAGTGGTTCTCAAACCTTGGTGTGACTCAGACTCACCTATGGGGCTTCTAAAATGCAGACAGCTTCTCCCACGTGTGGCCTCCCACTCTGTTTCTGATTCAGCAGGTCTGAGGCGGGGGCTGATCGTTGGCATTTCTCACTAGTTTCCAGCTTGTGCTGGTGCTGCTGGTCCCAGGACACCCTCTGGGAACCTCTGCATCAGGGCCTTGGCTCTTCCCAAAGGCAGGTGTTGTTGTCTCCACCCTCGCAGAGGAACGGAGGCTCAGAGAGCTCACAGAACTAGTGACAGGCACACGGCTGGGAAGTAGTGGAGGTCCCTGGGTCAGAGGTTGGTGTCCCCACCCTCCAGGGCTTTGCTCTGGCAGGACCAGTGGCTGCCGTCTCCATGGGCCAAGCCTTTGGCCTCCTGTGGACTTTGTCATTTGCTCTTACAGCCCTAGTGAATTCCTTTCTTACGTTTTATTCGGTGCCGGAAGTAAATCGGTGGGTTACATTAAAAAAAAATTGGGTCCTGTTTGGACTGGTTAATGGACTCTCACTTTTTGGTACAAATGCCCCTGATGGCGAAGGCTGGTGGCTTGTCTGAGGCAGTGAGACCTGGCAGCCCCACTCTGCGCTGAGGGAGGGACCCTCTGCATGAGCAGCTGGCCTCTGTGCTGGGGTTTTAGTGCGACACCTGGGGTCCAGCACCTGCAGGGAGGGGCATTTGCCACCATGCTCAGACCTCTCTTCTTCTACCCACGCGTGTGTGGCCTGTTGCCTGGCATTTTGTTTCACAATTAACCAAGGATATTTTAAATAAAACCAGTCTCCCAAGTTGATACACACTGCAGCCTTCCCCAGTGACCTTTACAAGGCCATGAATTACCCGCCCCTATGCTCAGACCCCTCACCAACAAATTCCGCCTGACTTCCCAAATCACTGATTGCACACAGCAGCCCATGGGAAGACTCAGGGCTTGCAGGATAAAAAGGGCGAGATAGTATGCATAACACATCACTCCTTCCCTACTGGATTTCAATCACATATTAATTATTAATTCAGAGTATCTTTATTTTTCCATCTGCAAGCTGCAAATGTGAACTCCGGCCATGTATTTTTAAACAGCTCCATTATGATCAAGCAAATTTGAATATCTCATGTAGTTTATGACATGTGGGCTTTGCTTATAAAGGAAAAAGCTGTTGTATAGATGGTTTCTATTTTTTCAGTTTGGTAAACTGCAGCCAAAATCTGAGGAGAAATGTGAGCTACTTGCCATTGAATCGTTCTATAGATCACACTTGCAGTAGCTTCCATTATGTTCCTTTGCAGAAATAGCAAGGACCCAAAGTAGAGAAATCGATGTCCTGGAACCTGGGTTAGATTAGAAAAATTGATGAATGTATAATGATATAGGTAATCTGGATAATTAAGATTTAAAAACAGCTTTACTTGGCTATAAATGCAGTCAATGCTGCCATCTGGAAAGAAAAAAAATGCAAAATTAAATTTTCTGGTACTTTAGAAATGGATTCCAAAGAGTATTCATGTATTAATTACCCAATCGATATTAGGCAATCTGTTCGAAAATAACTGCTTGTGACGTTTATTTTTGAAACACAGTTTTTGGATTCTGGTAAATTTGTACCTGTAGTTTTCCAGTTAACTCTAAAATGTAGTTTTGTATTTTATATAATGGGTTTAATACAAAGAAAATTCTCACCATATATCTTCTAGAATTTTTACATAGAAGCCAGAGTCTTCTGTAGTCTTGTTTATCAGTTGTGTATTGCTGCATAGCAAACCTTCCCCAAACATAATGGCACAAAACAACAGTCATTTATTGAATTCACAAATGGGAAATTTGGGCAGAGCTTGGCATGGGAGACTTGCACATTGTGCACATCAGCTGGGGTGGTTCAACAGAAGGATGGGAGGGCCAGGGGCTGGGAGGGCAGGGGGAGGAGGAGCTAGAGAATCCTCTTCCCAGAAGGCCACTCACATGGCTGCTGAGTTGGCTGGGAGCTCAGCTGGGGCCTTGGTTCCTCTTCATGGAGGACACTCCATGAGGTGTCTGGGCTTTCTCATTCCACGGTAGCTAGCCTCTAGAGTGCTCATCCCAAGAGAGCCACGTGGCCAGCTGTGATGTGGTCTTCACGTCAGTCTTGGAGTGTCATGGCATTATTTTTGCTGTGCTTCATTGGCGGGCCAGTGTTGAAGGGCTGGCGACTGAAGACGCTACCTGTTGATGAGAAGTATCAAGGAATTTGACCACATGTTTTAGAACTGCTGAACCCTATTAGGAGCCTCTGATGAACATTGAACTGTGGCTTCTTCTAAATGAAAGACTCAATCACTTGTTTGATCAGGTGAGGCAGCACTGCTATCCCTAAATTACATGGCCCATTGGAATCTGTCTTGGCCCATTCATTAGGTACACACTGAATTGAACAGTGTTCTTCAGGTCTGCACTGGGCCCAGGTGAGCTGGGCGAGGGCAGTCTTGTTGGAGGGCTAGGGATGGAATCCGACTGCAGGGCTACCAGGAAAAATTTGATGATGTTGATGAGGTGGAGACAGTAGGTATGGACAGCGCTTTCAAAATGCTTAGCTGAGGTATGAAGAGAGAAAGGGCAATAACAAGAGGGTGGTGATACCCAGCCAGATAGCGTTCATTTTCTTTTATTTTTTTTCAAACGTGGGAGAATTTGTAGGGTGAAGAAAAGGAGCCAATATAAAATGTAAGGTGGTATTTTCTCCATTCACTGATGTGACTTAACGTTTCTTCTAGAAGTTCTTAAGTGCATGGTCCATGGCCCAGTTCTGTACACAGTGGGCATGATAAACATTTGCAGCAGAACAAAGGAATTCCACCTGTAGAAAAAGATGGTATGGGATTGCTCACCTCCTGTGGTAGCCTGTTTCCTTCCCCTTCAGGGTGTGGCCTTTGCCTGTCATTTTGCTTCACAGTAAACCACCATGAAGATTTTAAATAAAAATCCATCTCCCCCATTGAGGGATGCTGCGGCCAATTCCCAGTGACCTTCACTGGAATTCCCATGAGTTCTTCTCTTCCCTGACCTCAAACCCTCACCAACAACCTCTATTTTTTCCGAGTCACTCACTGAAGTACAACAACCCATAGGAAGACCCAGGGCCGGTGTGGCTCAGTAGTTGAGCGTAGACCTATGAACCAGGAGGTCAGAGCTCGATCCTGAGTCAGGGCTCATGCTCGGGTTGAGGGCTCGATCCCTAGTGTGGGGCGTGCAGGAGGCAGCCAATCAGTGATTGTCATCATTGAAGTTTCTGTCTCTTTTTCTCCCTCCCTTTCTCTCTGAAATCAATAAAAATGTATTAAAACAAAAGAAGCTCCAGGGACCAAATACTGATCTAGTCAGAGAATCATTTTCTCTCTGAGTGTCAGCTGGTCATCTGTGAAATGGAGTACGGACACCTGCTTCAGAGGGGTGTTGTGAGGGAGGTGAGAATGTGGCTCACAATTGTATAAGCGCTTTTTTAAAAAAAATATATTTTATTGATTTTTTACAGAGAGGAAGGGAGAGAGATAGAGAGTTAGAAACATCTATGAGAGAGAAACATCGATCAGCTGCCTCCTGCACACCCCCTACTGGGGATGTGCCCGCA
>NW_006292095.1:921889-931793 GCF_000327345.1 Myotis davidii | reverse complement strand
ACACACTGTGTAGGGAGTAATATAATCCAGTTTGTAATTTGTGCTAATTAACTGCTAGATGAAAAGAATTTCAGCTTTATTAATTTCATTTTTCAATAATTTGCGCATCTGGACAGCACTGTACATTTGGATTGTGATGTTCCAAATATATAATATTTTCAGTACGGCATCTCTTTCAGGTCAACTACAGTCTAAACCAAAACTTCTAATGGGGACAGAGGATGAGACATGAGTTGTGCACTTATATCCTAAGTTTTCCTGCTCAGCACAGGAAGCATGTGGGTTGAAACGGTCATACACAGAGACTGATGCTGAAACGTTTGGCTCAGGACTTTGTTGTTTCTGATGCCAACTAGCGGAAAGCATATCGGTGGTTTGAGGCCTTCGTGATGCCTCCTTCATTCTGGTAGGGTGACAGTCACAAAAAGTCACACTGTCCACATTGCCTCTACTTCATTCTGCTAGAGTGACAGTCACAAATACAGTCATATTTCTTTACTCCATTCTGGTAGAGTGGCAGTTAGAAATACAGCCACACTGTGTACATTTCTACTTCGTTCTGATAGAGTGACAGTCACAAAACAGTCACACTGTGCACATTTCCTCTACTTCATTCTGATGGAGTGACAGTCACAAACAACAGTCATATTTCTTCTACCTCATTCTGGTAGAGTGGCAGTTACAAATACAGTCATGCTGTGCACATCTCTACTTCATTCTGATAGAGTGACGTCACAAATACGGCCGTACTGTGCACATTTCTACTTCATTCTGATAGAGTGACAGTCACAAGTACAGTCATGCTGTGCACATTTTTGCAGTTCTTAATGCACACAGAGGCCCTGAGTCCACGAATATATCTAAACCGCTTAGTAAACACTGAAATAGCAGAGAGAACATTTGAAAAACCTATCTTTGGTATTTGCATTTTCTAGTGTGAGTGCTTCTGTGTTCCACAGGGTTTTTTCCCTGACAGAAATTTCTGTGCCAAGTGTGAGAGGTAGAGACATGTGACTGAGTTGGAAGTGGAGTCAGAGAAGGGAGGGACGTGACTGACCACGGACCCCATGTCTCGTCCCGCAATCACCATGACTCCCAGGTTGATACTGTCCCTCTTGGGCATTGCTGCCTTCCCGAAGGTTCTTGCCCTGGCCAGCTTGTCCTCTTCTGTACTAACGGGGTGAGGAGAGGTGGTGAACAACCCCAGGCTGTGGAGTTCTATGTGGCCCATGTTTCCACGTGAACCGAATGTGGCATTCAGACCAGAGTGCACATTTGTTTGGGCTTTTGCTGTCTTTTCCATTTCTGGGACGTCCCTTCTGTGTGTAGTCTTGGTGGGAGGCAGGCATCGCCCTGGATGCTCACAGGCACACCTCCTAGCACAGCCAACTGGACACTCCTCCCTGAACTTTGAATCTTGAGTGAGGAGAAGACCCACAAGAATGCCCCCAAAATGGAAGGCCAAAAAGAGACTGTGGAAGTCCTGAGCCAAACATTTCAGCACCTTCAGAGAGGAAGGATGGTTGGATTTGTCTGTGGCCGTGGTGGCAGCACTCCTGTGAGACCTTCTGTGGAGAAAGCCAGAGTGAGCTCTTGCTCACCTTCTGATGCTTTCCCCAAACTGGCAAGTGTTAGTTTCAGCCCTGCTATCAAGAGTCCAGACTGACATAGAGACCCCCTCCCACACGGGTGGCCCCAAGTTGCCATTGGTTCCACACTCTCTTTTCAGCCTTCCATTTTGGGGGCATTCTTGGGGGTCTTCTCCTGCCGTAGGTGGAGCATGGAACAGAATGCAGACATTTCCCACCCTCCGTTAGCCAAGGCCGGTTTACTTGAGGGAAAGAACCAGTGTCCTCTTGCCTTGTGTATGGCTAACAGGTGTCATCATGCTGTTTGTACCATCGTGGGAGAGCACGATGGTACCTGATCCTTTGGATGTCTGAGTATAGACACTATTGTCTGAGTTGTACAGGTGAGCAAGCAGCTTCAATGAAGGTGACTCTCCCAAGGTCATAGGGCTGTTAACTGGCAGAAATAGGACTTGAACTCAGGCCTTCTGACTCCGAAACCACCCTTTCTTGCTCATTCTGATACATCAAAGTTAGCCTTGTAATGAAATGTCCTTCACTGAAAGACCACACCTACCAGATTCAGAAGTCTCAGTGACTAAGAATTGAGGATGAGGAGCATTTGAGTAAGAACAGTTCCCAGCTGGTATGGTCACCACAAGCAGTCTTGTTCTGAGTTCCCTGGGGCCGTGTGGCTCATGTTAGGTCCCATGACCTGGGAAGATCAGGGGCCGGTAGACTGATCACCCTCTGTCTCCCTTCTCTATTTGAGACAATACTTGGCTCTGCAATGGTGATGGTCAAACACCACCTACACCTAGGTCCTTCCCTCCAGTCCCAACCCATCAGCAGCTTGTTCAGCCCCACAGGACAGCATGGCAGGCCAGCTCCCAAGTCTGGGTAGTTTACTTTGAAACTGCTCTTTTTTACCGAGCTATTTAACACTAAGAACTGGTTAATACTGATTAGGATCATCCCCAAACAACATTTTTTCCTCTCAAATAGTATGTGCTTATTGCTGATAGGACATACAAATAAGCAAAAAGAAGTAAAGAAAAATTAGGAAATACAAATGAACAAAAGGAAATCAGGAAAAACTCTCATCTTGCCACCCAGAAATAGCCACTTTAAACATACAGTTTTCCAGACCTTCTTGCTGTTAAATTTTTATTTCCCTGTATTAGGTACTACTCTTAGCATTTTTACATACCTTATCTCACCAAGTCTTCCCAACTTGCAAGATATTATTATCCACATCTTATAGAAAAGGCAACTGTGGCTTAAGGGGGTCTGTCTAATTTCAAAGGTTGTACTCTTAACCATAATTATAAATATAGTATGAAATGAATACTTATTGAATACTTATTGAGCACCTCCTCCAAAACTGATCATGTTGCAGCAAGGTGGGTTGTGCAAAATGTGTGAGTGGTTGGCTGCAGCAGAAAGTGTGTGAGCAGGGATGGGTCCAGGTTTTGCGAGGTCTGATGCTTATGCAATTTTGGTTTTCATTTTAAGAGAAAAATACAAAATTTTGAATACAGAATTAGACACAAAGTGAATATCCTATATAATAAAAGCCCAGTGACCGAAATGGTGGAATGACCAGAACAACCAGAGACCAGGGCGATGAGGCAGGCAGGCGAGTGGTTAGGGGCGATGAGGCAGGCAGGCGAGCAGTTAGGAGCCAGTGGTCCCAGATTGCAAGAGGGATGTCCGACTGCTGGTTTGTGTATGGCTAACGGGTGTCATCATGTTGTTTGTACCATCATGGGACACCTCACCGGCAGTCAGATATCCCCCAAAAGGTCCTAGATTGCAAAAGTGTGCAGGCCAGGCTAAAGGCCCCCTCCCCCATGCATAAATTTCATGCACTGGGCCTCTAGTTTACTTATAACGAGAAAAGGAATCACAAGAAATCCCTGAAGCTTTGGAGCTTCAAGTTCCCTTTTTCCTTCTGCGCTCTCCTTAGGCAGTTGACCAGAAAAGCTTCCACAGTAAGTGTGGACGAAAGGGCCACATGTAACCTGCGTGTCGGCCTTGCAAACACAGAGACCTAAAGTAATCACCAAGGGTGGTTTGAAGTTAAGACGTTTTAACCTAAAGAGCTGTTTATGGTGGGTAGTCATGTCCCAGGCGGGCATCTTCCTTGACAAAGGTCAGTCTTTACCTTGACTGAGCTTATTGTCTTTTTGCATCGATGATAACTTATTGTAGGAACGTCAAAGCAATTTCCCTTTCCCTGGAAGCCTCGAAGCACAGGCACCGCTTGGCAGAGACCACAAATCCCCTCGTTGTTATTGAACTAATTCGTGACTGTTAACTATCCTGCACCCACCTAAGTAAGAGACGTGTCTATCCTTTTACGTATTTATCCAATCCCAGAGGTTTCCCTGCTTTGCTTTCTCCCACCTCCCTAATCTATCACCAGTGGATTTCATGTAACCCACTTACGTCTCCTCTTTTGATTGTAACGTATAAAACAAGATGCAAAACTGCCATTCTCCAGAGCATTATCTCGATCTGTTGAGATTCTGTTTCCCAGCAATTGTAGACAGTTTGGCTCAAATAAACTCACAGAAATTCTTCACAGGTTTGAATGTTTCTTACGTTGACAGTAAGGCTTCCTGATGGGAACCTGGCTTTTCCTCCTGCCCAGAAAGCTCCCCCCCGCCGCCAGGGCTGGTGTCAGGCAGGGGCCTCCTGCTTAAGCTTCTCTGTATTCCTAGGCTTAGTGGGGGGCAGTGTGCAGGGGAGACTCTGGGTCCTAGGGGGGTGGCGAGGGGAGGAGGCACCTCTTCGGAGCTGAGAGCTGTGGGGGTGGGAGCAGCATTCCAGCAGGAGTGACACAGAATTCTTGTCCCATTTCAAGATGCTGTAAATATTGGCTGGCATCTTCTATAGTTTTATGGTTTCATGTTTTGTCTTTGTTAGATCTAGAGTTTAATTTGGTGGATGTTTTGGAATAGGAACCTAATTTATTATTATTTCCCCCAATATCGTAACCAGTTGCTTCAATACCATTTATTGGCAAAATTGTAAATGTTCAGTTCTAGGCAGTTATTTTTATTTTTGCTATGAAAGAGATCTTATATCCTCACCCCTAATTTTTCTAACGGGTTGTTGTTGGGATGTAGAAAGATTTAAAAAAAGAATTTTACCCATTAGCAAATTCTTAGTAATCCTGATAGTTTTCCCATTGTCAGGCCTTATTTGTCTTGTTTCTACTTTTGAAACCTATTTTTGGAGTGGTGTCTGATTAATAAAATGCTAGGATGACTGGCCCATAGGCTGTGGGAAGTGGCCAGGGCATGGTGACCTGATCATTGTGACCTGACCAGGCAGGATTGCTGGTCATAATAATTATGATTGAACAAAGTAGGGTAAAGGTCAGGATACCAAGAACTTGTGGAATTTATTGAAAATCATAGGAAGTCTGACCCAGTGTGAATCACACCACAGATCAGATCACGTATCCCGACCTGACATTTAACTTGGCCACAGCCCTGCCCTGGTACCCGCTGTCTGTTACCCGGCCCGCCCTGCCTGACATGGCGAATTGCTTACCCAGGGTTGTTTAAAGGGATGTTGTGTCCGGGGTGAACTTGTTCTGCCTGCGCTTCCCTGAATAAAGGACTGAACTCGCCAGAGATCAGCACAGCTTTTAGGGATTTCCCGAACGTTTGCGTGTGCTGCAGCACCCTGCCTTCAGATGCACAGCAGGTCTGAGTTGTCCCGGTCTGTGCCCGCCAGAAAGGCTGCGTAGACCCAGATCTCCAGCGTGGGCAGGCAGGCCTGGCCCAGAGCAGCAGTTTGCTCAGGCTGTGCAGTCGCATGGTCTTGGCTCGCACAGAGGTGAGTAACCTGAGACCTGCATCTGTGACTTACGTGTGGTTTAGACCCATTTTTCTTGAACATTGTTTCACACTGAAGCAACATACTTTGTGGGCTTTACACCCCGGTGCGCACTAGTGAGTGCTGCCCTTCCGGGGAACTAGGAGGGGGAAGACCGCAAGGGCATGGCAGTGATCTTACAGGTGCAGGTGTGTGGCAGAGGGAAGTGTCCCCAGTGGGAGGGAAATTTGGGGAACCTTCTACTTGGGCGGTGGGGCGGTGCTGGGAGCCATTGTATTTCTACTGAAGAAGAGCCCCTAAGAAGGGAAGTAAGTTAGCTTTTCAGCTCATTAGCAAACTTTCTGATCTGTTCCAGGCCCAGAGAAGGGAGAGGAGAGACAGCCGCCTCTAACAGCTGCTGGGCCCGGGGCAAGGAGACCCATGGAAGCTTCCATTCCATGTTTCTAAATAAATATTTCATTAAAATTTTGTTTCAATTACAGTTAACTTTCAGTATTATCCCGTATTAGTTCCAGATGTACAGCATTATGGTTAGACAGTCATGTACTTCACAGAGCAGTCCCCCTGCTATTGTAAGTACCCACCTGGCCCCATACTTAGTTATTACAATATTATTGACTATGCTCCCTTTGCTGGACTGTACATCCTCATGACTATTCTGTAACTACCAACTTGTACTTCTTAATCCCTTTACCCTTTCACCCAACCCCCCAGTCCTTCTCTCCTCTGTCAACTGTCAGTCTGTTCTCTGTATCGATGAGTCTGTTATTATTTTGTTTGTTAGTTTATATTTTTCTTTAGATTCCACATATACATGAAATCATATGGTATTGTCTTTCTCTGTCTGGCTAATTTCAGCAAAATGAAATAAATATCTCGAAGTTATAAGTCACCCTTTGCATAAATCCAGTTCTATCCTCCTCTCTTGATAAATATACCTTCATAGCGTCCTGGGCAGCCAGATTCAGATTTAGAATTCTCAGACTCAAGTTCCTTGTCTAGAATCTCCCTGCGGGGGCCATGTCGACATCCCTGGCCACAGGTCCCAAGTCTGTCTGCACCCTCTGCTAACAGCCTCCCTTGTACAAAATAAAGGAAGGGTACCACCTTTGAGAGCTTGGACCAGACAGGTACTGAAGCAGGTCCCAGGGACCTGTGGTATGGTCTAGAACAGTGGTCGGCAAACTGCGGCTCGCGAGCCACATGCGGCTCTTTGGCCCCTTGAGTGTGGCCACGAAGTTTCAATCGCACTGTACGTGCGCGCCCGCACCTGGTATTTTGTGGAAGAGCCACACTCAAGGGGCTGCAGTTTGCCAACCACTGGTCTAGAAAATGGGGCGGGGTCTGGGTAGGCACATCCCTGGGGCTCTGAGAGCTCCTGGCTCCATGGACATGGCATGGCTGGAGGAAGTGTGAGCAGGACCCTCTAAGCATGGTGTCCAGGGCATAGGTTCAACCTCTTGCCCAGCCTAAGATAGATAGGGTTGGGGATGAACATGGGAGGAGTGGGTGGAGCACATGGGAGCTTCGAACCCCATCCTGAGCAGGTGAGGTGCTGCAAGGGGTGAGATCAGGCACCCCAGGCACAAGGGCCCTGTGAAGAGCCAGATTGTATTATTAGAAATGCCCTTTCCCCTTCTGGATTGTGGGTAATTCATGTTCAGAATTACCCCTCATCTGACGTAGACCTAGTGCACGTGTCCTGCCCCTGTCGCAGACCCCTCTCCTTTCCAGCGCCCGGGTCTTCCTCATGATATGGCTTTGGCGTTGGTGGTAATGGGTCTGATGCCATGAAAGGAGCCAGTAGTGGGGTTGGAGGTGAATAGAGGGCAAATGGCTTCTCTCTCTCTGCTGCCCACCCCTCCCTCTGCTCTCACAGATCTGCTGGGCTGGTCCTCATTCTTTGCCCCCATCCCCACACCCACCCAATACCTGTCTTTCCATTTCATTTCCTCATTTTCTGTTTCTCTTTTTGGCCTCAGAATTTCTTTGTTCCTGATGGTCGGTGGGGTGGGGGGGGGTGAGGGAGGCTTGGCGGGGACAGTGGGGGCTGCACAGGAGGTGGGAGACACGCGCCTTGCAGCCCAGTGAGCTGTGATATCACTGTTGTAGAACTACATGTATTCAGGCATGTTACAAGTTAAATAGGCTTTTGTGGGTTGACATGGAAACCCAACCATCTCTAATAACATTATTTCTGGGGAGAAGCACCTTCCCAGTTTCAAAGAACTGATGTGCAGATGAACTTCCAGAACAAAACGTTTGTCATTAATGGCTGTTACTTTTAGAAGTTTGGATCTGAAAGGGGCTCTGTGTACATCAGTAAACGAATTGAATTAAGTTCCTTCCACTTCCAAAGTGTCTTCGATTTTTGTCTACCTCCCTCATTTTAATAGGCCAGGAAACTGCTCTCAGAGACTGTGAATTGATTTATGCAAAACGAAACACAAAGCTGTGAGTGGGACCAGGCCTGGGATCCCCCTTGCTTCCATCTTCTGTTACTATCAGGACGCAGGGCTGCCATTCTGGTCATCCGAGGACCAAGCCCCAGCATCAGTTTGGGGGTAGGTGGCTCAGGAGGACATGCAGGGGAGCGTGGTGGCCTTGAACCCCGGTGGATGCTGTTGGCATCCACCTGTGTGCTCAGGAACCTCAGTACCACTTGCACATGTTAGATTTCATACTCGTGACCATGTTAACATGAGACTGTATTTGAAGAGAAGGAGCAAGAATCATAGCTTTTTAGAGTTTAAAAGTGGCCACAGAGGTTATTTGTTCGACATTCTCAGACAGTGTCCTCCTCTGCATTAAAATGAGATGGATCTGTATGTGGAATAAATTATTGGATTTTTTTTATGGCTCTGTAGCATTCTTGAATTTCCTTACCTTTAAGAGTTCTAGTGCATAGAATAGTAACTACTGCATTTTAGAACCCTACGGCATTTATATTCTATGGCACCGACTGCATAGCACCCACGAGGCTGTTTGCCACCTGTGATACAGGCACCGCGGCACATCAGGGTGATGGAAATGGAAGCGCCCGGCCGGGACCTGCCTGAACCAATTGTACTAACTGTGTGGTTTCCGTTCTTGCTGTCTTCGTCGCTGTAGACAGGGATTCTCTGTCAGACGGCAGTCTCTTCCTCTCTGGTTTCCCGTGTTTCCTGGTGCCGCCTCCTTGATTTGGGTGTTTTCTGTCACTCCGGAGGAATCTGTTTCCTGTTCTGAAGAGCTCTTTCATGGGTCAAGAGGTGCAGAATTCCTTCTTTTTGTAAATGTTTTTAAGATTTTTTGTTTGGTACATTCCAGGAATCACTTTTCATTCCTCTCTGTACCTTGGAGTCCTTTCAGTTATGGCTTCCCCACCTTCATCCTCCCCCCTCCCCCTTTTCCTGTACACCATTAGTCTTGGGTTTCCTTTCTTAATAAGCTGGTGACATAGGAGTATTCCTTAAGCTTATTTACCTTCTCTGTTGGGAGCCTGATTTGCATTTATGTCAGGTATCATTAGTAATTGCTCAGCTATGAGGACAACATAAGACAAGACCTTGTCAGGTTGAGCTGCCCTGCTCCCCGGGCTTCTCTGGGAACAGTCTGTGTTCTGTCGCTGGTTATCTGAAGAATGACCGGTCTGGAGTCTCCCTCTCCCTCTCCTGACCTTTGTCTGTTGGCGAGGTTTCAGTGTTTCACACTAATTCTCACCATCCGATCTCCTTTAGGCCACTAAGTGAATACAGAGACCTCTGTCTGCTTCCTGTCCATGCCCCTGAGTGCTGGTGTGAAGATTAAAGCGATTGTCTAATATTTGGGATTAGTCCCTGAGGAAATGACTTAGGAAATGTGTGTATGATGTAGCTGAGCAGTGGGGTATAATGTTTTTCAGACAATTTGAAAATGTCAGTCATCTGTGACTGAACATTTCCCACAGAGGAATTCTCCCTACCTCCCTGCTGACTTCTGTACCCCATTTCCCCCATCCACATACTCTCTCACTCTTCAAAGCGACTTTTCACACCTGTTCTTTTCTCCTCAGTCCTCCAGCATCTCCTCATCCTTCCTTAATATCAACTGGTGACCTTGTTTCTCAGTTCACTGATGAAGTAAGAACACTTTGAAGATAGCGACTCTGCCCTTTTGGTGCTAACACTACAAACCCATCCCACCGTCCTTCTAGATTTCAGATTTATTTCCTCCTAAACCAACAGACTCACCCCTGTCCAAGGCCTGCCCTTCTTGCTCTGGATTCCATCTATTCTCACTTACTTAAGGGTATTCCTCTAAAGTGGATCTTTTCTTCCCTGCATCATTAATTCCTCCTCTTTCCTGGGTCAGCCCCATCAGCACAGGCTGATAGAAATATCTTCTGTCTTAAAAAATGTGCTCTTGAATTCATTTCTGTCTATAGCTACCACTCTTTTCTCCTCCCCTTTATTGTAGAACTTTCAAAAGAATAATTATACCCCTCCCTCCCTCCCTCCCTCCCT
>NW_006292095.1:911697-921314 GCF_000327345.1 Myotis davidii | reverse complement strand
ATTTTACATTGTCCTGAATGTTGTGAATATTATGTTGTGTGAATTCTGGGTCTTTTTGTACTCCTCGAGAATGTTGGTGTTTTTTGTTTTGTTTGTTTTTTATTTTGATGGAGGCCATTCTCTGTCTCACCCTCTTTGAGTTTTCCAAAGGCTCTGCTTTCTGTTCCAGGCCTGTCCTGACGTGTGCCCCTCAAGGGTGACCTTGAGACCTGGGTGGGTCCAACTACAGAAGTGGAGAATCCCCTTCCCTAGCTCTCTCCTCTCTGGTTCACTCACACCTTTTGGCTCGTAGGAGAGAGAGAGATGGGTTTTCTGTCTGAGATCTATCTGACTGTGGACCTCTGTGAATGGGGCTCACCCTTGGGGCAGAGCCAAGGGAGAAGGAGAAGAGAGGGAGAGGAGAGGGAGAAAGGAATTAACCATTTGCAGATTACTTTCCCAACTTTGCCCCCTTTCTACACTCTGCTCTTTTTCTCCCAATGTTTTTTTATTGCTGTAAAATACACATAACATAAAATTTACCATCTTAACCATTTTAAGAATATAATTCAGTAGTATTAAACACATTAATAATGTTGTGCAGCCATCACCATCATCCATCTCCATAGCTCTCTTCATCTTGCAAAACTAGAATCTTTTTATCTTATAAAACTAGAACCCTATACCATTAGACAATGACTCTGCATTTCCTCTTCTTCCCCCAGGCCCTGGAAACCACCATTCTACTTTCTGCTTCTATGATTTTAACTATTCTAAGTATCTCATATAAGTGGAATCATACAGTAGTTGTCTTTTTTAGTGACTTGCTTATTTCACTTAGGGTGTTTCAAGGTTTATCCACATGTCAGAATAGCCTTCCTAAGTAATATTTTATTATATGTATATGCCACATTTTGTATAACTATTCATCTATCGATGGACACTTGTGTTGCTTCTACATTTTGGGTACTCTGAATAATGCTTCTATGAATATGGATGTACAAATACCTCTTTGAGACCTTGATTTCAGTTTTTATGTATACATTAATAAATGCTGGATCATATGGTAATGCTAATTTTGTATTTTTAACTTTCTGAGGAACCAACATACTCTTCTATTTTTTTTTAATCCTCACCCAAAGATATTGATTTTTAAAGAGAGAGGAAGGCAGAGGTAGAGAGAGAGAGAGAGAGAAACATTAATTGGTTGCCTCTTATATGCACCCCAGTTGGGTAATGAACCTGAAACCTGGGTATGTGCCCTGACCAGGAATTGAACCAACGGGACAATGCTCCAACCAGCTGAGCCACACCGGGTGGGCCAACATACAAGAGAGAGAAACATTAATTGGTTGCCTCTTATACGCACCCCAATTGGGTAATGAACCTGAAACCTGGGTGTGTGCCCTGACCAGGAATTGAACCAATGGGACGATGCTCCAGCCAGCTGAGCCACACTGGGTAGGCCAACATACTCTTTTCCAGCTGCACCATTTTATGTTCCTCTAACAGTACATAAGGGTTCCAATTTCTCCACATCCTCAAAAACACTTATTATTTTCTGTTCCTATATATTTTTTTTGATAGGAGCCATCCTAATGGACGTGAGGTGATATCTCATTATAGTTTTGATTTTTGTTTCGCTAATGATCAGTAATATTGAGCATCTTTTCATGAGCTTATTGGCCATTTGTACATCTTCTTTAGAGAAACATTTGTTCAAGCCCTTTGCCTATTTTTGGATCAGATTTTGTCATTGTTGCATTTTCAGAGTTTTCTATATATTCTAATTATTAATTCCTTATCAGATATATGATTTGCAAGTATTTTCTCCCGTTCAGTGGGTGCCCTTTACTTCGGTTGATATTGTTTTTGGTGCACAAAATTTTAATTTTTTATGAAGTCCAATTTGTCTATATTTTCTTTCATTGACTCTGCCTTTGGTGTCCTATCCAAAAAAATCATTGCCATATCTAATGTCATGAAGCTTTTGTCCTGTGTTTTCTAAGAGTTTTATAGTTTTAGGTCTTTGATCCATTTTTTGAGTTAATTTTTGTATATGGTGTTAGGTAAGGGTACAGCTTCATTCTTCTGTATGTGACTCTCCAGTTTTCCCTGCACCATTCATTGAAAACACAGCCTTTCTCCCCATTGAATGGTCTTGGCATCCTTGTCAAAAATCATTAGACCGTACCTGTGAGGGTTTATTTCCGGGCCCTTGATTTTATTCCGTTGGTTTATATATCTGTCCTTACACAGGTTTCATGCTGTTTTAACTACTGTAGGCACCATCTGCCTGCTTTTGTTTCCTTTTCAGAGTTCTCAGCTTTTTGTAGTTTTTCCAGAGTTTCTAGTTGTAGTCAGAGGGAGGACGATTGTCACAGGCATTCACCAGTAAGATAGTTCTGTGATTTGAAATGCCTTATTGGCAGCACCCAGATTCATATCTCTTGCCTGTACCTCTTGCCTGAACTCAACTTTTCAACATTTATTGGCTGCAGCTAGCATCCTCACCTTCTCTATTTCCAATCTCTGAAGCATAGCCAAGTTGGTTGTGAAGCTACAGGAATTATGTGGCTCAAATACTTCAACTCAGAAACCCAGTGAAGACTCTGAATTGCATTTCACCCTTGTTCCTTGCGTACAAGTCTGTCTGTAGTGCCATGAATGAGTGGCCATGTGCGTTATTCACAAGATTCATATCTCTTGCCTGTACCTCTTGCCTGACCTCAACTTCTTTTCAACAGTCATTGGCTGCAGCTAGCATCCTCGCCTTCTCTATTTCCAGCATCTCTGAAGCATAGCCAAGTTGGTTGTGAAGATACAGGAATTATGTGGCTCAAATGCTTAAACCCAGAAACCCAGTGAAGACTCTGAATTCCATTTCACCCTTGTTCCTTGCGTCCAAGTCTGTCTGTAGTGCCGTGAATGAGTGGCCATGTGGGTTATTCACAGAAAGGGCAGTTGTCATCGCAGGGTGTGTGTCCTCACTGCTAGTAGGCGTGTTCTCTGCATGGTCTCTGTGCGCTACTGGCATTGTATTTAGGTAGTTCCTAGTAGTCTTTAGCTGTCCAGGTCTTAGGGCCATTTCCAGCATCCTAAAGGCATAAGGGGAACACTTGCAGCCTGTTGGGAAGATGCCGACTGTATCTGAGATATGACTCAGCAGGGAGAAGAATGTTTGCTGCTTGTTCTTTCTAAGGCTACATTGTAAATTAGGAAATCTTTTGAGATGGCCTCTGGATTTACTTCTCACTTCTGATTTTTGAGGATGTTATTCTAACAGTTAAATACAGTGCTGACAACCCAGTCTCCCACTGTCCCAGCAGGGAAACTGTTATTGCTCTGTGGCATCGTCCCATAATGAACCAGCTTAAGTGGTAAATAACTGATGTAGCCTGTTCTCTTTTTGCTTTTCTGAGTGCAGTCGTTTCTTGTCAAGTTTTATACGTGTTAAGGCTTTTTCCTTCTTCCTTATGTGACAGTGTGTTTTTATTTTATTTTTATGAAAGTAGCAATTTAATACTGCGTGGTTGGAATTTAGGATGAATAGTGGATTATGAACTATGAAGAGATATACTTTTATGTTTTGGGTGTAAGCAATTATGTAATTGTCACCATTAAGTAACTAGAAAGAGGGAAAATAGTAGAAGTATTTTCTGCAGAGTCTCTGTGTGCTAGCTGGCATTGTATTTAGGTAGTTCCTAGGAGTCTTTGGCTGTCCCGGTCATAGGGCCATTTCCAGCATCCTAAAGGCATAAGGGGAACACGTGGCAGCTGTGTTGGGACGATGCCGACTGTGTCTGAGCTATGACTCAGGAGGAGGAAGGATATGATTCTCTTGGTGGAAGGAAGTCTCAGGGGAGGGGTGATTTTTAAGCATCGCTGCAGCTGTAGGAAAGCCAGAGTGTCTTCTGAGTACTCACATTCCCTTTCTGGTTCATTTCTTAATCCAGTGTTTATCGCATGTCCTGCTCTACACAGGTCGCTGTGCTAGGTGGGCATCTAGGGAAGAGCTCCTCTCTGACATACAGAGTTGCTGCTGGTGGGCAGATGGGGAAGCCAGAGCACCTCTGTGAACTGATGGAAAGACGGCCAGGTGTGGGTGGCAGGAACCTTGACAGGAAGAGAGGAAGAAGAGTGTGAGCATGCAGCTTTAAGACACTGCTGTCCTGTGCAGTCAAAGTGTACACCATGAACCTTAACACTGTTTATATTCCATTCTTTGCATTTCTTTTGAGGAAATAGGAGCAATATTTATAATAGTTTAAAAAGGGAGAAAGTCTAATTGCCCCACAGATCAGAATGATGAAATTAATCATGGTACCTTCTTGAGATAGAGTTCTCTGCAGTCCTTAAAGATCATATTGCAACCCGACTGGCATGGCTCAGTGGTGGAGCATTGACCTATGAACCAGGAGGTCATGGTTCAATTCCTGGTCAGGGCACATGCCTGCGATCCCTAGTGGTGGGTTTGCAGGAGGCAGCCAATCAATGATTCTCATCATTGATATTTCTCTTTCTCTCTGAAATCAATAAAAATATATTAAAAAATCATAATGCGTAGTAATATTTAATGGGAAATGCCATCTAATGAGTGTGTGTGTGGGGAAGTCTATAAAGCAGTATGATTTCAATTTGGTGATGCTACGTTTTCCATGCAGACCAGCGGGGCTGCCCTCCTGAAATTGTAGCCATTCCTACCCCCCACACACAGGCCCTTCCAATGGCCTCACCCTGCTAGGCCACTTACCGCTCCATACTTACCACTTTCTAACATACTATACAATTTACTTGTTCATGTTATTGCTTATTGTTTTTCTTTACTGATCGAATATAAGTTGCAGGTGGCCAGGGTTTTTTTTGTTTGTTTGTTTTTTTGGTCTATTTTTCTCACCGATGTATCCAAAAAGCCTAGAAAAGTATCTGGTCTGGCACATGTAGATCCAAATTAATACTGCAATTGTTGAATAAATGTTGAAGGAAATGTGGTTGGATTATAATATAGGTGGTTGTTAAATTTTTTTCTTTTTCCTTTTCTGAATTTTAAGTATTTTTTAAATAGTAAACACAGATTGCCTCTATAATGAGAGGGGGAAAATCTTTAAAAAGATATTGTTACATATGAATTCCTCTAATAGCCCTGACTAGTTTACCTGGGGAAATGGCTGAAGGGACGATTGGAGGGGGCAGAACCAAAGATTCCTGTTGTGTGCAGAGAATGTTGTCGAGCCGATCTGGGACCTGGGGTCTGCTCTGCCCGTGACTGTCCGCTGGGCTTTGTGCCATTTCTCCTGCTGCGCCCCATGCTCGTGGCCGCCTGCGTGTCTTGCTCCTGCATCCTCCCTGTTTTTCCACTATTTCCCATTTTGTGTTTTCTTCCACTGCCAGCTTGAGTCATGCTTTGTTTCTGTGGCCTCTGTGACTCCTCTGGCCACATTGTCCTTGGGGTGCCCACTCACAGGCAGAGTGTGCCCCACACACCGGGCTCCAGGAGGCCCTGCCTGGCATTGCTAGTTCCAGCTCTCACAGCGGGCCTCAGGGGAGCCACGTTTGCAATGGACATTACCCAAAGGGGCGAAAGCTACCTTTGCTGGGAGCCAAGTGGAATCTATTTTAAGACAGAAACCATAGAAATACTTGAAGCACAGATGCTCTACTTGCCTCACGTGTTATCTTTTCTCTGCAAGTCAATGACAAGCTGCTTGAGAATAAGATTTCTCTTTTCCCCTTTTCCTGTCTTCAGCAGCACATAAACACTTCTGGTCTCCAAGTTGATGTCATATACTTGATGGTTGGCCCTTGGTTTCCCATATATGAGATAAATGTTTCTGACCCTCCAAGGGATGGCGTAGAATAATACAGGGGCAGGGATTCGAGCGTCTTAGAAGGCATTATATATGTATGCACATAAATATTTAATGACATTTTGGTATTAATAATTTAAAAAGCTAATAAACTAAAGTGAAATATTCAGGATATAACTTGGCGACAGTAACCTTCTGCTGTTCAAATGGTACAATTTCTATTCAGGGAATACAGATTGAATTTTTGGAAGCAATTAGACAACAGATTATTCGATTAGGTAAATGTTGATTGCGATTCTGCTACTTACGAGGTACTGCAGTAGGCACTGAAGGGCCCGTGGAGGTCAGGGAGAGATGGCATGTGATCTGGGGCAGGTGGACGTGCACACGGTGGGGCACACTGTGATGAGCCCAGAAGGATGAATTTTGTCAGGTGGGAGGTTGTAGACATGGGTAAATAAAGGATTCCAGGGGGAGGTAACAAAATCAAAGGGGTAGGGAGAGAATATTTGGAAGAGTAGCCAGTTATTCCTGGGCAGGACCGTGGGGAACATGCAGGTGAGGGGTGTGGGAGAGGAAGGCAGCAGGTGGATTTGGGCAGCGTGGAAACCTTCGTGCTGCAGTGAGAAGCTCTGTTATCAGCCCCAAGCCTTTGGTTATTTTACAGTAGAAATGGGTTTTGAGAGAAAAGGCTTACAGTTTTTACATGGTTTGATAAACAGAAGAGTGACCATATGGTATGATAGTGCCTTTCATCTCATACTGAAATTAATTAAGCAAGGACACATAAAATCAAAGAGAAAATTGTTTGCTTCCAGAAACAGGTTTTTTTTGTTCTTTTTTTCCCCCTCCTCTCTGTGGTTGCATAGCTACTGGATTGGACTAGAGCTCACATTGGCAAATTGATTCAAACTACTGTTGGGGAAATGGAGGTAAATTTCACATACTTAAATTATTTTCTCAAAGCCATATAGCAAATTATTGAAATACTTTTGAATCGAACCCCTGTGTCTGCGCTCTAAGAAGCTTGCTAAGAAACCTTGTGATTTCCAGGCTGTTATCAGTGTGGCTGATGCCGCGTACACTCAGGGAGCGCTCTGACACAGTGCTGGCGCTGTCTTCCGCTTTGTGCAGAAGGTGTTTCCATCAATAGTTATCTAGAGCACATTTTAAAAAATGTGTGTTGGGGAGGACTCCAAACCAAGATTGCTGAAATTCATAAATTATTTTTCAGAGAATTTCAAAATGTCTCACAAGTATGTTTTCCTAATCCTATGTGATTTATACCATTTTCTTATTTAAAATAGATGAGCAGTTTAGAAGTATATAACTGAAAATCTTTAGGCTTAAGTTTACTCACAAAGTAATTGATCAGTGACTTAATTTTTTTCTATGACTAAAAAATTCAACTTGTTTCTTGTTTAGTTTTTAAATTCTGAAATATATTCAAAGAAAGCCAACTGACTCAGAATGTGGAAAGTTTGTCTATTTTTGTAAAATGTTGTGTGTATATGTATGTATATGTGTGAGTATATGTGTGTGTGTATGTATGTATGTGGTATATGTATATATATATGTGTGTGTATGGTATGTGTACATGGTGTGTGTGTGAGAGTGTATTGGTGTATGTATGTATATGGTGTGTGTATGTAAATGTATGTGTGAGTGTATTTGTGTATGAATGTATGAATATGTGTGTATGCATATGTATCTGTGTATTGAAGTGTATGTATGTTTGTATGTAAATGTATGTGTGAATGTGTATGTGTGTGTTGTGTATATGTAAATGTGTGTGTATAAGTGTATGTGTGATTGTATGTGTGTATGTATTTATGAATGTGTGAATGTATATGTGTGTATGGTGTGTGTGTACTAGTATGTGTGTATTGTGTGTATGTATGTATAAATGTATGTGTGAGTGAATGTGTGTATGTGTGTGTATGTATGTGTGAATGTTTGTATGTGTGTAAGCATGTGTGAGTGTATTTGTGTGTATGTGTGTGAGTGTGTGTGAGTGTATGTGTGTATGCATGTGTGTGTGTATGAGGTAGAGAGAGAGGGAGAAAGAGAGAGAGAGAGGGCTGGGACTCTGTTAATGGAGAAACAAGCTGAGGAGCATCTGTTCCTATACTGTGTCCCTGAGTGGCCACCAGGATGAGGTGGGATTACAGGAATGGAGGAAGGGACAGTCATGATTACTTTACATAATTTAAGAAGAAATGGTGAGAGGATGTGCGATTTTACCTTTCCATTTTGCATTTTTGAAAGAAAAGTAGAAAACATACTTATCAAAACTATTTTTCATAATGTAGATTATTACTATGTTTTTCTTTTTTGAGCCAATCCTCCCCCCCGCCCCTCCCCCCGGGGAGTTAAAGGCCACAATATGTGCTGCTGGTTTTCACTTTCTTAATTCATTTCCAGCTTCTCTCAATATCTGAATTTTTACAGTTTTGTTCAACTTCACTATCATCATTTTCAGAGGAGTTATAACCTGTACTTCAATTATGTTTCCTTTTAAAATATTAAAGTTCAAGAAAATTCCAAGATCATTCATGGCATTTGATACTTTTTTCATATGCTTTATCAAATTTTTGAATTCTTACCAATATTTACTACTTTTATAATGAAAATGTATGGATGGTATCATCTTACACTCCAGCCTCTGTGGTGTAATTTATAGTGATTTATGGCCTACGATTTTCACATTCTCCCTCACAGAGCAGCAAATGACCTTGGCGTTTTTGAAAGTGCCCCTCATTTGAGGGAGAGACGTTAGGTTTTGAATTGCAAATACCGTTTCCTCACTGTCATTGTGTGGCCATGTTTGGTTTATGATCTTGACCTGTCCATACGCCAGTCGTGCTTTGTTCAAGCGGGAGCCATGGTACGGCCCCATCTCTTTCATTGTTATATGGAGTAATACTTAAGACACTTCACACCTTAAGTGCTCTGGCAGAGTAGAAATTATGTCTTTTGAGGAGAAGATGTTAATAAACGACGTGAAGTAGAATAGAAAGAAGTAAGAGATGGGGTTTTCTTCGTAGGGTCTGGGGCCAGCCACTGGGTTTCTCTGGGCCTCCGTTCACTCAGCTGTAAAGTGAGGGAAGCGGACTGGATGCTTTTCATTTCCCTGCGTCACTGGCACTTTGTGTCTGACTGCAGAAGGCCGGGACGGGGGCTTTGGCGCACGGGAAGAGCACTGGTAGAACATCTGTTCCTTTTTCTCCAGCACGTGAATTGAGGCTCCGTGAGCGTTAGCAGAGCGTACAACACCCTCCTTTTACTTAACATTTCACACACTGAAAGGGAAGGGTCTTGAAAGTTACCTGGACTTAATCTCGACAGGCAATTGGGAATGATTTCAAAAGGATGAAAATGACCTAAACCTGAACTGCCAAGTGAAGTTGTCATGAAGAAAATGTAAAAAATGAGGGCAGTCTGACTGGAAAGATGAAAGATGAAGCTAAATCTGGAACATGATCAATGCTGGTGAGAGGAATAGGGGCCCTTGACTCCAACCAGGGAGATGAGACCAAGAGGTTACCTCTTGGCAGTTGAAATCATTTTAAGTGAGTAGAGGATATACTCTTTTTTTTATATGTAATATATGAGGTTTTAATTTAACATTTTAGGAATCTTGATATGTTTATGAGAAATATAATATCTAATACATTCTTCAGTTGGTTTGTTGAACATATATATTTCCATTTAATATAAGATTATATAGTACATATATGCGTAGTTCACATTTGTTTTTTATCACATCTCACATCCCATGCTTTACTAAACCTCTCGTTTTATTCTATTTCTTTATGTTTTGGAGGGAAA
>NW_006292095.1:892768-911609 GCF_000327345.1 Myotis davidii | reverse complement strand
CATAAATGAGTGAGATCATGTGGTATTTTTCCTTCATTGACTGGCTTATTTCACTTAGCATAATGCTGAGGATATACTCTTTTATCAAGAGGATAATACATTTTTAGTTATTCATTATCTCAAATGTAACTAACCCCCACCCTTGCACAGTGTGTGAAGTATGGGGGAAGGTGATGTCCTTTGGGAGGTGAACAGGAGAGAGGACCACGCTGTCCGATGCTGCCCGTCCACCTTGGTTCTGATGGCAGAACCAAAGCCTGTGCTTAGTGGACTGTGGCTCTGCTCCGTGGTTGCGTCAGCGATGGCGGTGAGGCCCATGGCATCCCAGGCTGGATGTCGGGAAGAGGTGTGGTGAGTCATCACTGTGCAGGGAGATTTCAACACAGGCTGTGAATGAGAGCATTTATTCCTTCAAAAGTCCACTCACAGCCAGAGTGACTTTGAGACAGCTGCCTTTTCTTGATTCTTCCCTCTGAGTTCTGGCTCCTAGGTCTTATCTTAGGAGGCCAGCTAACTAATTTGGAACGATTTTAAACACGACGTTCACAGCCTGAAAGAACCGTGGTATTTAACACAGTTCGGTAGTGAATACTTTTACAAACAAGTTTGTATTTTATATTCAGAAATGCCAAATGTATCAGTGAGGGTAGTTTGGAGCTGGGTTGAAAGGCCATTTCTTTACCCAACCATCTGATGAAACCAGTAATGATGTCATTCTCCTAGATTTACAGCTTTGAAAAATGTTTTCAGCACAAATGTGAGGAACGTTTGGGAAGGATATCTCAGTATGGAGAGGTAATGAGGGCAAACCTATCCTGAGCCATTGCCTGGGCACCTCCGAGGGGATGGGAGAGGGCCTGGGTGTGGGCATGCTCTCTCTGGCTGGGAGTCCCTTTGCTGGTAATTGGAAGTCTTTGCTATGATGAGAGTGTCATTTTGGTTTTGTATAGAAAGTGACATTTGTCTATTGTTTTGAAATTGCCAGAATCTCATCAAAGCCAGATCTGAAAGCAATTTCAGGGTCATACCAAACCCCAAGGGGAGAGAACTGTAGCCCTGGTGGTGGAGGGTGGAGGAGGGGGGGAATGGGCGGGGGAGGAGGGCTGGATTATCTCCTCGGCTCTTCTCAGCTGTCATTCCTAAGATTCCTTCTGATGAGTTGAAACTTTTTGCACAACAGAAATGTAGTATTACATTTCCCCACAGGTTGCTTCAGGTGATGCATTTATCTCCTTAAGTATCATATAGTGTAGACTTCCCCCTTGTCCCCCATCCCCCTGCCCAAATGGTGATCATTCTTTATACCGTCCTTCCTTCCTTGTCCAAGGTTGGAGCTGTTGAAGCTTAAGGAACTGTGCCTGCCTGGCGTGTCACTAGGCCTTCTTTGCAGCCTCTACGATTGTCTGTTCCCAGCTCGCGAGAGCATGAATACTGTGCTGTTTGGAAGGAAGCCCATTATCGGGACCCCATCCCAGGCAGAGAGGCAAATTGGGATGTGAGGTCATTGGTTGTTTTAGATGTATGATTTGCTCTGGGTGTATTTAGTTGTAGCAAGTGCTTGTCAACACCTTTTGCTTTTGGATTTTTTGAGGGGGTGGGAGAGAGGTTTAAAAGCAAAATAATCATCCAAAGAAAACATTGGCTTTTCATACTATTTTAGGCTTAAGCCAGGGTAAGAGATAGAAAACTACCATTGAGCGCAGACCTGATCCTAAGTTGCGGATGGTGGAAAGATACCCTCATTAGGACTGCGGTTATCTTTAAACATGTTGATGTTGTGCCAGGGAAGTGGTTTCCCGACTGTTTGGGGGATCTGTGGCATTGTAGAGGCAGAGCGATCATGATGCATAAGAAACAGAACAGATCCGTGGGCAGAGAACAGTGTGCAGTAGTTCCCGCTTATCTGCGGGAGTTAAGAGCCCCGGTGGATGTACTGAACCCTACATGTGCTTTGTTTTTTCCTGTACATACCTGCCTTTTCACTTGAAGGGGGCACTTGACTGCTTCTCTTGGGCATCCCTGAATTGCCAGTATCACCCCTCCTGCACTTTGGGGCTACCGCTAAGTAACATAGCAGGACTTGAACACCAGCACTGTGATAACAGGACAGTGGATCTGATGACCCAGGCGGCTACCGAGTGACCAGTGGGTGCGGAGCATACACAGTGTGGACTTGGTGGACAAAGGGCTGATGACGTCCCGGGAGGGAGCGAGCACTGGTCATGCTACTCAGAAAGGCCTGCCATTTAAAAGTTATGACTTGTCCGTTTCTGGAGTTTCTCACTTCACGTGTTCAGACTGCAGTTGACTATGGGTACCTGAAACTGTAGGAAGTAAAACCTCGGCTAACGGGAACTACCGTCCGCCAGTTCTTCCCGGTCAGTGGAACACTGGCTGTTCCCATTCTCCCTTTGTTGTTACAGATGTGCCTGGCACTGTAGGCAGGGAATGCCCAGGTTTCGACCTTTCCGCTTGTCCCCGGGGCGGAGAGCTGGAGGCAGAGGCATGCTCTGTCGGGAGAGGCTGAGGGCGCAGGGCGGCTGGCTGTGCAGGCAGCCTCCTGAGTGGGGGGAGAGGACAGCGCTGCTCCTGCCGCAGCAGATGGTCCTGCTGTCTCCCCATCACTCACAGGGGGCGGTGGTGACGGGCCCAGTGAAGCTCCCACCAGCGTTGGCCGCTGTGACCAGCGGGGTGAGGCCCAGCACATGTCTCTTTCAGATGTGCCTCCTGTACACAGCGTGCGTGGGGCCAGCTGCTGTGTTTCGCTTCAGGGCGGAAAGGTTTCCGACGGGGAAAGAGGAAATGATAGAATAATAGGAGGCTTTTCCACGGAGAGGAAATACCGTTTCCTAGCAAATACACAGAGGTTCACTATTTAGATTGTATACAATTATTGGGCGAGAGAAACCTTTTTAACCAAAACATCACCTTAACGTTTTTTCCCCCCTGAATTGAAAATGTTTTATTTTGTTTTATATACAAAGAGCTAGCATTGTTTCTGCGATAAGGTAGATGTCTTGAATGACCCATTCATGGAAGCTCACTTATTCCAACTTAATGATGCCTGTGTCCTTTGTGTACTGATGGAAACACTTGGCCGCACATATTGAGGCCATGTCTCCGGACCAGACCAAGCCGATTGAGCGGATGCAGCAAGAACAAGAACCCTGGCCGAATTTCCTCCCCTTCCTCTCTCCAGGGGAGCGGCTGGTGGCCCATCTTCCTTGCTCGGGTGCAATGAGGCAAAAGATTTAGGAAACAAATCCATATTCCATTTTAACTTTGATTTTTTAAAAGTCAGCCCAGCCAGCATGGCTCAGTGGTTAAGTTTGACCTCTGGAGTGGGAGGTCATAGTTCGATTCCCCGTCAGGGCACATGCCCGGATTGTGGGCTCGATCCCCAGTGTGGGGCGTGTAGGAGGCCGCGGATCAATGATTCTCTCTCATCATTGATGTTTCTTTCTCCTTCTCCCTTCCTCTCGAAATCAATAAAAATATATTTTGAAAACATCAGAGTGTCGGGAGAATAAATTTATGTTGTACTTGCTTTAGTTACGGAGTTTCAATAAAGAGCAGGAGAAAATGCAGAGAGGGACAACTTTACATGATGGAGGGAGAGGAGCTGCTGCTGGAAGGGAGAACTTAACACTATCCTCTTTATCAGAGAAAAGTGAAAATTAGGAAGGGAAATAGTGGGTGTGGAATATGGGCTTGTTTACGAAATCTTGAAATATTGGTATGCAAGGGCGCTCTTTGGTCAAAGTAAGTTTAAGAGGAGACACTGTTCCGAGAAGAAATAGACTACTGAGGAGCTGGCGAGGCAGGACATATCCACGACCTGACGTGCTGGTGGCGGCTCCATGAGGACGTCTATTAGGAGTAGAGTTGGACCCGAACTTCAAGGCCCCTGCAGAGGGATGACCACATCCTCCCACAACAACGGAACATTCTGGGCGTCGGTCGCATTTATTTTTATAGGGGTCGTAACCCAGAGGATCATGAAATAGATCAGGAATGAAGGTCCGTATGATAATCCAGACTACATGTTGCCTGTGTTACTTTAAAAAAAATCTCTAGTGCCATAGTGTTAGATTATTAAATGAATTACCGCCTAGAAAGCTCTTAGAACACAGTCGAGCATGCGATCAGCATTCAATAAGTGTGAGCCATTATTATTTTGGCCATAATTGGCTGCCATCTCTTCAGGCACGAGAAAAGGTGGGCACCTGTGCAGGTGCCCTGTGGGAGGGTTATGCGCTCTGATGGTCAGGGTCTGGGCTGACAGCGCTGTAGCAACAGATGAGGCAAGATTGGATGATCTGCTAGCCTTCAGCCAACAACCCAGGCGGCGGTGAGCAGGGTGTGTGTGTGTTCTGTACTCATATTACAGGACATTTGAAAAGTCTCAAAAAATGAGCTGTGATGCCAGATCCCTCACACAGACCCTGCTGGTCTGGTACATTCCTTAGATTCTAGAGTTTTTTTTCACTTCAAATGTTTTACCTTCATTTTATAAACAACCGTACGTGGTACTGCCGCATGACTGCAGCATTCCACCGGGGCCGCGTGCTGGGTGACGATCGTATGAGGTACTTTCTGCTCCGTGACTCATCTTCACATGCTCTGGTCGGAGCCTTTGCCCTGTTTCCAGGAATGAGGCCTGAGGCTCCCAGCACCCTGCCGCTCTGGGGTGGGAGGATCGGAAGGCCCTCTCCTGTCAGGATGAGGCCACGCCAGGAGGTTTCGGGGATGCACATCCTACTTAAGAATGTGGTGTTTGGCTCTGCGTAAGAGGGCGTGTGTTCTGAGCAGAGGAGGCACTGGCTCCTGGTGCCGGCGTTCTCACCTTCGATGCTCTCGCCTTTGATGCAGGGGATGGGCTGGGGGTGGCTCTGAGAACACTCCTTGTGCCAGTGGAGCTGTTCGGGACAAAGTGGGTGGCCTTCTTTGTTATCCGGCGTGTCCTGTGTGATGGCACTCAGAACCGCGGACTTTTTCGATGTCATGGGGCAGGAGGTTCTGGTTGGAGGTACAGTTGCCTCCAAGCCAGCTGGCAGCAGGGAAGCGCTGGGATTTCCCACTATTTTGCAAGATTATAATCTTCTGGAGGATGTGGCACCATCGTGTTATGGAAAGATTATGGGGTTGAATCTGACTTCTGCCACTCATCAGCAGGGATAGAAGGTGTAATTATCCCCAATTTACAGATGAGGAAATTGAGGCTTAGGCAGATTAAGTAATTTGCCTGAGGTTGCATAGTTAAGTTAAAAGAGCCGGGATGATCGCTCAGGCCTGTCTGGCTCCTGGACTGCACTCTTAAGTCTCTCATCTCTCTCTCTGTTTTTCTTTCTTTCTTGTTTTAAAATTGTGGAGCAGACATTTTTATCCTCTTTGGTCCCATGGCTAGGACAGTACAGTAGCTCCTTTATAGTCACATGTATGAAATCGTAATGAAGAATGTGAACTTCACAGCCCCACAGATGGACCTGGTTTAAATCAGGGCCTGGCCACATCCTAGCTGTGAGACTGGGCAAGTCACTTCACTTCTCTGGGCCTCAGTTTCCTCATCCATAGGCCAAGGACAATGATAGTACCTGCCTTGTAGTTATTAGAATATTCAATGAATTACTGCCTAGAAAGCACTTAGAACAGAGTCTAGCATACGGTCAGCATTCAGTAAGTGTGAGTCACAATTGGCTGCCATCTCTTCAGGCAGGAGAAAAGGTGGGCACCTTGTGGTGAGCAGGAAGCACAGCTCTGTCCCCTGTGCAGGTGCCCTGCGGGAGGGTTATGCGCTCTGATGGTCAGGGTCTGGGCTGACAGCGTTGTAGGTTACAGATGAAGCAAAATTGGATGATCTGCTAGCTTTCAGCCAACCAGCTAGGCAGCGACGAATAGGGGGTGTTCTGTGCTCTTGGGATGAAAAAAAGAAAATAAGAATTTAAGCTGGTATCCAATTTTGGGGAAAAACACTTTTATGGTAATTTATGAGATCTGGGCAGATTCGGTTCGAATACTTTTAGAGCGAGAGGCACATTCTGAGGGATGCCTATGACGAATTGTCTACTCCTGAGAAACGTTTTGTTTTGTGGGAAACACACGATTACTTGCAGAAGGCTTTGTGGAAGTGTTTGAATTGGTGATGAAAATTAATGTTTTGGGCTGAAGCTGAGTGTGGAGGGCATCTAGGACTAGGGGAAGAGCCCTAGTGCAGGATCGTGATATAGTTGAGGCAAAGAAAGGGTTGCTTAGAGTTGAGAGTGATAGAGGGGAAATGATGGAAGACATAGGCAATTGGGACTGGATGATAGTATTCTGTTTTTCGGTATAAATTTAACACGATGAGCAGAGAAATATCGTACATCCTTCTTCTGGGAGAAACCTTGATAAACTTGCCCAGAATGTATATTCCCATAAAGGAGAATTGGACATTGAAATGACAAAGCCATCCTGCAGAAAATGTTCATGGTAAAGAGAGGTAAAAAAATAACCTTTGCTCTATCAGTGAGAATTGAACAAGTGATTCCATTACCTAGATTAATAGAAAAACCATTTATGAAGCTAGTTACTCACAGCTTCCCATCAAATGTAACTAGCCATCAGATACTGGCTTTTGTGCATCACACCTCAAGGACCTATTTAACACACGGTTTGTAGATGAAAAGGTAAATACTATGTATTACTTTTTAGCCCCCCAATTGCCTTAGAGGAGTTGAAGCCAGCTAAAATACCATGGCTGATAAAACTCTGGGGGAGCATGGAACTTGCTTGGATTTTGGAATTCCTCATGACTTTTCTTGGTGGTTACTATCTTGATATATACCTTAATAAAGTATGGTTGGTTGAATAATAATTAGCCATTGTTTTTCTATCATTGTTTTGCCTGAGTGAGCTCTCAAGGTTGAAACCAAAGAACTTATATACTTACTAGAGGCCCGATGAATGAAATTCATGCAAGAGTAGGCCTTCCTTCCCCCAGCTGCTGGCACCGGCTTCCCTCTGGCACCGGGACCTGGGCTTCCCTCCTCCGGCAGTCGGCAGGCACCCGGGACCCGGGCTTCCCTTGCAGCCCTGGCTTCGTCCGGAAGGTTGTCTGGAAGGATGTCTGGTCTAATTAGCATATTGTGCTTTTATTATTTTAGATATGCATAGCCCATGGACAAGGGCAATAGGGTAGTGAAGACCTGGTGCGGGGGTAGGGACAGGGAGGAGGGGAGATAAGGGGAGGAAATGGGAGATATTGCAATACTACCAACAACAAAAAATATATTAAAAAAAAGAAGAAAAGTGCCTTAAAGACAGCTTGTATCTGAAGACTACAAAGCTGATGCCTGAGACTTCTCCGCCTCAGGCGTCTAACTGATGATGTCTAGACACTCCGCACCATGGGGCTCAGCCAGTGTGCCTTATTGGACCCTCCTCTGACCTCCACCGTGGAGAAGTTCAGGTTCTTAAAATTGGCTTTAAAGGCCCATGTAGTCTGCCCCATGGGACTCCGCTGCCCTCGTCCCCTGGCTCTCCTCACTGACTGCCTCTGTCAAGCAGTCCTTTCCCAGACATCCCAGGCATGGGCTCCTCTCCAGACATCTGTACTTTCTGTTCCCCTGTCTAAAACACTCTATCCATGGTGTATTTGTTACTCCCTTGTTATTTTTTTCTGAAGTTTTTATTTATTGAGAGAGAGAGAGAGAGAGAGAGAGAGAGAGACATCAAGTTGTTGTTCCACTTATTTATGCATTTATAGATTGCTTCTCGTATGTGCCCTCATCAGAAATTGACCCCACAACCTTAGTGTATTGGGATGATGCTCTAACCAACTGAGCTACCAGGCCAGGGCTGCCTTGTTATTGCTTCCCTAGCCTGTATTAATACTAGATTGACCTTTATTTTTCTCTCATCACAAGAAAAGTATTATGTCACTATTTTTTTTTAAGATAGAGTTCTGAATGGTCTCAATTATCCATGAATGAGTGAGATCATGTGGTATTTTTCCTTCATTGTATGTCACTATTTTTTGATTTGCATTGTAGCTCTTGAGAAATCAGCTCCTTGTTGCTCCTTTGAAGGTAATCTGTCTTTTCATTCTGGTTGCTTTTAAGATCCCTTTGTCTTTGGTGTTCTGTGTTAGGTGTGGAGGTCTTTTAATGAATCTGTTCTGGAATTATTGGATCTTCTGTGTCTCTGGATGGGTGTTTTTATCAGTTCTAGAAAACACCCAGCTATTTATTTCTTCATATATTGCCTCTGATACATTATCTTTCTTTTCTCATGGAAATCTAACTGGATCTGATAGACACCTCCAACATTCTCATGTCTTTTAACTCTCACTAAATATGCCAGTTATGTCCTTCTCTGCTTTATTCTCAGTAATTTAATTCAGCTTTATCTTAAGGCTCACACAGTGTCTCTTCCTTCGTCTCTAGTCAGAAACATATCCTTTGTGTTTTATTTTTTTTTATTTATTTTTTATCTTTAATTTCTTTATTGGTTAGGGTATTACAAATGTGTCCTCATCCCCCCATTAACCCCCAACCTCCCCCCCCCCATGCTCTCATCCCCCTGTTGTCCGTGTCCATTGGTTTGGCTTATATGCATGCATACAAGTCCTTTAGTTGATCTCTTCCCCTTACCCCCATCCCATATCCTTTGTGTTTTAAATGTCACTGATCTTACATGCTTTTATTGCTAAAAGTTTCATTCAGTTATTTTAAAAATCAGCTTATTTTAATAGTGTCTTGTTTCATACTCAATTATCAATTGCTACTTTTATTACTTTAAACATAATTGTTTTATGTTTTGTGTTTGATAATTCCAGTATCTGAAATCTTTGCTGATTTTTTGGGGTGGGTGTTGCAGCTCATTCTTGCTCCTGTATATTTGTGACTTATAAGTGTAAGTTCAGTTTTTGTTTTTATTTTTTAAAAAAACGTAAGATGCCGAAACCGATTTGGCTCAGTGGATAGAGCGTCAGCTTGCGGACTGAAGGGTCCCAGGTTCGATTCTGGTCAAGGGCATGTACCTGGGTTGCGGGCACATCCCCAGTAGGAGATGTGCAGGAGGCAGCTGATTGATGTTTCTAGCTCTCTATCTCTCTCCCTTCCTCTCTGTAGAAAATCAATAAAATATATTTAAAAAACAAAACAAAAAAAGTAAGATGTCCTTTTTTAAAAAATATGTATTTTATTGATTTTTTACAGAGAGGAAGGGAGAGAGTTAGAAACATCAATGAGAGAGAAGCGTTGATCAGCTGCCTCCTGCACACCTCCTACTGAGGATGTGCTCGCAACGAAGGTATGTGCCCTTTACTGGAATCGAACCTGGGACCTTTCAGTCAGGTGGCCGATGCTCTATCCACTGAGCCAAACCAGTTAGGGCAAGTTCAGTTTTTGTGTGTGTATATTTATCTGTGGGGCTTCTTGGAGGTCTAGACTGAAGGTGGGTTCCTCTAGAAATTTATGCTTGTTGCTGCCAGATTTGTTGAGTTTCTACCGACCAGGGACCACCTTACAACAAATTTTTGGCTTGAGGTTTTCCAGGCCACCCAGGCACTATGAATTTGGACTAGAAGTCCTATGTGAGGGCTAATGTTTGATGACAGATTTTTAGGGGAGTTTTATTTTCTTCTTCATATTTATTAGGGTTTGAGTTAGTCAAATTTTCTTGCAGTCCTTGGGAGGCAGCCATAATAATTGTTGATATCATGACATAAATTAGAAAAAGCCACTGGTTCATAGGTCAACGCTCAACCACTACGCCAAACCGGCCAGGGCAAGTTGCCCTCACTGCTGCTTGAAATGTACCACCACCCCATTCTGCCCAAGTCCTGCACAATCTTCAGTGCCTTACTCAAATCTTCCATTCCCTGAACAAAGATCCCTAATGTCCCCTCTCTCATCCGAATGGCATCTTCTCTTCTGAATGACCAGAGTAGCACGGGTGCATTTAGCATAAACTTACTAATTTTTGTCGCTTACTCTTTTTCAATCTTATCTCCATGACCAGACTGCGAGCTGCATGTTTTATGCGTCTTTCTGAGTTCCAGAGTACTCAGAAAGCCTTAAGCAGATAGTTAGAATATTTTTGTTCAATAATTAAAGGAAAGAATTTAATTAAATAACAGGATGCAAACCTGCTAAACAAAGGATTACAAACGGCTAGCAATTTGGATGGCACATAAAGATTCTTGAAATCTCACATGCATAGTTCAGAAAGGCGGTCAGAGTGGGCGAAAGTCTTCTCTGGGGAACGGCGTCCATGTGATAAAGAGCTTAGACTTTTTTTTTTTTTTTTTGCATTGTCTCAATGTTTGAGGTTTAGAGTGGTTTGGCGAAACTTCTGTCTGCTCATAATAGAGCAGAGGTCTGTCACAGAGGAAAAATTTAGGTTCTCTTTCAGGAAAAAGGAAAATGATTTTTGCCAGTCATTGTTTTTTTGTTGTTGTTTTTTTTCGAAGAGAGATTAGGCCACATTGTTCTACAAAAATTACTGCCCCAAAATTTATTTGATTATTACTCAATTTGTTAAGTGAGTGAAGGCATGTCTCAATTTCTCTTCCTTTTCAATTATTTTCCATTATGAGGTGATTTTTGACCTTTTAAGAAATTATATTTTAGTGGTAATGGAAAATGCTTTCTTTTAAATCTCGAGTTTGCTTTCTCTCAGCGATTTTCAATGGGTGTGCTGCAAGAATCTTTAAAACGTGCCGTTCCTGCCGAAACCAGTTTGGCTCAGTGGATAGAGCGTCAGCCTGCGGACTGAAAGGTCCCAGGTTCGATTCCGGTCAAGGGCATGTACCTGGGTTGCGGGCACATCCCCAGTGGGAGATGTGCAGGAGGCAGCTGATCGATGTTCCTCTCTTATCGATGTTTCTAGCTCTCTATCTCTCTCCCTTCCTCTCTGTAAAAAAATCAATAAAATATATTTTTTAAAAAAATAAATAAATAAAACATGCCATTCCTGACTATTTAGTCAGGGGCACTGACTTCTTTCCTCTTAGACTGTCAAATTTTAAGAAGTGACAACAGCTAACACAACAATGTGAATGACTAAAAATTATGCCTTTTTTTGGGGGGGTGGTTAGATCACTGTAGAGTATACTATACTTTTAGGTGTGCTGCAGAATTTTAGTAATTAGTTTATGTGTGCCATGAGATGAAAAAGGTTGAAAATCGTTACTGTATCTGATACTTCTGGAAAATATACTTTGTGCTGGGCATTTTTTTATAAATGACCTGATATAAATCTTTAAAGATCCCACAAGATTTTCATTTTTTAAAAAAATATATTTTATTGATTTTTCACAGAGAGGAAGGGAGAGAGATCGAGAGTTAGAAACATCGGTGAGAGAGAAACATCGATCAGCTGCCTCCTGCACATCTCCTACTGGGGATGTGCCCGCAACCCAGGTACATGCCCTTGACCGGAATCGAACCTGGGACCCTTCAGTCCGGTTTCGGCAAGATTTTCATTTTAAAGATGGGGAAACTGAGACAAAAATAACGTGTTCTGATGATGTAATCATAGGGGGTGGGGCTGTTATGATTTGGGTCCAGGTTCCTCAGACTACAGGCTCTGCTCCTCTAGTATGTCACACAGTCACAGAGTCAGCTTCACAGTATGATTCGGTCAGATTTTAAATGTTAAACATTGAACGTGTTTAAAGCTCATTATGATATTAACAGGATATGACCGGGTAGGAAAGTGATTGAGTATTTCTAGTTCTTGTTTATTTTGTATTTGGAGAAACAGCTGGAAAATATTATGTTCCGCGGCTGTGACTGCCTCGATGACTCATGTTTGCACCCTCGTGTGGAGGTTCCCAGGCGCTCTAAATGTAGTCAGTAGGTGTGTTTTCAGTGACTGTGGAACAAGGCACTTTTGTGCACTGGGCCTGCGGAGAGGGTGCAGGGCTCTGACTGGGCCCTGCTTTTGGTGGGACGCCACCTAGGATGGCTTCCTCACAAGGAAGATGAGTTCCATTACGGGGGAGGGGGGCGCGTGTGGAGGTGTGCTGGGCAGTCAAAAACCTACAGCCACCATGCACTTTAGGATAACTAAGCAGATGTGTGGGTGAGTAGCTGGGTGTAGGGGCCCGATCGATGCTCAGGAGAAATGTACGGTTAAAGATTCAGGTTGAGTACCAAAGGCAAGCAGATAGATGGGGCTTAAAGCCATGGGGTTGGACTAGGGGTGAGGTCCTGAGGCAGACAGCAAGCCATGAAAAGGAGCCTCCCGATGGTAGTGATAGCCAGTGCCCGAGAAGCGGGAGTGGGAGACCTCTGCCGTCAGAGAGGCAGGGTTGCCATCTGTCGGAGCATCAACAGGGTCAACACTGCCCAGAGCTAAGCTCCTAGTCACATGGAGAAGTCTTCATGGGAGTCATTTGGCAACATGTGAGAACTGTGAGAAATTAAAACTGACAGGAGATGACCACCAGTTGGAAATGTGGGTTGAGGAAGCAGAGAAACAGAGAAACAGAAATGTTGTGAGTTGGGTAACTAGGAGGATGTTGGCCGGTGAACCTGGGAGGGTGGAGCAGGTCTGAAGAGAGGGGGTCAGATTCAGTTTTCATCCGTTCAGAATTCACTTCTAAGGCTTTAATTAAAATAACGAATTTATGACTCTCAAACCTGTATTCCATAAATTATTACATAGAGAGGAGTTCAAAGCAGGGACCAGGTGAATGGAAACACTTGAAGGAGGAGGAGGAGTAGCATGTGAAGAAGGCTGAAAGCCAGAGAGGCCACCAGCAACAGGAGCTGGTGTCGTCTCTTAAGCCAAGGTGGGACCGGGTCCGGGAAGATTTTGAAGGAAGGGGTCACTGTCAGTAGTTTCCATTGCTAGAAAGGGACCAAGTGAGTTAACGACTGAGAAGTGCCCATTGATTTTGGGAAGGTCTCTTACAGAAAAAGTAGTGGGGTCAAAACCCCATTCGTACAGGGATTTTAAGTGGATATGCTGAGAACTGGGGAAAGCCAGTACAGTTTGCTGTTCCCTGAGGTAGGCTGTGAACGGAGTGGCAGATACAAAGGGACACAGCCAAAGAAGTGGGGGTTATTATTTTGGGGAACGGAATAGATTTGTGCTGCTTGTATACTGATGGAGAGAGGCAATGGAGAGAGGGAGGTCGAAGGTTCTAGACAGGAGAAATTTAAGGAGTGAGGCCCCAGAGGAGGAAGGTGGAGGAGAGGAGACGCTTCCCCCCGTGAATTAGGAGGATGGAGGTAACAATGACAGGGAGCAAATGCATCTAGATGTACATAGACGTTATAGTCAATGAATATTTGAATCGATGTCAGTGTCACTCATCAGTTATATCAACTTCCCCTTCTGATCTTGATCCAGAAATACTTAATATTAGGAAAGTTATTATCTTCCCCATTTTACAGTTCAGAGCATTAGAAAATCCAGCTTACCTGCTGCCCATTCTGTAAAATAAAGTTTTATTGCAACATGGCCATGTTCCTATTCACTCATTTACATATCGCCTATGGCTGTTTTTGCATGCAACAGCAAAGTCTAAAATTAATTTACTGCCTGGCCCTTTCTAGGAAAGTTTGCTGACCTCTGTACAGTTGACAAAACCGAGGCCCAGAGAGAATGTTGACTTTGAGGACTGGTCCCTCCTGTCCGACCGCTTTTTCTTCTTTGTTACCCGGTTTTCTCTGGACGTTGCGTACTTGTAGAATTATCCAGTGACTCCTGAGTCAGGGACTTTCCAGTTACCATTGCAAATTAGGTCAGATTGAAACCTCTCCTGGCCTCACCCTAGGAACACAACTTTGTCTCGGTTCTTCATACAGGGGTCTGCGCTAGACAGGGGTGCGCCCCTGGCTCTGCCTGGGCCCCGTTCTGACTGTGACCTGGGTGTGCTGCTCTCTTCTGCTTTCCTTGGGTTGCCTATCTTCACCTTGTCTAAGAGGCCGACACACTTCCTCCCTCAAATCATCACCAAAACCCACCCCGTATGTTTTCCTTACCCCAGTGGTTTTGTTTCTTTGCTTTGAATTTCTTCAGCAATTAAGTGTGTTGTTTGCACCCCCCACACACATTTTCTAGTAGCACCTGTCTCCTGTGAGAGACCCTCCTGTCATGCGGGCAGCTGTTCTGTTTCCCTATGTAATCTGCTGGGGGACAGGGACCATATTGCTCTTGTCATCAGCACCTGAGAGTTATTGGTGCTCATATGATGAATTGTCATTAAGCTGAAAACATGTAAGTGCTTGGAAATTGCCCACTTATGTAAACAAGGGTGTGCTAATTGCCAGCCCTTCTCAACCACTCTTGGAGCCAGATCCTCTCCTGATTCTTTTGAAATCCACTTTGAATTGCTGACCAAATTTGAAAGCAGCATATTTGCAGGTACATCTTCCCTCTTTATGGCACACTGCTCAGTTTTCAAGAGGAAATACAAATCTATTCATATCTATTTCTTGGCTGAATTTTTAAAAGCTTCAGAAGGGGCTGAAATTTTAATAGCTGCAATTTAGTTCTAAAACTTAATTTATCAAATTATAGTTGTTTTATACATATTGTCTAGCACCTTGCTACTCAAAATGCAGTGTGCCCACCACAGTACAGGCATTGTTTGGGAGCCCATTAGGAATGTGGAGTTTTGGGTCCAACCCCAGACTCTCTAAACCAGCATCTGCATATCACAAGGCCTCTCTGATATGTACCCACATTCAGGTTTAAGGAGCACTGCTCTGGGTATTGACCTTGTATTTCAGATAAACACACAGAACACAGGGTCCTACCTCACATTTTATACCTTTTATATGTTACTGGTGACCCAGTGCACGAAATTCATGCATCAGGGGGGTGTCCTTCTGTTTGGCCTGCACCCTCTCCAATAGGGGACCTCTCAGGGGATGTCCAACTGTGGGATCAGGCCTAAACCGGCAGTTGGGCATCCCTCTCGCAATCCAGGACCGCTAGCTCCTAACAGCTCACCTGCCTGCCTGCCTGATCGCCCCTAACCACTCGCCTGCTCACCCCCAACTGCGCCCCCCCACTAGCCTGCTCACCCTCTACTGCCCCCCACTCCCGCCGGCCTGCTTGGCCCCAACTGACCACCCCTGCTGGCCTGCTCACCTCCAACTGCTCCCCATTGCCACCTTGCTTGCCCCCAATTGCCCCCCCCACTGCCTGCTCACCCCTAACCATCTCTGCCTCAGCCCCGCCACCATAGCTTTGTATGCAAGGACATCCAGAAGGTCTCCTGGTCTAATTAGCATATTACCCTTTTATTAGTATAGATCAGCCGTGGGCAAACTACGGCCCGCGGGCCAGATCCGGCCTGTTTGAAATGAATAAAACTAAAAAAAAAAGACCGTATCCTTTTATGTAATGATGTTTACTTTGAATTTATATTAGTTCACACAAACACTCCATCCATGCTTTTGTTCCGGCCCTCTGGTCCAGTTTAAGAACCCATTGTGGCCCTCAAGTCAAAAAGTTTGCCCACCCCTGGTATAGATGATGGTGTGATTTCATATTTTATGATGAATGTTTTCTCTGTCAGAAAAAAATGGCTGTGTTTCTCGGTTATTGTTAGAGCAAGGTCATAATTAAGAGATAGATCAAGTATGCATTTGTTCTTTTCTGCTACCTGGAATGCATTTAATTGGTCTCTTTATGTAGAAATAACAAAGTCTAAAAACTTATGTCTTTGATGCGCGTCTGGTATAATCTGTTGTAAGTGAAGAGCCTCAGACCTCACCTGTAGCGATAGGCTTCATGCTATTTTTTGGTATGCATATTTTATTCCCCTTTATTATCTTAGAAATTGTTTATATACATAATTGTGAATTCTGTACTGGGTGAAGTTTTATTTCCCATTTTTTAAGTCCTTAAAAATAAGTAAATATATGAATAAAACTATATTTATTCAAATATATATATTTTATTCATAACAATAATTCATATCATCCTTGCCAATTAATCCAAGCAGGTAGAATAAAAAAATTTTACACATGTTTACTTATTTTTGGAAAAGTCACACACATATACAGAATTCAGAAGGTTCAGTGAAAAGTTAACCTCCTTCCCATCTCCAACCTCTAGCCAGGCAGTTCCCTTCTTGGGGACTACTCTTCATACCAGTTTTTTAAAAAAACATGTATTTTTTTATTTCAGAGAGGGAGGGAGAGGGAGAGAGAGAGATGGAAATATCAATGATGAAAGAGAATCATTGATTGGCTGCCTCCTGCACCACCCTTCCCCCTCCCCCACTGGGGATTGAGCCAGCAACCCAGGTTTGTGCCCTCCTGGTTCACAGGTCTATGCTCAACCACTGAGCCACCTCAGCTGGCCCTTACCAGTTTTTTTATGAACACTTTCAGAGATAATATATGAACAAGAAAGTTCAAATAGTTGTGACTAAGGGGGTGAGCTCTGGGGCCAGACAGAGTTTGAACCTTGGCCACTAACTTCGTGACCTTAACTGCACTGTGCCACAGCTTTCTCATCTGTGAAATGGGTATATTAATAGTATATCTCTCAAAAAGTAGTATATCTCAGAGTTGCTGAAAAGAACTAATGAGATAATTCTTGTAAAACACTAAGAGCAATTCTTGGCATGCAGAATACCTTCAACAAATATTAACTGCTAATATTATATGTGAGCATTTCTTTATCTTTATCATTTCTATACACATAAACAGTAGCATATTCTATATACTTCCACACCTTGCTTTAAAAAAAACAAAAACACCTTAATGTGAGATTTCCATGTGGTTATTGGTTCAGTTTATTATGTATACAACTGCCTTATTCTTTTTGGTGACTCTACATTATTCTGTTTTATGGTTATAATTGATTTATCCAGTTCCCAGCTGGTGGGCATTTAGGTTTTTCCATTCTTACAATACTGTAAGAAGCTTTGGTGCAATGGCATGTGTACATGTGACAGTGTGTCTGCAGGGTAAATTTACAGAAATGGAGTCTAGAAATGGTCAAAGTATAGGTTTTAGTCTTGCTACGTTGCCCTCCAGTAAGTGATACATCCCTGCCAACAAAGCATTCTCATACTTGTTTTCACAGATTTCAACTTGAATTTTTTAAAATACAATTTTATTCATGAATATGTTAAGAACCCATACATATTTGGACATTTGATTAAGATTGCTTGATGCTTTGCAACAGGCTCCTGGGTAGGAGTAGGAAGAGAATACTTTGTTCTTATATTGTGGAATCATGAGCTGTTTTCAGAGAGGAACTGTGTAATATGCAACAAGCTGTCATTATATTCACTCACTTCTACAGTATTTTTGAGATACTGAAACAAAACAAAGTGCTTGGCAAACCCCCGAAAAACATGTATTTCATGTTTCAGTTTGCATCGGTGCCTGGCCTCTCGAAGGCTCCTTGAAGTGTCTGGGCTGAGCAGCGCTGTCTGTTGCGTTTGTTTTCCGAGATGGGCACAACATAGAGAGCCTCTTTCTTTTACCCAACCATCTCATTAGACAAATTCTTGCTGCCAACCCAGCTGACCATACAGTTTTTATTTAGGGTGTAGGCGAAACAGTTTCTCCCAAAGACTTTTAAATATTAATATACTTTCTAAAGTAAATTGGACCAGATTCTAGTATCCTATAACATGTGACCTTCACTTAGTAATTTCGAGCAATCCAAAATATTTGCAGTCCTCTTCTCTGTTTTACATTTGGCAAACAATCCAGCCATTGACTTTTACAGAGTGCATAATCTGCTCTCCTGAAACACAGCTCCAGACTGTGGTGAGAATTATGTTTAGCACTGAGATACACATTTTTAATTCATTTAGCAGACGATCACTAGGTTCTTTCAGAATATTCAGATGAGCTGGGGAAATGAAAGAGAAGCAAACATAACTTTACATCCCAAGAGGCAGGTAGAAGCACCTGGCCATTTTTAGTCACTGGCGTCAATCAGAAAATACTTGTTTCTTATCGAGTGCGTTGAACGTGGCACCGAGCCAAGGTGATACCCGGCAAGAGGCCAGTCAGCTGACCCCTCCCAACCTGGTAGGAATGCCCTTGTTGCTGTGGGATTCCTGGAAATGACCTTCAGGGTGGCCTGTAATGCCCAAGGTTGGCTGCTGTGCGTCTGTGAGGCCTACTGTGGGGGAATGCCATGGGGTCCACAGAAGGTTGGCTCTTATTTTGGGGATAGTAGACAGGTTCCCGGATGCTGAGTGGTGGGCTCAGTCACTGAGCCATGTAGTTCTAAACTTGTTGCTAGGACAGAGGAGGTAAGGCATGTATTCTCTGAGGAGCTGAGCACCAGACTGTTTATCAACATGGCTGTCTTTCTTTCCTCTTAGCAACTTGACAAGGTCTTGACATTGGGGAAGTGTGACTTTTCCCTCCTCGTTAAAACATAGCTCCACGCAATAGATGCTCTTCAGCTTCACAATAGGGACCGTTTATATGGCTCTTACTGTTTGCTAGGTCTTCCTGTCAAGTATTTGTGACACACCAATGAGACAGATGAGAAATTCAGGCTTAGAGCCTTTAACTAACATGTGCAAACTAGTAAGGGGGCAGAACTGAGATTCGCAACCAGGTCTTTCTCACACAGGATGGTGCTTTATCCATTATGGTGTTTCTCAACCTTGGCTGCACATTAGAATCACCTGGGAATCTTTTTAAAATCTTGATTTCTGGGCCTCATCCTCTAGAAATTCTGTTTCTTTGTTACTAATGTTGTGGCCCCACCCCATAACAAAGAAACAGAATTTCCGGAGGATGAGACCCAGAAATCAGGATTTTAAAAAGATTCCCAGGTGATTCTAATGTGCAGCCAAGGTGGAGAACCACTGCATTAGGTAGACTGAAATATGCTTTTAAGTACAACCAGT
>NW_006292095.1:891053-892650 GCF_000327345.1 Myotis davidii | reverse complement strand
TGCCCCAAGGTCATTGTCTAATTCTCTTAGGGTCCTGATTGCACTCCAGGCAGCATTCTTATATTACCCATACTTACTGTGTATTTCTAGTATTTTTCTCTTGGCTTTCTACTGAGTTATATTGATTTTTGTCTTCATTAATTCCTCCTATCACTGCCAATTTTCTTCATCCTTTGTTCAACATCTTTTTGAAAGTGTTATTCAATAGGCTTATTCTAGAGTTGTTGGTTTCTCATTCCTAATTTACTTCTTGTTATTTTTCTTGTAATTATAAGGCTTATTGTATTTTCTCTAATTTTCATCTTCCCTCCCTCACCTTCTGTAGTTATTTTGTTCCCTCTCCGGGGATTATTTTGCTGTTTTTTTCCATCTCGTTGTCCTCAGTTCTGTCCCAGGCTGTTAGGGATCTGGGTTGAGGTACCGTGGAGCAGAGCCCGGGCCAGCTGCCCGGGGAACCCACAGAGACTGACAGAGCCTGGGATTATATAATTACTCAGGGTTACTGCCGATTTATTCTCTTCCTACCTGTCTCAGCCCCCCTGCCAGCTCCAAGCAAGGCTTTTCCCCAGTGCCTGCAAGTCGGCCAGCAAAGGGACCGGCAGTGTCCACAGCATCAGGGATGCATGGTTGGCCTCCGTGGCCCCTGGTTTCATAAAAGAGTAATGGGCTCCATTCATTGTTAGACATCCTGGGCCTTTAACCAGGCATCCAGTAGTTATTGCCTCAGACCTTACACCCACCCTGCAAGGTGAATGATGATTTATGTTTGATGGCCAGCGAGGAAACTGATGCTCTGAGAGATCAGGAGTCGGGCTAAAGAGCACACAGTTTGTATGTGGGTGCAGTGGGGATTTCACCCCCTGTGAGTGTGGCTGCACAATCTACAGTTTCTACCCCAGCATTTCCTCTCTGCCAAAATGAACTTGATACTTGAGCATTTGGATTAGATCCTTCCTGTCCTCATTAGAGGGTGTCTTAGGTACTGTTGAATCATGCTCCACAGTGTTACTCATTTCTCCCTATTTGAGTCATTAATAAGCCCAGTTTATTGTTTCCTTTGTTCATTGTATTCGAATCAAGTAACTGGCAAGTCTTGTTCCCAGCTGCCTGTCACAGTGAGAGCAGGCCTACATGAAGGTGTTACTCTGATCTAATATAAAATCAAGGTTATTGATTATTTTCCTTTTAATGAATTCAGCTTTGCTGCTTACAGGGTTTTTACATGAATCCTTTCCTTTTATTGATACTGGTGTTTTTACTCTCAGACCTGTGTCTTGCCTGTACAGAGTGTTCTGTTACTAATATAGGGCTGGTTGCAGGTTGGAATGAGACCTTGATAGATTTAGGATATGTCTTAGTTTTATAAAATAGTCATAATGGTTTTTAATCTGCAATACAAGCTCTTAGATTAGATGCCTGGTTCTTTTAGAGTTGTGTAATTATAGTTTAGAATAAGTTTTGGCTTTATGAGTATTAGAGGAGTTATGTCCTGTCTTCAAGTTATATTTTTTTCTGATTATGAAATGAAAATATATTAATTGTGGAAAATGTAGAAATATACAAAGAATAAAATAACAACCTGTAATCCCAGTTTCTA
>NW_006292095.1:890224-890776 GCF_000327345.1 Myotis davidii | reverse complement strand
TCACACAGGATGGTGCTTTATCCATTATGGTGTTTCTCAACCTTGGCTGCACATTAGAATCACCTGGGAATCTTTTTAAAATCTTGATTTCTGGGCCTCATCCTCTAGAAATTCTGTTTCTTTGTTACTAATGTTGTGGCCCCACCCCATAACAAAGAAACAGAATTTCCGGAGGATGAGACCCAGAAATCAGGATTTTAAAAAGATTCCCAGGTGATTCTAACGTGCAGCCCAGGTTGAGAACCACTGCTCTATGCTCTCCTGCCAGCTAAAAAGGTAAGTGCCTGTAACAAAGTAAGGAGCTGTCGCATCTGTCTGACATAATTGTTTTTATTTTCCAAATAAGGGCTCATTATTACATTATTTCACTAGCCGTAATGTAATTACAGTCCATTTTAATGTTGCTAATGATTTTCAGTATCTCCTCAAATTATATTACTTCTCTGAAAACTGAGGCCTTAATCCATTGACAAGTTGTTAGAATTGCCCTTTAACTTTTCAATTATCAGCCATTCCACCTGGGATCTTTCATCAGCTTCTGGTGATGGATGG
>NW_006292095.1:884281-888936 GCF_000327345.1 Myotis davidii | reverse complement strand
GTTTTAATCTGATCTAATATAAAATCAAGGTTATTGATTATTTTCCTTTTAATGAATTCAGCTTTGCTGCTTACAGGGTTTTTACATGAATCCTTTCCTTTTATTGATACTGGTGTTTTTACTCTCAGACCTGTGTCTTGCCTGTACAGAGTGTTCTGTTACTAATATAGGGCTGGTTGCAGGTTGGAATGAGACCTTGATAGATTTAGGATATGTCTTAGTTTTATAAAATAGTCATAATGGTTTTTAATCTGCAATACAAGCTCTTAGATTAGATGCCTGAGGTTCTTTTAGTTGTGTAATTATAGTTTAGAATAAGTTTTGGCTTTATGAGTATTAGAGGAGTTATGTCCTGTCTTCAAGTTATATTTTTTTCTGATTATGAAATGAAAATATATTAATTGTGGAAAATGTAGAAATATACAAAGAATAAAATAACAACCTGTAATCCCAATTTCTAGTGATGAATGCTGTTGTCCATTTTGGCATTTTTTATTCGTGTGTGTGTCTGTTTGTATGTGCATGCTACCATACCTTACATCCCAACACATACACAGTTTTGTATTCTCCTTTCCCCTTTAATGTAGATCATAATAAATTCTCCACCATGAAAAAATTCTCATGAACCTAATTTTAAAGGCAATATAATATTTCATAGTATGTGCATGCTGTAACGTACTAATCATTCCCCAGTGTTAGGACTTTAAATTGTCTCCAGCTTTATGTGTATATCTTTTAAAAATATATTTTTTTAATTGATTTCAGAGAGGAAGGGAGAGGGAGGGAGTGATAGAAACATCAATGATGAGAAAGAATCATTGATTAGCTTCCTCCTGCATGGCCCCAACTGGGGATCCAACACTCAACCTGGGCATGTTCCCTGACCGGGAATCAAACCATGACCTCCTGGTTCATAGGTCGATGGTCAACCATTGAGCAACACCAACTGGGTAATAATTACTCTTGATAAACAGGAAGCAGCTAAGTCTGGCACATAGGAAACAAGTATTTGCAAAGTGAAGTTTCATAGGTCAGCGCTCAACCACCTGAGTCTTGCTGGCTAGACTATGTGGGTATCTTAGTGCATCCATCTTTGTCCAGATTTATGATTATTTCATTTAGATTGATCCTCTAAGTGAAATTAATAGGTTAAAAAGTTTGGCCACTTTAAAGATACATGATACATAATGCTTGCCAAATTATTTACCAGAGTGAATTTCCATTCCAGCCAGCAGTAGGTGGGAAGCTGGGACTCATTACTCCCAACTGGCATTGTGTGTTTGCGTGGCTAATTTGATAACCAAAAACTAATGATGCTGTTTCAATTTTCATTTCTTTTATTACCAGTGAGGTTGAAAATTTTAAAATCTGTATATTAATATTTTTACTCCTTAAAAAACCCCTCTTCTTTTCATCTATTAAAGTCTAGTATATTTCTTACAGTTTATAAGGGCTCTTTGTTTGTTAAGGATATTGATGCTTTCTCCAATATATTTGTTGAAAATGTTTTCCTAATTAGTAGTTGGCTTTTATTTTTTAATAAATTTTTGATGTTTACATGTGTTTAATTTACTAAATTTATTTGTCATTTTAATTTACTAAATACATATTATAATATATAATTTATTATGTAAAAATAAATTTATTAATTTAATATACTGTTTTTAATTGTTACGTTTTTCATTATATCTTTCCTGTGTGTGCATGATTTCTGCCATAGGTTGGGAACATCTTTCTCCATAAAGAAAGAAGAGAAATATATTTAACTACATATTTTTCTAACTCCTCTAATATAATTTTAAAATTTACCTTTGTGATTTATTTGGAATTTATTTTAGAGTATATTTTGAGGTTAAAAATATCTAATTTGATTTCCCCCTCTAGATAATCAGTTGACTCAGCAATAGTTTTGTTGAATAAGCCACCAGAAACTTTTGTCATTACTTCATCATGTATTCATGTTTTATATAGCTTAGAGTCTGTCATAGGTTATTATTTGAGAGGTTGTATTTCTTCTTACAGGTATTGTCTAGAGCTTACCTAATTTAGCCTTTTAATTTTTAAAGTATAAATTATAGAATCATTTTGCCAAATTCTTTTTCCTCTATCTCTCCTCAGCTCTGCCCTCCTTCCCTAAAGCAAAACCAATGAAACAAAAACCCAGAAGGAAACACAGACAACTCTGGGAGAGCGATTGAAATTGTGTGAAGCCAATAAAATGGTTTCGGCAGAACTGTACTCTTTTTAGCACCTTTTGAAAAAAAGCACTTTGCTTTTAAGGAAAAGCTTCTTAATGTTCTGTATTTGCTTAATCAGTAATTTTGTCTGTTCAGAGGTGGTTGTCATGCCTCGACGTTTAAGCATCAAAGATGTTCCAAGGCAGACTCTGTGACGATAGCCTGCAAATGGCCAATGTGGCCCAATGCTGCCCTATAATGGCTCTCGAGCTAGAATGTTTTTTTACGCCTTTAAAGGGTTGTAAAATAAACCCAATAAGAATATGTGATGGAAACCTATGTGACCCACAAAGCTTAAAATATTTACTATCTGGCTCTTTACAGATAAAGTTTTCTGGGGGCACCACACAGCAAAACACTGGCAAGCAAACAGGAGACACGCAGACTTCACATGGTAATTGTGAGTCATAGCTTTCACGCATGTGCTACCTCTTCAGCACATTGACTGGGGAAGGGTTGTATTTTTGTTTGTTTGTTTTGTTTTTAATGCATTTAAGATAACCTTATGTGAGACTATGAGTGAATGCTTACAGGTATTGTTTCTTTCTTCCCTTGTTTTTGCCCTATATTTTTTAAATTTATCTTTATTGTTGAAAGTATTACAGATGTTCACCCTTTTGTTTTCGCATTGGCCCCCTCCACAGCACCCCTACTCCTCCCAGGCCTTCACTACAATATTGTCTGTGTCCATGGGCTCTGCATTTATGCATATAAGTTCCCCGTTAATCTCTCCCCACCCCACCCACCCTTGCCTTCCCTGAGATTCTTCAGTCTATTCCAGCCGAGTGGAGAAGGGAATGAGATTATGTGATGCTTATCTTTCTCTGACTGGCTTATTTCACTTAGCATAATACCCTCCAGTCCCTCCATACCACCTCAAAGGGTATGAGATTCTTTGTTTTCACAGTTGCATAGTAAGTGGTGAAAGAGGACATCCCTGTCTTGTTCCTATTCCTAGGGGAAATAGTTTTAGTTTTTGCCCATTGAGTATGATGTTGGCCTTTATTATGTTGAGGTATGATTCTTCTATTCCCACTTTGCTGACTTTTTATAAAAAAATGGGTGTTGGATTTTGTCAAAGGTTTTTCCTGTGTTAGTTGATAGGATCATGCGATTTTTGTTTTCCAATTTGTTGATTTGCAGATATTGTACCTGCCTTGCATCCCTGGAATAAATCCCACTTGGTCATGGTGTATGATCTTTTTAATGTATTGCTGGATCTGATTTGCTAATATTTTGCTGAGAATTTTAGCATCTATGTTCATCAGGGATATTGGACTGTAATTCCCTTTCTTTGTAGTGTCTTTATCTGGTTTTGGAATTAGGCTAATGCTGGACTCATAGAAATAGCTTGGAAGTGTGCCTTCCTCTTGGATTTTTTGGAAGGTTGTATTTTTCTAGGAATATGTCCATTTTGTCCAGGTTGTCCAGCTTGTTGGAATATAGTTGTTCATAGTATTTTTTTCTGATTCTTTGTGTTTCTGTTACTTTGGGCTTTTCTTGTTGATGTCTTTCTAGTTCTTTTAGTTGTAGAGTTAGATAGTTTATTCAAAGTTTTTCTTCTTTTTTGAGGCCTATAATGCTATGAATGTCCCTCTCAGGACTGCTTTCACTGTGTTCCATTGATTTTGGGTTGTTGTGTGTTCATTTTCATTTGTCTCCAGGAAGTTTTTTATTTCTTCCTTGATCTCTTTGGTAATCTATTCATTGTTTAGTAACATGCTATTTAGCCTCCATGTGTTTGGATGTGTTTGAGTGTTTTTACTGTAGTTGAGTTCTAATTTCATGCCCTTGGCTGGCCAGAGATCCTTGTGTGCAGTCCAATGGGATCAGCTGAGAAGCTGGAGTTTCTGTCAGCTCTCCCATGTGGGGAAAGCCCCAGTCAGGTGTCTGGGATAGTGGGACAGATGGCTCCATCCCCATTCCAGTCACTGACACTTCCTGAAGCTGTTCAAACCCATAGGCTTGGGCTCTGCTGCTGTCTCCTCTGATGGGGTCAAATGCAGGGTGTGGCAGGCAGGTTCCTGAGGGTGGGGCAGGCTGTATCACCCAGGGCGGGTTTTTTCATTTTCTCTGAGCTGTGGCTTCTGGGAGTGGTGACCTCCTCTCAGAAAAAATAGCCATTTTGGTTTGGGAGGATACCATAAAATGCAGGACTCCTGACTGTTGCTTTTCCATGTCTCCCCGCAATGCTTCCCATCCAGCCTCTCCTTAGGCACCTCAAGTCTGCATCGCCCTCCCTGCACCAAAGCCTCAGGTGAGTAGCTGCAAATTAAACTCCTGTGCTGTGGGTTCAAAACAAAAGACAAACTAAGGCTTTCTCTCTGACTGGCTCCGTTCTACTAGCTCCAGACTCCCCTGCAGCTAGCAGCCATGCCACCTTTCATGGATGTTCTTGGCTCCACAGCTCCTGGCTGT
>NW_006292095.1:881240-884218 GCF_000327345.1 Myotis davidii | reverse complement strand
CACACACACACACACACACACACACAAACTGAGGCTTTCTCTCTGACCAGCTCCAGTCTATTGGTGCCAGACTCCCTAGTGGCCAGCTACCACCTCTGGCAGCTGGATGTTACGTGGTCTGTGGGCCTTGGGTCTGGTTCCGGACCTGAGCCTGGGTTCCAGACCTCGACCTTCTAAGGGAACAGTCCCTCCTGTAGCTGAGAGGTCCCTCCTCACTCTCCACCTGCCACCCCTGGAAGCTGGGTCAGCTCCTCTGGAGACCTCACCCTGCCTATCGGTCTCCAGGTATTTTCTGTCCTTCCTCGCTATGTCTCCAGTGCAGCTGGGCCTCAGTTGATAATTCTGGGTGTATGTTCCCCACTTCAGTTTTATTTCCAGGCTAGGTCTGGGAGAGGGTGCAAGAAAGATCTGCCTATTTGGCTGCCATTTTCTCCCATCTTCTATTTATACATTTTAAAAAATGCCTTGAACATGTGTTGTGAAACTAAAAACAAACAGACCATGTACTTATTTTTGAAAGGTCTGCTTGTGGGAACTGTTATGGGTTCACTCAGCGAGATAGACCACCGACTCAGAATTTAAATTTAAGGTAAAGCTGGCCAGCTGACTACATTTATAGCACCCTGCCAAAGAAGAGGCTGAACTGCAGCGCTGACTGCAAGAGTTACATTTTATTAAATTCTGTGGAGGCCCAGAGAAAATGTGTCTTTCAAATTCTGGGCCCCCAGTATGGAGGAAACTCTCTTTATTTATACTTTTTCCAGTCTTTTGTCTCCCAGATTTGGAATGAGACTTCCGGGCCTTCTGAGAAAGAAGGCCTGCGTGCTGGGAAGGGGCCATGAGACCATATCTCAAGGCCTGGCCTGATGTCAGTACCTTCCTATCTATGTGTTTTAGGAACAGACAGCACAGCATGACCCGCCTGGCCAAACTGCCAGATATGCAGCCCAGTACAGGAACATCTCATTTTAATGACCTATCACTGAGGTGGGGCTGGTGTGGACAGAACTGTCCATGCAGGAAGACTTGAAGGACTCCAAGTGGAGTCGCAGGCTGGCCCCAGTGCTCCAAACCTTAGCAGCCGTACTATTCTGTAGACATCTGCTTAATAGATTAAGGCATCTTGTTAATCTGCAGTGGTTGGGTTTACTATCTGATTAACTCCTGTTAACCTAAAAATAAAAAGCCAAGATCAGAGGCAATAAGCACTTACCTGATAAAAATAAATTGCAGTTCTGGAAACACCGATTCAGACCGAAACCCAAATGGTGTCCTGAATACAGGGCGAAGGCGAGGAGTTATGAGAACAGGGAGGGAAATGATGACACGAGTAGAAGAAATTTCTATTGGCGCTAACAAGTTGAATTATTCTGTAGCTAAACATGGCTGATGACTGCCTCTATCTTCAGAAAGAATCGATAATCATCAGTCCTCGTGGTCAGAGTATCTGCTTTCCTGTTAGCTTTGCAAACAGCTTGCTTTGGTCCAGGCCAAAGGTTTTTTGCCCAGTTCAAACATTCCAAAGGTTCAAGGAATTCCTCTGGAATGGCTTCTCTGGTTCCATTTAAAAATGGCTCCACTTATGTCATTCTTCACACTCCCATCTACTATCACTGGCGAAACCCCAGACGCTCCTGGGGTGGGTCATGGAGAGTGTCTAGCAGGCTGACTTCAGGAAGCAGCACAGCGGAGGCATTTGGGTTTTCTGAAGGAGCTTGAAGACATTTGCAAGGTCTTGGGAGGAGATGTGAGGAAGGGAATGATGGTTGGAAAAAGAGCCGAGCAGGACCTACAGGTCCCTGTTACTGGTGAGCCAGGTAAATTCTATATTGAAAGGAGACAGGAAAACCTCGAGGAAGGAGAGACATCAGATAGATGAGCCAGAAAAATGACACTGATTCTGCCTCTGTTCCAGATGTTCCCATCGTTGCTGAAGAAAGGACAGGAGAGGATCAGGCGGGAGACCTGGTGTCATATTTACGCAGACTGAGTCTCCCAGGGTGGGTGCAAGCTAATGGGTTTCATTAGGGTTTCTTTCTTATTTCTTGGAAAATATAATTGTTCAAGCATTGAATCCAGCCTTTTGGATAATCTGAAGGGATACACAACCAAAGTTTAAGTCTTAAACTTATAAGTTTACTTTCTGAAATAACGAAGGTGTTTGCTAGAGTTTTCCTATCTTCCCCTCCCACCCCTAAGTGTAGAATTATTCAAGAATAGCATAAGGCCCTGCAGAGTTTGGTTAATAGAATTTACAGCAGGCAAGTCAGACAAAGACCTAATTTCATGGAAAAACTTCTGAAGCAAAGTTGTTGGAAATTTAAATTAGATTTGAGTGTGACAGATTGACTACTGAGCAATGCTATATAGTGCCTCACTGTTAAATCCTACAGGAATCGGTCTAGAATTTATAGTGTTGTTTTTTTCTGTTGCAGTGGGGTACTGATTTTGCGTTTTGAGTCCAAGTATATACATCTTCCAGATGTAATCATTTTACTCAAGTAAATGAAAATATGGCTGTATCAAGGACTCAAAGCTATTACATTGAGAACATGTCTAGCAGCAGTTTGGTGTTCTGTCAAGAATATTCTAGCAGCTGTATTCTAGGAGTCTTTGGAGAAACTCCTGCTTCAGAAAAGGATAGTTTTAAGAATCAAGGAGAAAGCACTAAGATTAAAATATTGGGAGATTGCCCTAGCCGGTTTGGCTCAGTGGATAGGGAAGGGTCCCGGGTTCCATTCTGGTCAAGGGCATGTACCTCAGTTGCAGGCTTGATCCCTGGCCCTGCTTGCGGCCCATGTGGGAGGCAATCAATCGATGTGTCTCTCTCACATCGATGTTTCTGTCTCTCCCCCTTCCTTCCACTCACTCTAAAAATAAAAAAAATCAGTAGAAAAATATCCTCAGGTGAGGATTAGCAAAAAAAAATAATCATAACAAAATATTAGGAGATTTAGATGTGTATTTATAAATACAAA
>NW_006292095.1:852288-880762 GCF_000327345.1 Myotis davidii | reverse complement strand
CTATTTGTTATCTTACTTCTATCATTGACAGTCCCTCTAGGTTGTGGGCTGCTTGCCTGTGTTCCTGAGAAGCATCTACGGTACCAGTCTATAGAGTGTGTTTTCTTTAGTGAATTACCGGTATGTTTACCGGTAATAAACTTGCACTGTTTTATGTATATGTTTGATTACATACAGCCTTGTGACAGTTTTCCTGCATGTCATAAGCATTTGAATACAAATTAAAATGTTAAAATCAAATCTGATATTGTTTTACCTTTTATTTGGTGTGTGGAAGGTGTGCGGAAGAGGGGGTAGTCTTATACGGCGAGTATATAACAAACTCTGTATTTTGAGTGGAAATGTTAGGGGGTCGTCTTATACGCCCAGTCGTCTTATACGCCAGCAAATACGGTATATATACACACATATATATATTTCATAAATTGAGCTGGATATACAAATATTTTTTATTACAGTGATGCCATGCCTGGAAGGTGTTATAGGATGTGATGTGAGATGTTAATGCTAATAAGATACAGGGTGGGGCAAAAGTAGGTTTACAGGTGTTTGTATGGAAAATAATACCATAATTAATAAATCTATGTATATAAAAGGCTAAGCGACCAGCCAGTAGGTGTGATGCACACTGACCACCAGGGGGCAGACACTCAACGCAGAAACTGCAGAGTGACAGCAACTTTGCAGAGTGCCCTCTGGCACTCCAGGACCCCTTGGGGGATGTCAGACTGCAGGTTTCGGCCCAATCCCCACAGACCAGGCAAGGGACCCCACTCACTCCACAGATGCCCTTTGATCCCCGGCACCACCCCAGGTGCAGGCGGCTGGGGAGGGACCACAGGAGGTTGGCTCCAGAGGGTGTCTGGCCCTTCTTGCCCAGTCCCACCCAGCCAGCCACCTTCTAATTATTTCACTTTCAATGTGCACGCATCTGTGCACCAGGCCTCTAGTAATAATATAAGGACAAATTCTGTGTTTTGTGTATTCACCACTGTAGACCTACTTTGCCCCACCCTGTGTTTGTTCACTATATGATCTCTGATGGGAATCAGAAATCTTTCACTGGGTGTCTTTGTCATTTCCACCAGCTGCATTGGACATTTAGAGCTCTCGTCAGCAGCCAGGATGGTTAGTGAGTCCCATGTGCAGGCCGATTTGAGGCCTTGGGAGCTTCTTAAATGGGTGCTATCGTCCATCAGATCCTTGCCAGGGCAGGCCTTCAATCCTTTCCAAGTCACTGGGATATACCCATACATATTTATAGAGAATTGGATAACCTCCCACAGAAAGGGGCTCTAGATAATGTTTAAAGATTTATTGTTTCCTTGGGGCTGTTTGAGCTACAGTGTCTTTCTTGTTCAACACTATATATTCACCTCCATCCATAATGCCTTGCACATTGTAGATACTCAGTAAATATTTGGTGAGGGAATAAATGGACTATAAATTAGGCATCTTGAGGTTATGGTTCTGGTTCTCAGATTTTGCCACTGTACAATTTTAACAATGGAGTTGACTTTTATTAATGATGATTGTACAGGCACTGTATAAAGAACTTCCTCTAAATTTCATTTGATCTTCCCACAAACTGTAAAGAATGCATTAATAGCCATATGTTAGGCAATTCTGTGGTCACAACCCCACAGATTTAGTGATTTCAGTCTGCAGGCTTCAGCACTCTATGAGGTGACTCAGTGATCCAGGCTGCTTTAATCTCACTATGACTCTGCCATCTCAGCCTAAGGCCGGGCAACAGAAAGGCTGCAGCATCATTCATTGTTCAAACCTGGAGGTGACATGCATCCATCTGTTCACATTTCATTGGTCAGAACTAGTCACATGGCACCATCTACCTGCAGGGGGGTGAGAACTGCAGAGTATGCTGGGAAGGGAAGGAAAACCAGAAATTCATGTATAATGATAATGGCTATTGTAGGTCCATTATACAGTTATCCCCATGTTACAGGTGATAAAACTGAGACCAGAGTGGATAGGTTACTTGTCTAAAGTTAACAGTTGATCTGTGGCAGAACAAGGCCTGGAACTTAGATTTGTTAGTTTTCCAAGCCCATACTCCACCACCATGCAATACTGCCTTTATGGAAATTAATTTTTGCCCTTAATGAGGGAGAGAATAATAAAAGCATCAGATTTAGGGTTTAGGAACCTGGTTTTATGGGCTGGATTCCATCACTGTGACTCTCTTTTACATGTAGCTAAGCCACTTCCCTGGGCTGATTTCTTCACACAGGAATAATGATTACTTTAACAATAATATAAAGTAATGCATAAAACAGCACCTGGAGAGGCATAACGTGCTGTGTAAAGGTATGATGGTGTTTCTACGGGCACCTGCTTTCTTTATGCGTTGGTCTTATGCAGGTTTTTCCACATATAACAAACTACAAGATTCTTACAAGAAAACAAATCCTTTATATAATCTTGGTATATTTAGTTGGTTTCCTTACACAAGAATATACTCTATATTACAAGATAAAGCTTAACTTCATTGGCCGAATTTTGTCAGCATTTGATGAGGCTGAAGTGATGTTCAGTTAAAATTGATTAATTTCTACCTTCTAATCACCCTCCCCCCATCTTTTCATTGTATGTCTCTAAAAACTATTCTTTTAAAAGTATTTCCAAAGAATGTTTCTAGATAAGGTAAATGGATATGCCACTGTAAATTCAGGAACTCTTTTGATACTTTGCCATCTGTTTATGGCGATGTGGAGTGGGTAAGAGCAGTTACACTTTGTCTGTGGCCTAATTGAGAAAAGCAGCTCTGCCCTGGCCGGGTATTTCAGTTGGTTAGTGTCCTGCTGCACCAAGGTGGCAGGCTCCACCCCTGGTCAGGGCACACAGATAGAACAACCAATGAATGCATAAATAAGTGGAACAACACCTTGATGTTTCCCTCCCTCTCTTTCGCTTTCCCTTCCTCACTTTCTCTCTCTCTCTTCCTCCCTTCTACTTTCTCTAAATCAATGAAGGAAAAAGAAAAGCAGCCCAGCTGGTGTGACTCCGTGGTTGAGTGTCAACCCATGAACCTGAAGGTTGCTGGTTTGGTTCCTGGTCAGGGCACATGCCCAGGTTGTCGCTTGATCCCCGGTAGGGGGCATGCACGAGGCAGCAGATCAATGATGTTTCTCTCTCATTGATGTTTCTATCTCTCTGTCCATCTCCCTTCCTCTCTCTCTAAAAATCAATAAATACATATTAAAAACCAAAAGCAGCCGTCTTCCTTTGCAGGTGTGGGAAGAGAGGGAAACTTTTTTGTCAAAATGTGTTAAATTACTTGACCTGGTTTCCTGTCTCCCAAAACTTGGGGTAATGTTGTAGTTCTCAGTATTGCCTCCTGTTGTGAGTAGCTCCCAAGCTTAGTGTTTTTTTTATGCATCTCTCCCGGCATGGCCAACTATGCCAGGCCATGTAGGCACTGGGGAGACCCTGATTTTACGTCAGGCCTGCCCCACATTCCTTCAGATGGGATTAATAGGGTTTTGCAGCTCTTTGACTTCTTCCTGGCAGTGGTTCATAGTGCAGTGAGTAATCAGATTAGAAATGAAAAAGGTTTCTGTGGAAATTTGGGGTCAAAATTTCCATTAATTAAAAAGAAAAAATAGCCAGCATATTTTTCTCAGACCCCATCTTATGGCCATGTTTATCCCTCATTGTTTAAATATAACCCTTCTTAACCTAGGGGCAAGCATGCTATGCCTTTCTCCTCCTCTCCCGTCTGGACATAAAGCCTGTTATTGTTGACTGTTCTGTAGTTGGATCACTTGGAAATGAGATTTCATTTGAGTAGAATGTTTTCCTTCCAGGATAACGGGCCTCTTTAATTTTGTACTCGTACAGGGCCTAGCAAAACATTTACATTTACTCCTGATTTTCCCTTTTCAGAGTCCTTAAGAGACAGGGAGGATTCATTAGCAAATAGATCATCGTGACACATCCAGTTATTGGTGAGCCATAAACGATCAGAAAAAGAACACAGAAGGTAGACATTTAGAGCATTAAAAGCCTTTGGCAAATGATATATGTGGTGGTTTTAACAGACCTTGGAAGGTATGTAAGCCTTTGTGTGTGCTTTTATATCAGAATGTGGTCTATAAAAACGACGATCATCTGTTGAATTTACAAAATATCTCCGTAGAGGCCGAGTTCAGCTGGTCCAAGGTGGTGAGCAGTGAATTGAGGCTGGATTTCTTAGCTTTGGGAAGTGACCGCTCAGTGGCCTTCCTTCCTATTCCTGTTCTTTCAGCCCATTTACATAATTACTTCTTGCAAAAACCTCCTGAAAGTTTTTAAAATTCCAGGTGAGTCAGTCTTTTGTGTATCTCGGTTTCATTCAATTATAATACATTTCAAGCACCTCTTTCCCCTTTCTCCTTTGTTTTTTGTATTGTTCCCTTTCCAGTTCCTCCAGTTTCTTTTACTTTGGGACAACCTTTTTGATGCTGCTGAGAACCTACTTAATTAGACAGAGCCAGTGAGATTAAAAGTCTTACAGGGCAGAAGAAAGAAGGGCGGTCCAGGGTTAGGTTAAGCCCAAAGATAAGTAGGCATTGACAGGGTGTGGCTCTCACTCCGGGCAGTTTCGTGTCCACTTCTTCCCTGAAGGTTGTCCTTGCCTGTTTCTCATGGTCTGCACTGCCTTCTGTGGCAGCAAACACAGTTGGGGCAGGGGCTGGTCAAGCTCGGCCTCTCTTAGTAGCTGTCATTGGAGCTGAGACCTGAAAGGCAGGAAGGGAATTGCAGGCCTGGCGTATGTTCCAGCGTATGCTAGGGGCTGGGACACCGGAGATAAATCTTACTTAGTGCTCGGTCTCAGGGGACTGACAGTTTGGTTGTCAAGCCACTAAGCTTGATCCACTGCCAACTTCCTGCCCCCCTGAAACTGACAGTTGCTGTAACCCGTCTTCTGACTTCAGTTAAGGGAGTTATCTCTCTCAACCTGCAAGTTGGCTCCAGATAACCTTACAGGGAGCTGTTTCACCAATTCCCGCAGCCAGTTTCAGCGACTGTCTTTAAGAGGCACCTGTTCTCGTTTGTTTGTTAAAAAGTACCAATAAAAAACTGGTCAGGTGAATTTAGAGTAAACTCTCACAACATGGGTCTAATGCAGGGGTGGGCAAACTTTTTGACTCGAGGGCCACAATGGGTTCTTAAACTGGACCGGAGGGCCGGAACAAAAGCATGGATGCAGTGTTTGTGTGAACTAATATAAATTCAAAGTAAACATCATTACATAAAAGGGTACAGTCTTTTTTTAATTTTAGTTGTATTCATTTCAAACGAGCCGGATTCGGCCCTCGGGCCGTAGTTTGCCCACGGCTGGTCTAATGCTTAGGCTGCAGTTTTCTCTGTCAGATGAAAACGATACTCAGAAGTCAGTTCTACAACAGCAGTGACACACTGCTTCCCGGTTATGTGCCCTCCCTGTCTTTATTACCTTTTAAAAACTCCTCAGTTTTAAAATCGGATCAGCCCTGAGGGGAAGCTGCTTCCTACATGTGCTGCATTGGACTTTATTTGCATGGAATAATATTACCAGTATCTGTAGGCTTATTTTCCCATAAATGCATGTGACCACAAAATCGTTCCGCTAACATTAAGTTTTAAATGCTTTCATTTTAAAAATCAGCCTTTGGGGGGAATAATCAAGACCTAACAGAAGGGAAAATTAGGCTTATGACATTATCATACCAAAAAAAATAAAATAAAAAAAGCAGCCTATTACTCTAAAGCAGAAAGAAAAACAGTAAAATAAAAATCCTACCAACTGCATATGGTAAATAAAAAAGAATGATTGCTGCTATTAAATCTAAATACGAAAATCACCAACTCTAACTTCAGAAAACAAAGGTTTTTCTTGGAAAAGAACAGGATGGTTTGGTTGCATATCAACTAGGAGAGAGAGCGAGCCTTTAAAGGCAGAACAATTTTCTTAAGACATTTAAATGAAAATAGATGACACAACGTAAGTCATTGCTTTCTTGACTGAATGATGCATTTGAAACCATTGTCCCAGGGATTCTGATTGCCTTAGGAAAGCATCCATATTCAAATGGTATAAAATGATGCATTACATAATTAGTTTTAAAAACTTTATAAAACCTCTGAGGAGAGAGACATGTGCTATTTATGTTGGAGAGAAAATTCTAGAAGGATGTTATGACGATCACTCTAAAGTTGTGTTAAGCACTACTGGTTGTGTATGCGGCCCCTGTGAACCTCGATGGTTGTGAATGCTGATTTTGGCCAGATGAGTTGTGTTGTTCAGGTGCATAAAACACACACGCACACACACACACACACACATACACACAAAAACCAGTTGTGTCTCTAGGGGACATATCCATACTTTTCTGAGACAAACACAGACGATAAATAAAAGTCAGCCCTTCTCTATGAAGGAACCCCAATTCTGCAAAAGTGGTGCTGATTTCAGAAGTATTTTTTTTTCTGGGATTCTGGCTTCTCTTATATACCGTTTCCAGGAACACTACCATGAAATTGGAGAAATTGTGTGAAAAGCTTTCTAAAAGGCTTGAAAGGCTGAGCAGGGAGGTGAAGAGATGAAGAGGAAAGTGGGAAGACTTCCTAAATGCCCCACTCTGGATGCCTCTCATCTGCCCCCTTCTTCCCATCCCTTCATGAATGACCCCAGCCAACCCAGGGTGTAGAGTTAGAGATGCCAGGGACGGTGCTGGGAGGAGCAGGAGACTCGGGGCTGCTATAGACCAGGAGTAAGCATCAGGGAGGCTGGAGCAGCTGGGTTCGCCCAGGTCCTTGGCTCAAACATGCAGGGCCTTGAGCAGTCATCGCTGACCGTGGCAGGTGGCCAGCCGCAGGCCAGGCATTTTTAAACCGTGTGTGCTCAGGCGAGTCCTCTTCTCCCTCTCCCCTCCTCCCAGCAGCCAACCTCAGGGCACATGGCAGTGCTGTGCAACATGAAATAAAACATATCTTATTTACTATTGAACACAAAGGAACGCAGAAACTTAAACACAATCGTGTAGACATTTCTGGTACCTAAAGCGCCTATAATGTCCAAAGAAGGGGTTCTTAACCTGTTGCTATCTGATGACCACTACTGAGTGTCTGAGGTGTTTTCACCATTTTATTAAATTGTGTTCTCACTTACATGACAACTGTCTTAGTCGACACATGCTGCCGGAACAAATACTGTAGGCCGGGAGGCTTAAACAACAGAGCAAAAACTGATTGCTTTGCCTGGGACGTCGTACTATGGTGAACAGAAGTGGTGAGAGGAGGTGCCCTTTTCTTGTTCCTGATTTTGAAGGAAAAGCTTTCCACCTTCCACCATTGAGTAGGGTGTTGGTTGTGTGTTTCTCATATATGACCTTTATTATGTTGAGGTGTGTTCCTTCTATACCCAATCTGTTGGGCATTTTTATCGTGAAAATATGTTGTATTTTGTCAAATGTTCTTTCTGCACCTTTTGAGATGAACATGTGATTTTCGTTTTTCATTGTATTAGTGTGGTGTATCGCCTCGATTCTTTGTGTATGTTGAACGACCCTTGCATCTCAGAGACAAAACCCACTTGGTCATGGTGTGTATTAGTTTCCCAAGGCTGCTACAACAAATGACCACAAACTGAGTGACTTAAAACCACAGTAACGTATTGTCTCACAGATCTGGAGGTTAGAAATCTGAAATCTGTAAGTCTGAAAGGTGTCAGCAGGGCAGTGCTCCCTCTGACACCTGTAGAGGGAAGCTATTCCTTCCTACCTCCCAGATGCTGGTGGTGGCTGTTGAATCTTGGCCGTTCTTGGCTTTGTAGATGTGTCTCTCAATCTCTGTCTCTGTATGCACATTCTCTCCCTGGGTCTTCATGTCATCTATATATATAAAAGCCCAGCGGCCAGAACGGCGGAACGACTAGAACAACTGGAACGGCGGGTGGCTATGATGTGCACTGCGGCAGCCAACCAGCCTGATCCGGGCCCCGATTAGTTCCCCCTCCCCTGACTGGTCCGGCCCTTGATCGGCCCCTAACACCCTGATCGGCCCCTAACACCCTGATCGGGGGCGGGACTGGCCAGCCAACCACTTGTGGCCCCTCCCCCCGGCCCGGCCCAATGGGCCCCCATTAGGGCGGGCCAGCAAGACCCCACTCCTGCACGAATTTGTGAACTGGGCCTCTAGTCTTCTTATAAGGACTCCAGCCATATTGGATTAGAGACCCACCTTACTCCAGTATGACCTCATTGCATCTTCAAAATTACTATTTCCAGATAAGATCACATACTTAGGTCCTGGGGGTTTGGACTTCAACATACCTTTTAGGGGGTGGGGAGAACACATTTCTACCCATGAAAGTATACTAGAGAAATTTCCATCTTTGGTGTGGATGGGAGTGGTATGTTTATCAAGCTGTAGGGTGAAAAAGGAAAGAAATGGATTACAAAAATCTTCCAGCTGCTTGTACTGTATTAAACATCTACAGCTCTCCTGTCTGGGAGACTTCACAGCGCAATTAGTAAGGATAGATGGCTGACCTGGTGAAGGTACCTTCAGTTCAGCAATGAAAATCAAATATTCTCTGGGCCAGAAGTGCCGCACTGGAAATTTTTAAGAAGTTATGCTGTTTTATTTTTACTGGCCCCAAATCTACCTTGAAAAAAGCTCTCAGCAGAATGCCGCGTCACTCTGCTCAGGTTGACAGCAAAATAATGGGGAGACTTTTCTTAGCTCTACTGGATTGTGGGTGTTTGAGCTTTTTATTTGAAGTTTTGTAGCCTAGAGGATGCTGCCATATAAGATATGGGGACTCCTAGCACCAATTCTTTATGTAGCCAGTGGTTAAGAACAGAAGTATTTGAATGTACCCTCTAAAATGCAGCGATAAGAGCACAAAGAAACGGTATTACAAATGTTATGCTTATTCCTGGAAAATGCTTTTTTTTGGATACTTCTCTTAAATGCTTGGCCATTTGGTTTGCAGACGTTCTCAGGCATCTTTGCCACCTAATTATGGCCTATTTCCAAGGCTTTTGAGGAGCTTCATAAACAGCAGGTCCATGGTTAGGAAAAAGCACCTGTTTTATATGGTTATAGCTTGCCTGTCAGGAATGGGACCATAAAACGGGCCGTTTCAACCTTTAAAATGCTTGCCAATAATTTTCAAGGGAGATGTGTTATATGACTTTTGATTATGTTAAGTTTCATAATCATAAAGTCATAACGATGCCAAGTTCACTTGTTCATAGTAAATATGAAATGGAATGATTTCTCTTTGTTCAAGAGGTTTTTGTTTTGCACTTCGTTGCCTGACTCTTTGTGGAGATAATGAGCAGGCAGGAGTGAAATGCTGCTTTGAAAGAAATATAGTCAGAAAATAACCTCCACTATTTGAAAATTCAAGCCATAGCAGGTGTGGGAATATACAGCAAAAACTTTCCTGCCATTCTTCTGTTCTCCAGTTTCCATAAAAAGTGTGAGAGAACATCTGGATAAGCTATAGAAGAAGGAAAAACCTCTCTCCCTTAACCTCTCCACCACCTTTAGTGTCAGAAATGGTACAAAGCGATTTAGGAGTGCACAGTGTTTGTTTAAATCTGAGGAGAAATTTGTTAAACAAAGGCAAATCCAGTAATATAAAAGAAAATGGCTTACATGGCTAGTGATCAACAGAAGACAATTTTTTCTCTTTATACTTCAGGTGTCCTCATGCCTTTGAAAGTTTATTCTGGTATATTAGTGATGAAGGGACAGTTTTTGCTTTGGCATTTTTCAGCTCTGTATATTTCAGGTGCCAAGTAATAGCAGCCCTGCCTTCAGCAATAGGAATTATTTGAAAGATTTTTTTTTTTCCTCTCAAAAAAAGCCTTCTTGTTGGTTGGAATTTCTGAGAATCACAATTATGGGCTGAATCCTGGCAGTTTATTATGCAGTTTATGCTGACTTGCTTTTTCATTTTAGAGAACTGAGCAGTGTGCTTTAAGAAGTATACACCTAGGTTGAAACGAGATACCACTGCACACCTGTTAGAGTGGCTGAAATCTAAAACACTGACAACACCAAATGTTGGCAATGATGTGGAGCAGCAGGAACTCTGATGCATCGCTGGTGGCAATGCAAAATGCTGCAGCCACTTCGAGAGACTTTACAGTTTCTTACAAAACTAAACATATTCTCACCATATGACCCAGCAGTGTGCTCCTAGGTGTTTAGTTAAATGAATTGTAAACTATTTTTACACAAAAACATGTACGTAAGTATTTATGGCATTTTTTATTCATAACTTCCCCAAATTGGGAAACAATCAAAGTATTCTTCTGTAGTTAATAGATAAATAAACTATGGTACATCCAAATTATGAAATATTAATCAGTGCTAAAAAGAAATGAGCTAATGATGGGTACATGTCATTATGTATCTGTGAAAACTCAGTGAACCCTAATGTTAATGTGTGAACTTTAGTTAACAATAATGTATCAATATTGGTTCAATTGTATAACAAATGTATCACACCAATACAGGCTGTAAAGATTAGGGGAAACTGTGTATGTGTGAGAGGCAGTATGTGGGAACTCTATGTACTTCTTGATTCATTTTTCTATAAACCTAATACTGGTCTAGAAAAAAAGTTTCTATCAAGCCACAAAAAGACATGGAGGAACTTCAGCGCATATTGCTAAGTGAAAGAAGCCAGTCTGGAAAGACTACATACTCTATGATTCCACATATGACATTCTGGAGAAAGTAAAACTATGGAGACAGTAAAAAGATCAGTGGTTGCCAGGGGTGGGGAGGACTGAGCAGGCAAAATATACCGATTTTTAGGTATTTTTAAAAGAATAATGAAATTATTCTGTATGATACTGTAATGGTGGGTCCATGTCATTATGCATTTGGCAGAACCCATAAAACTGTCTTTAGTTCTTAACAGCGATTTTCAAAGGGTGTGCTGCAAGAATTTTTAAAACATGCAATACCTGACTACTTAGTCAGTGGCACTGACCTCTTTTCCCTTAGGCTATCAAATAAAAAACTGACGACAGCCAACACAATAGCTGTCTGGTATGAATGAATCAAAATTATACCCATTTCTTTGTTGGTGGCAAAAAATGTAATATTTTTTTTGGTGTGCTACAGAGTTTTAGTAATTAGTTTATGTGTGCCATGAGATGAAAAGGGTTGAAAATTGCTGGTTTATAATAATGTATGCATATTGGTTTCACCACTTGTAATGAATCTACCACTCTAATGTAAGATGTTAATAATAGGGGAAGTTGAGGAGGGTGGTTGGGAATATATGGGAACTCTGTACTTCTCAATTTTTTCATAAACTAAAACTTTTCTGAAACATAGTCTTTAATTTTTAAAAAGTTAGCAAAAAATTATAGGGAATTCAAATTTCAGTCTCCATAAATAAAGTTTTATTAGAACACACACACATAGACACACACACGGGCAACTTTGGTGGCATACCTTTTTTGACAACTATGGCCAGAGTCATTGATCGCCCCAGGCCCCTGTTGGCTGGATGAGAAGAGTCCTTGCAGCGGGGCCTTTGCTCTGGGGTGGCTTCTATTTTGAAATCTTCAGGAGATTGCATTCCCCAGCCCCCCAAGTCTCCTTCCATCCGTACACAATTTTGATTCTATGCCTGACTCACTGGGCAGCTCAGTTTCTTGTCTGTAAAATAGGAGTCATTGTGCTTACTCTTTCTCTTAGTTTCTTCTAATTCAATTTGTCATACCCCACAGGGATGTAGTGAGGAGAATGCTAATTAGAAACATAGGTTAACTTACCGGACAAAATTGAGTTCCCAAAAGAAGAGCTGGAGAGAGATGGAGCTGATGGGAAATCAGGCTAGTCGCATTTTGAAGGATAGATATTTTTGCAGCTGGAAGGGACCATCACTGATTATTTGATTCAGTTTTATGCTAGCAGCCAGGGGCTCCCCAAGTCCTTAAGTCTCCAAGCTTGCAGTGTGTGTGGACAGGTCTGGGCTACGAAGGGAAAGAAACCTGGGTTGAACCTCACATGTTCCTCCCTGGGCAGCTGGAGGGCCTCTCTGAAGCTCAGTTTCCTTATCTATACAATGGGAATGAATGGCCACACCTACTTTATAATTAGCTGATTAACACAGGTCCTTAGTATGATGTGCCCTCTATGGGGCCTGCACCAGGCAGCCTGCACTGTCCATGCACGTTTAATTTTCTGTAGAATGAATTGTCAGTTTCATTTTTCTCCTTGAAGGTCCCAGAAAAGTCAACTGCCCTCTTATCTGTTTTAGCTTTATCCCTCCTCAGATGGTCAGGAAAAGATTTTTTTAATGTCAAACTAACCCCCCCTTCCCCCTTTTTCCCTTCCAATTTAAGTCTCCTTCCATTTGCCCTGTATCCTCTGGACACTCTCAGAAGCCTTTGTAATTGGTCATTCAGCCACTTCTTGATTTCCTCTAGATTGAATAACCCCAGTGGCTCTGACCTTTTCTAATTGCCTTTGAAAATGCTGCTTGGCTTCTGCAGCTTCTCCTCGGCCTTTTAGAAACCCACTGACCAACACGGAAGGTGCACTTTCGTAAGGATCATTCCGGGCCTTTGCATGCCGTGTGCGTTTTACTCTCTGTTTTGTGTTCTTATTACTTTTCAACCAGGTCCTTGCCCAAATTCCTTAACTTTTCTGAAACTGTTTCCGCATCTGTAAAATATGATGAATACAGTATCTACCACAAAGATTTAAGTATTTAATAGGCTGTGATATACATATATAGTTCTCATAACAACATGGCTACATTGAGAGTACTCAACAAATAGTAGCTATTTTTTTACTTTTTATTTAGAAATCACTTAGATTCACAGGAAGTTGAAAACATAGTGCAGAAAGTTCCCATTGCCTTTCTGCCAGCTGCCTCCAATGAAAACATCCTCCATAATTAAAATACTTTTTCAAAAACAGGAAGTTAATGTTGGTACTACACTATTAGCTGAACTATAGAGCTTGTCCAGATCTCACCAGTTTGTTATGCTTTCTTTTGTATGTTCATGTGTGTGTGTGTCTAGTTCTATAAATTTTATTACATGTCCGGATCTGTGTAACCACTGCCACCACAGTTAGAATACAAAATTGGTCCAATTTTTACAGAGGCTGTTCCTTTATAGTTGCACCCTCCCTCCACCCCTAGCCTATGGCAACCATGGTCTGTTCATCACATTTTGAGAATGTCCCACTATTGGAATCATACCTTTTTAGATTGGTCTTTTTCACTCAGTGCAGTGACCTTGAGATCCATCCATCCTGTTCATGCATCAGTAGTTTTTTTCTTTTTTTTTATTACTCGTTACTATTCCATTGTATGGGTTGACCACAGCTTGTTAATCCACTTACTCCCTGAAAGACCTCTGGGTTGCTGTCAGTTTTTTGGACCTTACAAATAAACTGCTCTGAAAATTCATGGGCATTTTGTGTGAGCATGTTTTCATTTCTCAAGTGTAAATGCAGAAACATTGTGACTGCTGAGTCGTATGTGAAAGTGTATACTTAACTTTTTAAAGAACTATCAAACTGTTTTTCTCTGGTGGCTGTACCACTTTACATTTCCACCAGGAACGGATGAGAGAGCGCTTTCTCTACATCCTTGCCAGAATTTGGTGTTATCACTGTCCTAATAGGTGTGAAGTGGCCCCCTATTCTACTGTGGCTTTAATTTGTATTTCCCTGATGGCTAGTGATATTGCACATCTCTTCATGTACTTACTGGCAATCCATATATTCTCTTTGGTGAAGGTCTGTTAGCGCCTTTTGCCCATTTAAAAAATTGGATTCTTTGTGTTCTTACAGTTGAGTTGAGAATGTTCTGTATATGTTCAGAATACAAATCCTTTGTCAGATATGTCGTTTGCACATATTTTCTCCCTTCTTGTGGCTTTGTCTTTTCATCTTTTTCACATGATCTTTTGCAGAGGAAAGAATTTTAATTTATTTTTTCTCTTATTGATCATGATTTTGGTGTTATGTCTCCTGTTTTTCCCTAAAAGATTTATATTTTAGCGTTTTACATTGAGATGTACAAATGGGTCCATTTTGACTTAGTATTTGTTTAAGGTGTAAGGTTGATATTAATTTGTTTTTGCATAAAGATAGCATATAGATCATTCCAACACCATTTGTTAAAAACACTATCCTTCCATTCAGCTGTTTTTGTAATTTTCTGCTAGCCATATTTATGTAGAGCTGTTTCTGGGGTCTTAAATATGTTCTGTTGAGCTGTGTGTCTATTCTGCTGCCAATAGCACATGGTCTTGATTACTATAGTTATACAGTAAGTCTTAAAATTGTGTATTGTGATTCCTCTAATTGTATTCTTCTTTCTCAAAATTGTTTCAGCTACTTTAGGTCTTTTGCCTTTCCACATATGTTTTAGAAGAAGCTTGTCTATACCTGCAAAAACCTTGTTGGGATTAGCTGTTATTTTAAACCAGAGCCCTGGTGCACAAATTCGTGCACCGGTGGTGTCCCTCAGCTTGGCCTGTGGGGATCAGGCCAAAATCGGCTCTCTGACATCCCCCAAGGGATCCCGGGTTGCGAGAGGGCGCAGGCCAGGCCAAGGAACCCCACCGGTGCACAATCGGGGCCAGGGAGAAGTTACAGGAGGGCTCCAGGGCGTATCTGGCCCATCTCACCCAGTCCTGGTCAGCCAGACCCCAGGAGCAAGCTAACCTACTGGTCGGAGCCTCTGCTCCCTAGTGGTCAGTGCATGTCATAGTGACTGGTCGAACCGTCAGGCACTTAGCATATCAGGCTTTTATTAGATAGGAGGTTGTTAGCATTGCTACTTCCTTCATTCTATATTTGTTTTATTGCTTCTCTTTATAGTTCTCACCTTATCTAGAGCCAAAGGGGTTTTAGAGATCATTTCGCCTGATGCTAACATCTTCCAGTGGAAAAAGTGTAATCTTCCTGTGAAACAGATTCAGTGAGGGTCAGCGACACCCTGAGGTCACACAGGAGGTGAATTGACCGAGGACCAATGTCCACACCTTACTCCTTGGTCTGAGGATTTTCAGTCTGCCATAAGGACCCTCTCTTAAATCGACCAAATCTTATCTGTTTTTCATACATTTTTTATTCTTTCTCAAGAAGAATAATTGAGAATTTCACTGGCATAGTCCAGAGAGAGCAGGATCAAGTATAGTAGAAAATCTCCTAGGAAAATCCCCCTTTAGTGGCTACCTTAGAAAGTGTACAACTCATGTTTGACTTCTTAAAGACTAATACAAATTGGTACTTTTATCATTCCCTGGACAATACAAGGACTTTAGAATACTTCAGGTCTTTTAACACCCCTCCCACACTCGTATATGCTGCTGTTTTCATGTATTTAGAATAACTTCAAGAACATAGATAACAGTAAATAAAAGACAGTAAATTCAAGAGGAAGTGATGAATCTTGAATATTTAATATTTTTGTTTTCCACTTTTAAATATAACTTAATTATACCATTATATAATTTACTTTTAACCCCAGGGTTCCTATGCCCTGGACATTCTTATTCAGTAAGTGTGGTGTGGGAGCCATGGTATGAAGAGGCAATTTGAGCGGGCTATTGGCTACGCTCGGAGCAAGCTGAGACAATTACGAAAAGAAATGCAGGCCTTGGAGTCAGATAAACCTGGGTTCAACTCCTTCGGTACTTGTTTAATGATTCTGTGCTTCAGTTTCTTCATTTGTAAAATGGGGATCATGGCATCTGGTTCATAAGTTTTCTTTCTGTTTAAACACAGTGTGTGCAAAGTTCTTAGCGTTGAGCTTGGTATCCCAAATCAGTAAATGCTGCTTCCTTTCCTTCCTCCTTAACAGACTATGAGGTTTGATCTCTTTTTGAGGTGGAGACAGTGTTATGTGTTAAACAAACCATTTCACTTTCCTCCTGATCACTGGGAAGATCATACTTGTCAGCCCCTTTGCAGGTAGATAGGGTCACGTGACTGGTTCTGGCCAATGAAATGTGAGCATAACAGATGTGTGTCACTTCTAGGCTGAGAGGTGAAGGATCTGCTCTGACTTCCCTGTGTGCTCCTCTTCTGTTGCTAGCTGGGTGATACCAGGTGGCACTGAAGCAAGAAAATGGTAGTTGCCTGGTTCCCTGAGTCACTGTTTGGAGGAGAGTACCTCCCATTAACCATATTAGATGGTGATTCAAAAGAGAACTCAACATTTAGCCTTTAGTGTTAATTACTCCAATTAATATACTGTTGGATGTTTAAAAACTTTAAATTGTGTTTTGAATATTATATTTATTATAATATTCTAAACAATTTATGATTTATATGGGCTACAGGAAATACATTATAAAGCATGCAAGCAATTCAGTAGGACACTATAGCATGAGGAGATACTTGTTTGTAGCGAATAAGAAATTTTTTTCAAGCCAGAATATTTTGGTGGCTTTTGTGCATTTGTGTTTTTTATGTATTATTTGGGTGTAGGTATAATTCCCAACATCACAAGGCAGATCCCTTGTCAAGATAACAGTCCCTGCAGCGGTTCTCAACCTGTGGGTCGTGACCCCTTTGGCAGTCGAACGACCCTTTCACAGGGGTCGCCTAAGACCATCCTGCATATCAGATATTTACATGACGATTCATAACAGTAGCAACATTACAGTTATGAAGTAGCAACGAAAATAATTTTATGGTTGGGTCACCACATGAGGAACTGTATTTAAAGGGCCAGAAGGTTGAGAACCACTGCTTTAGGGTAAGGGCCATAGGAACCAGAGTGGCATCTACAGAACATCAATACTGTTGAGTGGGGGGTTCAAATAGTCTAGATGGGGGTGGCCATTCTACAAATGGGAGAGTAATGCTGGGCACTGGAAGGAAGGATGAAGGGTCTTCAGCACATAATTAGCTACATCATCTCTCACTGTAAAATAGAAGGTTCTGTGTTCCATGGGGATGGCTGTACAGGGTCCAGATTCAAGGTATTTAACTATTTGCCTCAAATGACCTCTTAGATCTAGGCTGGGGTGGAGGCCCCTTTTTAGGCATAGGCTCAATATATGTCCACTAGAGGCCCAGTGCATGAAATTCATGCACAGGTAGGCTCCCTAGGTCTGGCCAGCAATCAGGGTCGATCAGGCCTTCCTTCCCCTGGCTGCTGGCTGCTGGCCAGGGCCTTCCTTCGTTCCACACCGCCCCCTGGTGGTCACCACACATCATACTGAGTGGTCAAACTCCTGGTCAGTTGAACTCTCAAAGGGGACAATTTGCATATTAGCCTTTTATTATATAGGATTAGTAAAAATGGCAGATACCTCTGGCCAGCATAGCCTTGAAGGGGAGCAGATGCCCATCACTTTCAGTGGATGGATCAAAAGACCCTTCTTGCCTTAGAGGTTTTCCCCTGGAAGGATTTATATTTTCATTATCATTTAGTTCTAAGTAGAGTTTTTTATTCATGATTTATTTAAAAGTTTATTGGTTCATATCCAAACACCTGGGGATTTTCCAGTTCTTTCTGTTACTGATTTCTGGTTACTGTGATTAGTGAATCCACTCAATGTAATTTCAATCTTTATAGGTTTGTTGAGACATGCTTTCTGGCACAGCATGTAGTAGTCAATTGCTATAAACAGTCTATTTACTCCAGAAAATGACGCATATTCTACAGTTGTTGGGGATAGTGTTTGAGAGTGTTAATAGTGGTGTTCAATTAAAAAATGTGTCAGACCAACATTATGCTGCTTATAATGGACTAAATTAAGGCTATAAAGAGGTTAAAATTAAAAGGATAGGAAAATGATTTTTTTCTTCTGTTTATTCTATTAACTCCCGAGAGAAGTATGTTAAAATCTCATTATGATTATGGATTTTTGCTTATGGTTATTTCTCTCTTTCATTCCTTCACTTTTTGATTTATATATTTCGAGGCTATTTTATTATATTAGCTGGTGAAATAGTTTTTCTCTTAAAGTCTACTTTGATTAACATAGCTCTTACAGCTGTTAGTTTTTGCACAGTATATCTTTTTTTTAAAAAAAAATCCCATTAGTGTCAACATTCTGTATCCTCGTATTTAAATTACGTCTCTTAGGAGCAGTATAGTTACATTTTAATGTGTATTTACTTTGTCAGCCTTTGGCTTTTAATTGGATCATTTAGTGTGTTTGCCTTTAATGAAATCTATTTGGGTTTCAATCTACCATCTTACTGTTTGATTTCTCTTTGTCCCACCTGTTCTTGTACATTTCTCTCTCCTTTCTTGCCTTATTTTTAATTAAGTATTTTAAAACTTTCCTTTTTTTTTCTATTGCTTTCTTTAGTTACACATTCTTTTAGTGGCTACCTTAGAAAGCGTACAACACTCTTGTTTGACTTCTTAAAGACTAATACAAATTGGTACTTTTATCATTCCCTGGACAATACAAGGACTTTAGAATACTTCAGGTCTTTTTACATCCCTCCCACACTCATATATGCTACTATTTTCATGTATAGAATAACTTCAAGAACATAGGTAATCTATAATAATAAAAGCACAATATGCTAATTAGACCGGGCGTCCTTCTAGATGACCTTCTGGACAAAGCCGTGGAGGTGGGAGCCAAGCCCCTTGCACGAATTTCATGCATTGGGCCTCTAGTAGTAAATAAAAGACAGTAAAATCAAGAGGAATCTTGAATATTTAATATTTTCACTTTTAAATATAATTTAATTATACCATTATATAATTTACTTTTAGCATCCAGCTTGCAAACTTCCTAAACATTTAATAATTATCTCTTGTGAGTCAATAGGAGCTTGCTCAAGTACACCACTGAGTGAGGTCATGTCTTAGAATGGTAGCCAAGTATAATAAAGATAATCCTTGGAATTCCAAACATCTCAGCATGGATATATGTGATTCCTAAGTAGTAAAACAACCATCAGGTTTTATGAAGTCCACCAAAAAGGGGCAAATTTTTACTGATGACCTGAATGAAGAAATTGAGAAAGGGTTAGTGCATGTGCAACAATGAGGTACAATGGTAGAAGTACTAGATGACAACGTTACGGTATGCTACTGCGTATTTCTTCAGTGGTCGTCATGTTGTAGCTTGAAATTGGCCACGGTGGACTATGTACTTCATGGGAGTATTGGCTAGATGCCAGGATATGATTTATTGTTTTATTTTCTAGATCTAAGAAAATGAAGACAATTGCCGATTGAATTTAATGGTATCTCCTGTCTATAGCATTACAACATGAGTAGCACAAAAAGCTGTGGAGATATTCTTCTAATATTCAAAAACAGTGATCTGACTCAGTAAAAAAAAAATTCACTGCTGCCATTGATAAGCGAGTGATGTGTTGTCTTACTCTTAATGTAAAATAAAACGTCAAGCATTTGTGTTGGAACTACACTCATTGGTCAACCATAGATTTTTTACCGATGCAAGAATTTGGCAAAAATTAATGAATGAATCAGCTATCTTGAAGTTAGAATAAAGAACAGTGTATATTTTATTTTAAAAATTGTGTAGTAATATTTTATATCAATAAAACTTATAAGGAACTGTGTGCAAGATATAGATAGATATGCATGCAATGTTCTCCTGGGAGAGCTAGTTGTTAATTTGCCAAAATACCACTGGCCGCCTTCTTCCAAAACTGCAGTAAAAAGTGTTGTTATTGTTCCTACTGACTTCCCTAGGAAATCCTAGGATGGAAGTTACACATGTTACTGACTTAACTAGAGCAATGGCTTCTTTATACATTTCTTTATTCTAGTAGGGTTTTCCTAGAATCTGGACTAGTTGTCCCCTTATCACCTCTCAAAACTACCAAGGCCTCAAGGTTTTCACAATATTTTTACAACTTTTTTTTTCATAGTATTGAGTTTCTCTGCTTATCAATTCAAAATATAAAATAAATAATCCCTCTCCTTCTACCTAAAAGACTTTTGTTACTGTGTCATCGTCATTTAAGCTCTAATTCGCAGAGTTCTTCTGATAGATTTTGGATGTGGGAGCATCTCACAGCCCCCAGGTGAGGATCTCTGCTCCTTCTGATGACCCTGCTTGAAACTGTTAGAAAGACAGTGAGCCCCAGAACCGGGGTCCTGGTAAAGGATACTTGGGAGCCAGACTGCAAGGCAAATATCTTTACTTCTGCTGAAGGGTGCACAACCAACAAAAGGTCTGGTAAGCAAGCACACTGAAAGGAAGTCCACTTGGATTTTATCTCTGATGCTGTCTGCCCCTCACTCTGATTTGATTGGTCAGAGCTTGGGTTCATATTCTAGCGCAATTGGTTAATTCATAGGATGGGGCGGGATTGACATTTGAGGTTTGGCAAAATGAAACCTCAGCTTCTAGAAAACCGTAACTTAAGATAGTGGTCTCCTGGGGAATTGCAACTCATGCAAGTCAAAATGGCAGGACTTAAGATAAGAAACTCCTTTCTTTGACAGAAAAGGTTGCTTGTTGATTCTCACAAAACTGAGAAGGAGCATCTGACAATAGCTTTAGAACAACTGCTACCTACCAAGGTGTTGAGGCTCTCTTTTTCCCAATACCTAGAACTTGGGATATCTTAACAATAAAAGCTAATATTTTAAATTAAAAGGTGATTATTTTCAAAGCCATAGGAACTCCTGTCTACATAATACTAGAGGTTCGATGCACAAAATTCATGCACGGGGGTTGTGGTTCCCTCAGCCTGGCCTGCACCCTCTCCAATTCAGGACTTCTCGGGGGGGTATCCAACTGCAGGTTTGGACATCCCTCTCGCAATCCAGGACTGCTGGCTCCTAACCACTCACCTGCCTGCTTGCTTAATTGCCCCTAACCCCTCTGCCTGCCTGCCTGATTGCCCCTAACCGCCTCTGCCTGCCTGCCTGATGCCCCTAATCACTCTCCCCTGCCAGCCTGATCGCCCCTAGCCACTCTCCCCTGCCGGCCTGATTGCCCCTAACTGCTCTCCCCTGCCTGCCTGATTTTCCCTAACGGCCTCTGCGATTGCCCCTAACTGCTCTCCCCTGCCTGCCTGATCTTCCCTAACGGCCTCTGCCTTGGCCCCGCCACTGTGGCTTTGTCCGGTCTACCCAGTTTAATTAGCATATTACCCTTTTCTTAGTATAGATGATAATTTAATGAGTACTCATTGTATTAGGTGCTACATTGTGCACTTTCGATTTCCTGATTCACCTCCTTAGGTAGGTCTCATCATTATCCTCATTTTAAAATGAGGAAACTGAGATTTAAAAAGGATAACTTGCCAGGGTTTCAAGTGGCCAGGCTAAGATTTGAACCCAAGTTCATCTGGCCTCATAACTACTGTATTATTCTGTGACTTGTCAACAGGTCTGTTCTGTTTCTTCTTAGTTTCTCAAGCAACTCATTGGCTTCCACTTCCCTTTTCATTGTCAGAATTTAGTATTCCTTGAAATTTAAAGTCTGAGGACAGGGCCATTTTGTTATTGTGACATGAGTGTGTAACTGATGTTTTTTGAAAAAGGAGAAACTTGAAACTTTGAATAGATTCCTCCCCTTCCCTCACCCCATGTGGAAATGATCACCAAGTCTGGATTCCATGTCTAGATATTTCTTAAAGCTGTCTCTCGTCTGGCACCAGCCCCCAGTTCTCAGCTGGGGAACTTCTGGAGCCTTCTGGTTTGTTCCACATCTGGGTTTTCACTTTTCCCCATCAATAATGAGCAATTAAATCAGAAATATGATCGTTTCAATTTCTCGCTGAAATTCCTTTAGTGGTTTTGTTGCCTTTAGGACATGGTTCTTTCACTCAGTGGAGGTCCCCAGCCTTCTCTAGCACCTTCCACTTTCCCATGGCATCTGGAATCCAGCCATGGTTGAGCTCCTTGCAGGTCCCAAACTTTGTCATACTTTCACATGTCTGTGCTTCTTCCCGCCTAGAATGCTACTTTCCTATCTCCCATTTATTCCCTCATCTGCATGCCTACCTGTATTTCAGGTGTGAGTCTAATTAGCCTAATCTTATTAGATGCTTTTTCCCACTGCACTCCTGGAAATCTGCACATACCTCCTCATAACCCATAACTGTCCAAATTGTGCATGGTTGGGGAGGAGATAATCTGTGAGCTCCCTAAGGGCAGGGATTATAGCCCCATCATAGAACTTGACACTTTGGAGGCACTCAGGATATTTCTGTTAGATGAATGAGAGTTGAAAGGTTTGCCTGTTCAATCATCTGTCCTCCACTCCATTCGAAATCTCTTTCTTTTCTCCTTTGAGGTAAAAAGTTCATTATGGAAGAAAATGGATGGTGGTGAAAACAACATTATGTAGATCCAGCAGGAAGGCAAAATTCAGAAGAGACCAGAGATGCAGCTGTGTTAGGAAAAAGTGCTAGCTAAAAACTTAGGCCAATCACTCCCCTTCTCTGTATTGTGGCTTCTAGGAGAATGGGAAATTGAACATCATGATTGCCGAGGTTCTTTTAGGTCTATGAATACTAACCTATTCACACCTGATAGCTCTTTGTATTATAGCTTTTGGGGTATATGTTGTGCAAGGATAGAGAACTTCCCAAAAGATCTAGGACCTATAATTTCCTAATCATGATAGCTAGTACAAATCTCATTTTAAGTATGTAGGATTATCATGTCTTTTGAGACTCTCTTTTAAAAGCTTATCTATTCTTCCTTCAAACTGTTAAACAAATGACATGTTAACATAAGTAGTAGAACTTTATTTAAGATACCCTAGCATGTCAAAATATATACATCAAAATGGATGCAAACTAATTCAATGAAGATACTTTGGGAGGCTATTTCCACGAGACTGCCTTCGCTTATAATATGTTTGGAACTTGTTCAGAATTATCCTCGAGCACTTACACATTCATTTCTTTAACGTTGGTAAATCTGTGTCTTCATAGGACAGATTTGTGAACAAAGAGTGATTGAACTGTTACTGTTTTATTAGTTTACTTACTCTGCTTAAGAAAGTAGTATATGTTCATTTAGATGTGGGAGCATAGACTAAAAATGAAAGTTCACTATAGCCCAGTGAAACATTAATCAGTCCTTGGAAGAAAACACTAAAAATTATGGGGTTTTAGAGCTTGAAGGTGATAAGAGGTTGGGAATTCTCATCCAATACAAAAATGTTTTTTCTTACTCCCTTGCCAGTGCCCTGGGATGGAGTTTATATGTCAGGAAGTGTGATGTCTGAGTTCATTTAAATAAACAAAGTCCCCTCATGCTATCTTTCCATTTATCTTGGAAGTAACTAAAGATCTCCCCTTATTTCACTGGAGTGTTACTTTGGTATATTTTTTCTAATTTTAAAAATATCTCACATGTTTATCATACGTAAGATTGAGGTCCTACTGTATACGCCGTGCATGTAGCCTTTTTTACTTAGTATTGTATGATGAGTACATTGCCATTCATTAAGTATATTTTAAAACATGATTTATTTTTATTTTTAAAATATATTTTTATTGTTTTCAGAGAGAGAGAGAGAGAGAGAGAGAGAGAGAGAGAGGAACATCAGTCTCCACTTATTTATGCATTCATTAGTTGATTTTGGTTGACTCTTGTAGGTGCCCTGACTGGGGATGGAACCCGCAACCTTGGTGTATCAGAATGATACTCTAACCAACTGAGTTACCCACCAGGGCTCTATTGTCTTCTTAATAGTAGTGTCTGTTTGTGACTATTTTGCTATATGTTTAATGATAAAAATATTATAATTAAAACATATTTGTCAGTTTGATAAGTTAAACTGTTCTTTCATTGTGGAATTTTTAGTGAGGTTGAAAATTTTCACATATTCTTCACCTTAAATGTCCTTTTGCCTCAGATTCTGCTTTGTTTGATATAAATATTGCCATCCAAACTTTCTTTTCATTTGTGTTTTCTAGGTACATCTTATCCTTCCTTTCATTTAGATTTCTGAGTCATTTGGTTTTAGACCTGTCCTTTTTATTTTTTAATAAATATATTTTTATTGATTTCAGAGAGGAAGGGAGAGGGAGAGAGATAGAAATATCAATGATCTGAGAAAAACACTGATCGGTTGCCTCCTGCACGCCCCACACTGGGGATCAAGCCCACAACTTGGGCATAAGCCCTGACCAGGAATCGAACCATGACCTCCTGGTTCATAGGTCAAAGCTCAACCTCTAAGCCACACAGGCCAGCCTAGGCCTGTCTTGTAAACAGCATATAATCGAATATTGAGAATCTTTGTCTTTGTTGGGGATGTTTCACCCATTCACATTTATTGTCATATTTGATAAGTTCTGTAAACCGAAATCACATTTTCTATGATATTGTTATATGGATAGCTGCTGTTTTTTCCCTAGTGATTTAAAAGGCCCACATAGTTTTTATTCTGTTGTTGCTAATTTTGTAGTTTATGAAAGTAAAATTGGTTTATTTGTTTCACTCAAATTACAGTGGGGCCTTGACTTACGAGTGTCCCGACTAATGAGTTTTTCGAGATAGGAGCCGTCTCTCGGCCAATTTTTTGCTTTGAGTTGCGAGCTAAAATTCGGGTTATGAGCCAGCTTCAGATACCGCACCGCTAGTTGGCGCAGCGAACGTCACAGTGAATGCCACAACATCAGCCCAGCATCACGTGTCTCACTCGTTCACTTTATGATTTGACATACGAGTAATTTGAGTTACAAGCTCTGTCACGAAACGAATTCAACTCGTAAGTCAAGGCCCCACTGTAGCTCTGAAAGTTCATTTAAAAGGAGGCATTCCAAAGGAGTCACTAGCAATGGTGCATCACTGGAATAAGTGTCCCTCCTCATAAGTAGACTATGCTGAAGGACAAACTTCTTTTATTTCAAGTGTGATACTTTTAGGTTAAAAAATAGTGTTTTATAGTCAGGTCAGTTTAAAGAGCCTCTCTCCATCAGTCTGACCTTTTGGGTACTTCAAGACTAATTTAAAACAAAGATAATGATAACAATTTACAAATCTTCATCTAGGCCCTCTTTCTCTGCTGTGTACCTGCCTTCTTTGTCACCACTCACTGTGTCTTTACCATAAGGAGTGGAGAGCAACCGGCCATTGGAAGTGAGAGCAGTATGGTTTGGCAGAAACAGCTCTGAATTGTAAGAACCTGGATAGGTCACTTTCCTTCTGGGCTTCAGTTTCCACATCTGGGGGAAGTTTAAGAGGTGGGAACACATGATATCTGAGGTCACTTCTAATTTTGACCTTCAACAATTAAACAGAGTTTATTCAGGACCTACTTGCATAGCTTCAGTACTAGGTCCTATATAGAATGAGAAGCACAAAGCCAATCTATGTATTAAAAGAAAAGAAAAAAAGCAAAGATCCTAAGCTGATAGAAGATTCTGTACCTTGATTCGTGTGTTGCTTACATTGTTAATAGTATGTAAAAATTCACTGGGCTGTATGTGCCTTTAAGATGCGGGTACTTTACTCACTTTAGTGTATTTTATACTTCAATAAATAGGAAAACTAAACAAAAAAGAAAAGAAAAAGGAAGGGAAGAAGGGAGGAAGGGAAGAACGAAGGAAGGAAGGAAAGAAGGAAGGAAGGAAGGAAGGGAGGGAGGAAGGGAAGGCAAACTGTTAAGATGTTTAAGAAGAAAAGAAAAACTAGCCAGATGTTTAAAGGTTGTGATTTGGAGGCAGGATGATGTAATGGAGACCCACAGGAAGTACATGGTGAGTTTGAATCCTGACAGCATCAAATATTAGCCTTGAAATCTTGTGCACATTATTTTACCTTTTGAGACTTAGTTTCCTAAGTAAAAATAACGTTTGTAGTTTCTACTTTATGGGACAGCCAGGGGTATTGAATGAATTATAAGGCACATTAAGCACCTGGCAGGTAGCAGGTGATCAATACATATTTTTCAAAAGATGTAGTAAGAGGGTATTAAACAAACATATGACAGATTCAAAGAACTATAGGATTTTACATCATTCTTTTGAAATTACCCCCAAATAAATAGAACCCAGAAAGCCCGGTGTTAACTCTGAAGAAAAGCTAGGCTCATATTTTTCTGGTGACATTGCAAATTTGTAATATCGCCCTTGGAGACCCACCTGGCAATTTATAATAAAAATCACCTAGCCAAATATGATCTTTAAACTGTTAATCCCATTTTTCAGATCATAGCCTAAGAAAATAGCTCAAAAAGGAAAACTAAAATTTATGTATTTAAAAATGCTTTGTGACAGTATGGATGGACCTGGAGAGCATTATATTAAGTGAAATAAGCCAGTCAGAGAAAGACAAATACCATATGATTTCACTCATATGTGGAATCTAATGAACAAAATAAGCTAACAAACAAAATGAAAACAGACTCATAGATAGAGAACAGACTGGCAGCCGTCAGAGGGAAGGGGTGGTGCAGGACTGGGTGAAAAGGTAAAGGGATTACGCAACAAAATAAATTTCATGGGCACAGACAACAGTGTGGTGAGTATCAGAGGGGAAGAGGAGTGGGGAAGGTAGAAGAGGGTATGGGGCATAAATGGTGATTGAAGAAAAAAAATGGTGATGGAAGGAGACTTGATTGGGGTGGTGAACACATAATACAATATACAGATGATGTATTATAGAATGTACACCTGAAACCTATATAATTTTATTAACCAATGTCACCCCCAAAAATTCAATAAAAAAGAGAAAAAATGCTTGACTAGGTTATAATGCATGGAAACAACTACCTGAAAGATGACTTGTTAAACCATTTAGCAAAACAGTGGAATATTGCTGCATTTAAAATGACAGATATATGGATTAAGTAGATATATGGAGAATTCGAGCGAAAAATTAGAAAATGGTGCTCATAGTGAACACAAACACATAAAACCTATGTCTGTGCAATGACGAAGGCTGGAATGAATTTAGAAAATCTCTGGCTATACGTGGGTGATCTGTATTTTAATGTTTGGTTTATTATATAGTTCGTCCCTCCTTATTCACAGGGAATACTTTCCAAGACCCCCAGTGGATGCCTAAAACCATGAGTAATACAGAACCCTATATATGCTATGTTTTTCCTATACATACATACCTATGAAAAAGTTTAATTTATAAGTTAGGCGCAGTAAGAGATTAACAACAATAGCAACATTCATGATAAAAATAGAGCTCTTATGACAGTGTACTGTAATAAAAGTTACGTGAATGGCTTTGGAGCCATTCTGTAGTAAGAAAAGGGATCCTTGAACCTAAGCCTGCAGCACCACAGCTGTCAATCTGATAACCAAGATGGCTTTATTTCTTGGACATATTTTTGGAAGTTTGCCTCCCCAATGCATTTTGGAAAGTAGTTTTTTAAAAAATGTATCTTTATTGTTGAAAGTATTACAGATGTCTCCTATTATTCCCCATTGACCCCTACCCCCCACCCCCACCCTGCACCTCTCCCAGGCCTTCACCACACTATTGTCTGTGTCCATGGGTTATGCATAGATGCATATAAGTTTTTTGGTTAAGCTCTCCCTTCCCACTCCCCCACTCTCGCCTTCTGTCGTACTTGAGAAATGCTTATCCCAGAAATAATTGTCAGCTAAATACGGAGACAAAAATCCATGAGAGAAATTATTCTTTTTTTTAATTAAAAAATTATTTATTGAATGTATTGGGGTGACATTGGTTAATAAGGTTATATAGGTTACAGGTGTACAGCTCTATAATACATCACCTGTATATTATATTGTGTGCTCTCTGCCCGAAGGCAGTCTCCTTCCATCACCATTTACCCTCTTCTACCCCGCCCCCTCCCTCCTTTCCCTTTGGTAAACAGAATACTGTTATCTGTGTCTGAGATTTATTATTATTATTTTTTTTTGCAAAAGGTGAAGGGAGAAGTTGTTCTTAAAGTTTTCAAGTCCCCTGTTGGCTACATTTCTTCCTCCCCCCTGGCCCCCAAAAGCTGGCATTGTTTCTTTTCTTTTGTGATAAAGGTTTTATGGATTTTGAAATGGTTTACAATTGCCTTATTTAGTTGCTCTTATTTCTTATGTCTCCCCAGAGGGTCACAAAGTCTATCATTTAAAAGGAGGAAATGATGTGTTTTTAGTGCAAGGAGAGAATAGCCACTTTAGAGAACTAACAGGAATGGAATAAATGGAGTCTGGCACCTATAGCCATGACATCCTAAGTACTTTGGATCATCTCAGATGTCAGAAGCTTTACAGGGAAAATAGAATGAGCTGCTGGGCGGTGGGGTGCCTCCTTTTCACCACCTGAAAGTCCAAATCAACTCTTTAGTGGTGCTGAAGTGAAAAGATTGTCCCAGTGCATGGGAGAACATGGCGGCCCTGGCTGAGAAACCTTCCTCCTCTCCTTGGCCTTCCCTTCGGGCTGGCTCTCGGGAAGAGAATATCTTAGGGAAACAATGAAGGAATTTGCCAGGTGTGGAGGGAGCATCCAGGTGTTTGAGGGGTTGGAGGAAGCTTTGTGTCTGAAGTATGTTTGTTGTCAAGGAAAAAATGTTTTAAAAATTATATT
>NW_006292095.1:841862-852257 GCF_000327345.1 Myotis davidii | reverse complement strand
GCATGCCCCCCTCTGGGGAGCAAACCCACAACCAGGGCATGTGCCCTGACCAGAAATCCAACTGGGACCTCCTGGCTCCTAGGTCAACACTCAACTGCTGAGCCACACTGGCCGGGATATCATGGAAAATTTTTGATCCCAGTTACAAAATATAAGGAGTGCTCCCCAAAAGTGGCCTGGCAGAATCACAGAGTTGGAAGGAGTCTTAGAATTTGACTAGTCCAAACCCTTAATTTTACCAAAGAGGAAACAGATTTAAGGAGAAATGGCTTGCCCAAGTTTACAGTCACGGGCAAAATCAAGTCTGTTGATGTGTGGCCATTTCTGTTCTTGCTCTACCTGCCTGTAATCCCCCACCTTCCAACATCACTTCATTAACGACCTTCTCTGCTGCTACCAAGCAAAAGATCAGCCTTCAGACTAGTAAATGCAGTTGTTTGATGCAGAGTTTTTTTAAAAGTCATCAGAGGTCTGAGTCAGCAAATAATGATCTATAGCATCGATCCCGTCATCCCCTGTGTCTAGCAGAGGGAGAGAAGTTTACTTTCAAGAGCTCAAACTAGGTTTATATCCTAGGCCCACCCCTGAGATGGGAATGACACTAAGCAAGTATTTAACCTCTTTGAACTTCAATATCATCATTTTAAAAATGGAGGATCATAATAGTACCCATCTCTTGGGTTCCTTAGGTGAGGATTGAATCAGCTAGTCAGTTAGATTGGGGTCTGGTGTATAGTAAGTCCTCAATAAATGCTAGCTAGCTATTGTTATTATTACTATGAGGATAGTTAGAACTATTTCTGTCAAAAATTGTAAGGCAATAAGAAAAATATTTTTTAAGGGAGAGATTAGTGCTCAGAAACACTTTACTGGGATTGGAAAACCTGAACTTCCAGCAATCAGAAATCTTTTATGGGACTATTGTAGCTTTTCCTCCTGTAGCTTTACATCCAATGGCTATCTTAATTACCCCCAAATTTCAACTGTTATTTAAAAATTTTTTCCTGATTTTAGTCTCTCTACTCAATAATTTTTATAGCTTTGTTGAGGTATAATTGATATAAAATAAACTCAGTATACAAAACAATTTGATTAGTTTTGATATACACATGAAACCACCACCAAAATCAAGACAATGAACACATGTATCACCAGGAAAATTTCATGTCCCTTTTGGGAATCTTGCCATCCTACCCCTTCTGGTCCCTCCTGGCCCCTCCCAACCCTCCACTCCCATTCATAGGCAAAACTGATTTGCTAGAATTTATATAAATGAAATCATACAGTATGCTTGCTATTTGTCTGTCTTCTTTCACTTAGCATAATTACCCATCCATGTTGACCTGTGTACAAATAGTTCATTTCTTTTTATTGCTCAGTACTCCCAAACTGGCCATAGTATGGAGTGAAAATAATTTTTAAATAATTAAAAATATTTATTGATTAAATATCTGTTTCCTGTTCTTCCCCCTCCCCCTATTTCATTGTTAATCCGAATACATAGTAAAGAATATACAGCAATTGTAGGTCCCCTGAGAATAACACCCACTTATATCCCATATGCATATTTTTAAAATGGTGTCTATAAGCAATATTACTATTTATTTGAATGTTGAGATTAAATTTTTTCTGTCTTGTTGGCTCTCAGTATAAAGAAAGCATCCTTCCATTGGCTTCATCCAATGAATTGACTCAAATGCAATTGCATAAATATTTACACATAGTTTTCATTTTCATGGTGAAATATTTATTCTGTTCAGTCCTTTTTTGAAATTGTAGACAGTGTGTTCCCAATTCCCTCTCAGCTGGAGCATAACATGAAATAAACTAAAAAATTGATACAGCAAAAGTAATACATTTGCAAGATAATGAGAGATCATTTGGGAAGCAAGTCCATTTTTGTAATGATTTTTTTGCCAACATCATAGTATCTTTCAACTATTGTCATTCCTGCATCTGGGAAGGAAGAGGATAAAAGTTCCCATTCAAAATGCCCGTTCAAGTTTGGTGAAAGATTTAATTTCTTCATCTATCACCATGTCACCAGCCCTGTGAATACTATAGATCACGCCTCAGTGCCAGAAGTACGGAGACTTGGCGGTGTAGAGGGTAGCATTTAGCCAGAGGTAATCATAAAGAAGACAGAGAAAACGTTATCCCTTCTGCATCTCAAACTTGTGTCCCGGGCAATTGTCCTGAGTGCGCTCTACCCAAGCAGCCTGGGAATGCAGGAGTTGAAAAATAGCCCGTAATGGAGATGTATAGACTGACCTTAAAGATGCTGCAAGGATTCTAGTGGCAATAGATTTTTATGGAGGACAATAAAAAGTAAGTGCAGTTTCTGTATTGGAAGATAACTTGGAGATTATTTGGTCCACACTTTTATGTTGCAGGTGACTTGCCCAAGGTCAAACAATAACTCACTGGCAGAACTGGGACTCGATCTGGTATTTATGAACCACACACTTGTGCCCTTCCTTGTTGCTACTTCTGTTCGGTTGGGGCTGGTCTGTTGGTGTGTAGGTGTTGGAATACATGATTTGTTCTTGTTGAGCTGCCCCATGTAAAGGCGCCTTTTGCCTGGGACATTGTATCCTTGATGAGCTGTTCTTGAGATTTTGTCTTCTTTGGGGGTGAGTTTACTTTGAATGGAAAGTTGTGCATGCTTGATTCTACCAGCCAGCTATGTGTCAGAAAGACCATGACAAGATGTAACACTTGTTTAATGGATAAGCTCATGGTTTTGATTGTCAAATGATTCCTATCATCAAGTAGTCTGGTAAAATCTTTCTACTCAGAAAAGACATAATTTTAATTCTTATAAGAGCTTGTACTATTTTTAAGCTCCCCTTTCCAAGTCTTAACATCTAAAGCTAAATGCTGTAACATAGCCCATCTGTAACATATCTTCTCACACACAGGGATTCTCAGTGGGGGTGGGAAGACAACGGATAAAGATATTTTCTTTTACTGAAATCACTGATTTAGTCCAACGCCTTTATTTTTCAGATCTGGAAGTGGAGACTCAGAAGTTATAGGCTTGTCTAAAGCCTTATAGTAAAGCATTTAAGATGATGTCTTAGTCAGTTTGGGCTGCTATAACAAAACACCATGAACTGGGTAGTAGCACAAATTTATTCCTCACAGTTCTGGAAACTGGAAATCCAAGATGATGGTGTGAGCGTGGCTGGGTTCTGGTGAGAGCCCTCTTCTGGGTTGCAGACAGCTGACATGCCTTTGTATCCTCACATGGAGGAAAAAGGACTAGCTAGCCCTCTGGCCTCTTCTTCCAAGGACACTATTCCCACTCATGGGGCCTCCACCCTCATGACAGAATTAGATCCCACAGACCCTGCCCTCCAAATATCATCACATTGGGTCTAGAATTTCAACATATGAGTTTGGAGGGGACACAGTCAGTCCACAACAGATGAACACCCAATATCTTGTTCTGCACAGGATTATCTGTAGCAAATATCTCTGAAACACTGTTCATGCCTCATTAGCGTCTGTGATGATACCTAGCATGTGTCAAGCAGCTGCAATGCCTAATAGGAGCAGGGCTGGCCAGAAGAATTTATTGGGAGAGGGTATCTCATAAACTGAACAATTGCATGTGAGTGTAACTGTGACACTGTAGAAGGTACTGGGAAACAGCTTTCTTTTATGGAGGTGCATCAATTGTCTGTATCTTAACTGATTTAGGAGAACAATTGGGTTATTGGTCTCACGACCAATGGCAAACAGAGCAATTTAGTTTCTCTTCAAGAGAGTAGATATTGCTCTGTTCCTCTCCAATCCAAATCAGACTGTCTTTCTTTATGCTCTAACAGCATGTAATTTGTATTTAGCAGGTGAGTCATTTCCTCCTTCATCATGGTAGTGGTTCCCATGTTGATAATGTGGAGATGATTCAAAGAGGAAACTTACAGGAACAACCCCACCCCCCGCATTGCCTAGCTTGGGAGGCACTGGATAAATCTTTGGAGTATAAGGAAAAATTAATTGGTACCCTTAAAGGCAATAAATCCATACATTTTAAAAGAGACTTCATATAATTTAGTAGTAAGATAATTTTGTTCATAGTCTTGATAGTTCTGCTAATAGTATCTGAGATTATCCCCATTCACCAGAGTAAGAAATTGAAGGGAAGAAGTAATAGTTACCTGCACTGGAAGGATTAGGAATGAGAAACAGATATCTTCTCGTTTGGTCTGCTTCTGTACACATGAGACCAGGACACAGAGACCCTGTTTTTCATTTCACAGAATAACAGAGAACAACATTTTGGGGGAAGAATGCATGGCTTTTAAAGTTAGTTGTGCCCTAAAACCTCCTATTTTCAGTAACATTATTTAATGTGGAAGGAACGTGGTCAAGAATATAGTAACGTGTGATTTGTAATGTGTAGCATCGGAGAGCACTTTCTTTTCAGAAACATATTCTTGAGAAAGATAATTTTGGAAGTTGGCTACACAGTTCCTGACCCCAATCCTGCTGTCTTCCAGTGCCATAACAAAGAGGACGCCATTGATTTATACAAATAAAAAAACATTACCATCAAGATTTAAAAGCACACATGTTATTATCTACATGTGCACAGAGAAAATCTCACGAGGCAGCTTCAGTTGGCAGACACATATCTAGTCTCTTAGTGCTTTCATTTATTCTTTGAGGCACACTGATGATGAAAGGCTTTTTAGTCTTCCCTCCTTATTTTTCACATTTCAGGAATCAATGTGTCTCACATATGGTTTAGATTAAGCCTTGGAACTTAGAAGGCACCTGGATGGGTATTGTCGCACCATTGGGCCAATTGTGTTTTTGAAGTTCCTCGGAGATGAAAATGCTGGGAGCCTTCCCTTATTAATTGCACATTGAGTAGAACCGGTTCCTAGACTGTTCAACTGTTCTTGATCTCAGTGTCCTCATTTTCAGCTGCTCTTTTCAATAGTTGACTTTTGGTAGTCTTCTTTTAGCATGATGACAGCTGACTTATTCATGGAGTGCTGCTAATAGATGTATGACAAACTCTGTTGCTGTGGGGTGGGTGCCGCAGATTTCCTGACCTTTAGAATCCCAACTGGGACTTTTCCAAAACCCAAAGATGTGAAGTTTCCATGGACATTCTCCAAGTCACTCTCATGCACATCTTGCTTTCTCTTGCTACTATAACTCGTAGTTTTACTATAACTAAAACTCAGAAGCTCCTCTATCATCCTCACTCTCTGGGCCAGTCTCTCGAGAACACGTTGGGCATCAGATGACGGGAGAGGGGACCTCAGACCTGGATACAAGTATTTAGACTGAGGAAAGGTTACTGAGAACTATTTTTTTTTTGAATTGGACAAAGCAAGGTACTATATCTACTCTGTGTACCATCCGTTGCTTTGCCGGATGTAGTTTGCATTTTTAGCACATCCTTATTGTCTATTTCTTTGATACTCAGGAAGACTTGACCAAGAGTGTGCTTTTGTCACTGTGATTTCTTATGAAGAATGAGGGATTCAGGAGATTGGGGAGGGTCTGTGTCCCCACGGCCTCAGTGGCAGTCTCTGCCAAGTTACCACGTTAAAGAAGCGAGCACCTACCTCTGTTAGGGAATCACACACGAGGACTAGCACCTGTAGATAAGACAGTGTTGCATAATAAAGTAAAAGCTTGTTTTCCTTTTTCTTTTTAGAGTTTAGGATTATTTATTTACTAGAGGCCCGGTGCATGGATTTGTGCACTGGTGGGGTCCCTCAGCCTGGCCTGTGCCCTCTCACAATCGAGGACCCCTCAGGGGATATTAGACTGCCAGTTTTGGCCCGATCCCCAGAGGCCTGCAGGAATCAGCCAAAACCCGCAGTCTGACATCTCCTGAGGGATGTAGTATTGGGCCAAGCAGCAGGCAGTCAGGGGGGAGCCCAAGCCCTGGAACTGCACTGCTCCTGCTCATCCCGCCCCACTGCGCCTGCTGCCACCACTGCCTGCTGCTGCGGAGTCAGGAGAGGCTCGCTCCGCCTCAGGTGCGCTCACTAGCCATGAGCTAGGTGGTGCTCCCACTGTGGGAGTGCACTGACCACCAGGGGGCAGCTCCTGCATTAAGCGTCTGTGTTGAGCGTCTGCGTTGGTGGTCAGTGCACATCATAGTGACCGGTCATGGTCGCATAGGCTTTTATATAGATTTATTTATCTTCATTTGTTGACATTATTACAGATGTAATTACATTTTTACAGATGTAATTACATTTGTCCCTCACAAATGTAATTATTACAGATCTGTAATAATTACATTATTACAGATGTAATTACATTTGTCCCTCATTGACTCTCCACCCTATACCCCCCTTTCTCATGCCTTCACCACACTATTATCTGTGTCTGTGAGCTATGCATATATGCATATAAGTTCCCCAATTAATCTCTCCCCACCTACACCCCACCACCCCCCACCTTCCCTCTGAGATTCTTCAGTCTGTTCCATGCTTCTGTGTCTCTGGGTCTATTTTGTTCATGAGCTTACATTAGATTCCACATACGAGTGAAATCATGTGATACTTTGCTTTCTATGACTGGTTTATTTAGCTTAGCATAATGCTCTCCAGGTCCCTCCATGCTGTCTCAAAGGATAAGAGATCCTTCTTTTTTATGGCTGCGTAGTATTCCATAGTATAAATGTACCACAGCTTTGTTATCCACTCATCTATTGATGAGAGCTTAGGTTTTGAAGTCAGAAAAATCCCAGTTTTACCATATAGTAGTTGGGAAGGTTTCCTAACACCTTTGAGCCTCACGTTCCTCATTTGTAAAATGTGACTATTAATGCGTGTATCCATAACATTGTTCTGGGGGTCAAATCAGTTCATATGTAATGCAGCTAGCACCATGTATGGAACATGATAGGTGTGCAGTTGAGGTTTCTTCCCTTTCTTCTAATGGGGGATGTGTCCAGTTGAATACACCCACGTGTCCTTAGCATGTGGCTCACCTTCAGGAATCCTCCCACAGTGATCTCTAAGGGAGTCCTGTCACTGGTTCTGCCTTCCTGTCTTCTTCCTTTTTCCATTTCTACCTTGAGATGACGACCTTCTTGGGGAACATGATGTGTGTAACTGCTAAGGAGACCATGTACTTCCCAGAGCCAAGGATCAAACTTTAATAAGTTCTTTAGTAGGAAAAGAGGGAGGAGCTGAGCCATCCTGTGGCTCTTCACCTGCAGTTCAGCATTCCTAGGACCAGACTCTTGGAGGCTGTATGAATGTAAACGACAGTGTGTAGATGAAAAACTAAACCTTTCTCTTCAAGTTTTTGGTGTGAGAAGAACAAATTAGATTATTAATAATCATGTGGAGGTATGAGCTGAAAGTCTACTTAGTTTCACTATTAAAACAAGAGTGGTTTGGACGAGCAGCTTTTTGGCTTCTTTTAGAATCTCTGTCTGGTTCAGCCTTCTCGCCTCCACTCCAGCTTCCACCAGGTCCACAAGGACGACCCAGAAGACCTACAAGGTGTCCACCTCTGGACCCTGGGCCTTTAGCAGCTGCTCGTACTCCAGTGCACCGGGCACTCGCATCAGCTCCCCGTCTGTCCTTTTCCTGTGTGGGCAGCAGCTACCGAGGTGGCCTGGGCACCAGCATGAGTCTGGCCGGGGGTTACGGTGGGCTGGGGGTACGGGGAGCATCACAGCTGTCCAAGTGAACCAGAGCCTGCTAAACCCCCTGAAGCTGGAGGTGGACCCCCACATCCAGGCCGTGCGCAACTAGGAGAAGGAGCAAATCGAGACCATCAACAAGTTTGCTTTCTTCATCGATAAGGTGCGGAGCCTGGAGCAGCAGAATAAGATTCTGGAGACCCAATGGAACCTCCTGCAGCAGCAGAGGACGACTCTCAGTAACATGGACAACATGTTCGAAAGCTACATCAACAACCTTCGGCGGCAGCTGGACACGTGGGTCAGGAGAAACTGAGGCTGGAAGCAGAGTTTGGCAACATGCAGGGACTGGTGGAGGACTTGGAGAATAAGTACGAGGAGGAGATCAGCAAGTGCACAGAGACGGAGAATGAATTTGTCCTCATCAAGAAGGATGTGGATGAAGCTCACATGAACAAGGTAGAGCTGGAGTCCCGCCTGGAAGAGCTGACCAATGAGATCAACTTCTACAGGCAGCTGTATGGAGAGGAGATTCGTGAACTGCAGTCCCAGATCTCCGACCCATCTGTGGTTCTGTCCATGGACAACAACCACTCCCTGGACCTCAGTGGCATCATCGCTGAGGTCAAGGAGCAGTACGAGGACATCGCCAACCGCAGCCAGGCTGAGACCATGTACCAGATCAAGTATGAGGAGCTGCAGACGTTGGCTGGGAAGCACGGGGATGACCTGCACCACACGAAGACTGAGATTTCTGAGATGACCTGGAACATCAGCCAACTCCAGGCTGAGATCGAGGGCCTCAGAGGCCAGAGGGCTTCCCTGGAGGCTGCCATCGCTGATGCCGAGCAGCGTGGGGACCTGGCCATCAAGGATGCTCAGTCCAAGGTGGCTGAGCTGGAGGCCGCTCTGAGAAACGCCAAGCGGGACATGGCCCGGCAGCTGCACGAGTACCAGGAGCTCATGAACGTCAAGCTGGCCCTGGACGTGGAGATCGCCACCTACCGCAAGCTGCTGGAGGGCGCGGAGAACCCGCTGGAATCTGGGATGCAGAACATGAGCACCCATACCAAGACCACTAGTGGCTACTCGGATGGGCCAAGGACCCCATCCATGGGAACCTCAACTATGGCCTGGGCTTCCAGGCCAACTTGGGCTCTGGCGGGAGCTCTGGCTGCTTCAGCCGCACCAGCTCCTCCAAGACTGTGGTTGTGAAGAAGATTGAGACCCGCGATGGGAAGCTGGTGTCTGAGTCATCTGATGTCCTTCCCAAGTGAATGATGACTGCGGACCCTCCTGTCCTCCAAGCCTTGGGAAAGGAGCTGTGCCCGGAAGCTGCGGGCCCAGGAAGCCTCCCTGAGGCTCAGCCCCAGTCCTTGGCTCACCCTTGGGGTGGGGGAGTTTACTGCCTGGGGACTGCCTCTTTCCCGTGCCCCCAGCTAAGAGCCAAATCAAGTGTTGTTTTTTTTTCCTCCCCCAAATAAAGTCTCAAATGGCTCTGCCAACTCTAAAAAGAAAGAAAGAAAGGAAGAAAGAAAGAAAAGAGAGAAAGAAAGAAAGAAAGAAAGAAAGAAAGAAAGAAAGAAAGAAAGAAAGAAAGAAAGAAAGAAAAAGAAAACAAACAAGAGTGATTTGGAATAATGGGGATTTCACCCCGCTTTTATTTAGATGGCAAAGAAAATTTATTAAGGATATCAAGAAAGACCATGCTGGCGACTTAGCCTCCAAAGCTGCCCCCTGCCTGCTAAAGAGGGACAAGAAAATTTAAGTGGCTGAGCATAAGACGAGGAGATGGAAAGCCAAGTTATAAACTCATTTCAACTCTTGGCCTGCAGGCTCTGGGGTAACATTTGTTGTCAAGGATGGAAAACAACTCAGATGCGGCTCCATGTGATTATTCTACTTTGGCATTGCTGCCTTTCTGCCAACTACAATTCCATGTAGACATAGATTAATTAGCCAGGCGGGAGGAGGCAAGTGCGCTCTGGGAGATCAAAGCCAGAAGGGGCAGGGCTGCAGCTGCAGCCTGTAGAGGGCGCTGCCAGGGGGGCCGGAGAGAACCCACTTGGGCCGACCCACTGGAACAGGAAACCCACAACATACTGGGGGCAGTGTGTAGATACCCGTGGACTCCAAACCTCTATAGCAATGCGCCTCATTCTCCTGCTGACCTTGTTAATGGCAGTGCCTCAGAGAAAACCTTCAGACTGAGGTGACGGAAGACACAAAAATGTGACAGGTCAGCTTCAGCCTCCAGGAGGTTGTCCCCATGAAGAAAGGGCAGTGGCTGCAGGCCTGAGTGGGTTAAGTCTCTCCCTTTGGCCTTGTGTCAACATGCTGCGCCTTTTTTAATTCTTGCAGTAAAACGGGCACAATAGTTCTTTTTTTCGCTATTACTTGAAGTAGAAAGACAGGTGAGATAAAATCTGAAAACTCTTGGGAAAGACGGGCTCTGCGGTAATTAATTGAAGATAGCATGATTAACACATTGACCAGGAGGGCGCAATCCCTTTTCCAGGGTATTTCCCTTGCTGTTGCTTCCAGAGTGCCTCGCTTGTTATCTCTTTTCCATCTGTTTTTTATCTTCCTTGACACATCTATGTCCTCCAGTGGAATTCCTTCGAGGCCGGACTGCTGTGGGGGCACGTGGTGTGGCCGAATCTCTCCTGCCTCATTCTGCTGGGAAGACGGCGAGGGCGTTTGGCCCGGGGCTGGCGGGCGGGGTTGGGGCTGCTGTCCGCTGCCCGGGGGGGCCGGCG
>NW_006292095.1:794678-841824 GCF_000327345.1 Myotis davidii | reverse complement strand
CGGAGCGGCCGCGCTGCGGGCTGGTCCTGGGAATCTGGCTCTCCTGTCCGCCTCCGGATTCTTTCGGGACGTGCGCTCCCTTTCCTTCCCCCGTGGAAAACTTCCAGGAGGGCTTGCTGTTTTTTTAAATCATTGCATGGAACCGTCAGACAAAACCCTGGTGCGCCGAGCGCGGTCCTTTCAGAGGGGGCAGCACTTCAGCTCCTGCCCCACCTGGCAGCCGCGGAGCCGAGCGCAGGAGTTGGGTAGGACGCAGCGCGCGGGCAGCGGGCATGATTCTTTCTTGCGAGGTTTGTTCTTTCCCTCTCCTATTTTTTTTAATGTTCTTTATCAAGTAAATATGAGTCCTCCGCTTTGCTTTTACACACACTTCTTCATGGCTTTCACTATTTATTAAACCTTGATTCTGTGAGTTTTTCTTTCTTTCTTTCTTTTTTTTTTAAACAAGTGCTTCTTATTTTACCCGTTAAGATAGAGGAGAAATACCACTCTAATTTTGGGGGCAATACTTTAGATGCATTGTATTTTAAAACCTAAGTGATTTAAAATGTTACCACCTACATTTCAGACATGGAAATTCACAGGGGCTACCTCCCATTTCTTTTCTTTATTTTGTATTTTTTTTGTATTTTAGAGTCCTTTCCATTTCAAGCAGAGAAGCCGAAGTATTTTTACCCAGTAGAGGAATGATGTAGTTCCACCCATAACCTTCTTCTCTTATATGCTTCCAGGTAAGTGAGTCTGTTAATCATAAATTACTTAAGAAATGAGCTTTGCATGGTTTGATTAAACTCAGTATTCTGGCTCTGTTTGAAATATGTTAATTTCATTTCTCTCTCAATAGTTTGATGAATAGCAAATTATTTTAAGATATGAATACTTTTTCAAAGTAATGAAATTACTTGGCTGCTTTGAATCCTCTTATTAATTTTGTAAAGCCATGTAATCTACATTTGACTTTACCAACTTCTTCAGAATTTCTCTCTTCCCAAAGTGGCAAATGACTTAAACCAATCATGTACTTAGAAGAACGACATGATTCTTTAAAAAATCTGTTCACTTGAATAGGAACATTTGTTCTCCTTTTGGAAGTTGTGACAGAATATTAAGTTTTCTCAAGTATTTAGCCCATCATTTTTGACCATGCCACACAATAATAATTTAAATAAAATGGCTTAGGAAATTGAAGAATGATCATCCTTTCTAACTTATAACATCAGAGGGGTATACTTTCTAGAACTCTGGGAGACTCGTCCCCTAATGGATTACATGGTTGGTTTTAGTGTGGGGACCAGTGTAAATCTCGGGAACGTTGCTTTAGTTCTGCTCTTGTAACCAGTAATTTTGTGTTTCTCTGCAATAAGATATTTTATTACATTTGGCAAAACTAAACTTTTAAAAAAAGGAACCTTGGGGACATCATAGATGTTGAAATGCAGCAGCATGAATTGGGAAGTTATAAATATGGTTCTTATTTTCAGCAGAGCAAACCTTTCTTGGTTTTCTTTAGAAATTAGTCAATAGACATCATAATGAAAATAGGTAAGCTGTGCTCAGCATATACTTATCACCAAGAAACTCCCTTCGCTCTTCCTCTTTATTTAACAAGCTTCTATGGAGGTTTTGTTCATGATTTTGTATTTCTTATTTTCACTTGTTACACTGGTTATGATTAAAACGTGGAAGTCAAAACATTTGATTTTGTATTAATGAAGTGCTTTGTACTAAAACAATAGAGTATGAGGAGTTTAAAAGGGCTTGCGTCTGAGTTGCTAATAATAGAAAAATAAAAACAACCTTGGCCAGAGGTTAATAATACACGCAAAAATAACCGAAGAATAATTTTTCACAAGTTCTTTTCTGAGTAGAAGGTCAGGAGGTTAAGAAGACTGAGTGATTCAGGGCCAACCTGTGGGGCATATGGAAGTGCTCTAATTTTAGGTTTTGTGATCTTTAATGTTTTTATAAATGACTTGGATGATGTAGAGGAGAACAATGTCATTAGAATACAATGTAGACTATAATTATTAAAACCTTGAGATAACTGTATGAAAGAACCAAAGTAAACTATTGAGGTCTACTTCGGCCAATGCAAAGTTAAAGGATGTTTGTGCTCTAATATGAAGCTATTAGAGAAGCAAGACAGGAAACGCTCGTGGGGGGCGGGTGGGAAGTAAAAGGGCAGGGCTGGACATCACAAGGTGGGCTTTAGTGGTGGTCACCGTGCTGTGGATCCCCCGGCAGAGACACAGGAGGTTACAGACAGAGAGCCGAGTCTCCACCAGGGCAGTGTTAGCTTGGGAAAGTCAGTTTTCCAGGAGTTGCTCCTATTGACTGAGCCTTTTATAGACTCGGAGTGTGGACCTTCAGCAGACCTGCAAGAAATAAACGATAAATTGGGAAAAGTGTCAGGCTTCTTTCTCCTTCTGGTGGGCAGAAAATCCATACCAGTGTATGGTGGTCATGGAATGCAGTCAAGGACAGGTTTGATTGTGAAATGGAATTTTTGGACTGGAACCTGGTTTCTGTGTCCGCTGGAATCGAAGAGTGAATCCACGGACAGAAAGTGGTATACAAAGGTGGAGATTTATTGAAGGACAAGTACAGACTCCCACATGGGGAGAGGGACAGAGTCCCACAGAACGGACTCCCACGTGGGGAGGGGAAAAGGTCCCACTGAGTTCCTTTTTCCTATGGCTTATAAAGGCTGCAGATTGTGGTCCCTGGATATTCCCTCTGATTGGTCACTATTCCTTAGACTGGTTACTATAGTAACTCCTGGGCTCAAAGGTCAGACCTCACATGTCCCATGTGAGGTCCTCTCTGCCTCCTTCCTTATGGTTTTCCTACTCCCTTTGGGCTTTCTTCTTCTCCTTCTGGATGAAGGGCTTCCTTGTCTTTATTTTGTGAATATAGACCTTTTGCTGTTCCCAGCTCCCTCATTCTATGGAAATGTACTTGTTGCAGCTTTTCAGCTTTCCTATTCTATGGAAATATACCTTCTGCTGCTCTGCAGCCCTGTGCTTCCTTCATGGTCCCCTTAATTTCCAAAATTTCTAAAACTGCCCCATTTTACCCCTAAAATTCCTGTTTCAATTGTTTGATCCAAATATTTAGTTGGCGTTGGTGGTATAGTGGTGAGCATAGCTGCCTTCCAAATATTTAATAACAGGCCATAAAAGGTTTGCAATACGTACATCAAGCATGTCAAACTTGTGGCCCAAAACGAATATTTTTGTGGTCCAGCCAATATAACAGTATGTAAGAAGCTTTTTAATAAAAATTTCATGTTATTTTTTACAATCTCCTGTTATACATACTTATTAATAACGAACTACAATAATCATGTTGCATTCATTTCCCTTACGCACCTTATGTGCAGGCGCACCATTTCTCTCCACTGATGCTAGCAGAGAATATTTTAGCAGCGATTGCCACGTCATTAGTTTTGGACTGACTTGTTTGGTTTGGACAACAGGAAATATTTCACTTTTGGAGAACAAGAAAACTAGGTTTATTTGTGTTACGCTTATTAATTTGTGCAGTTATTCAGTGTCTGGTAAGTTAATGTTCAAGAAAAAATATTAATTTTTATTAAAATGTCCTATTTTATGTTAACGATTATTCATTTATCTCAGCCCTTTGTGTTCCACATGTCTCTATCAAAATAAACTTACGTTTCTATGAAAATTGAAGCTTTTTTTTGCGACCCACATAAACTTAAACCTTGTTTATTTGACCGTGTTAGCCTTTGAGTTTGACATGCTTGACGTACATCCTTGTGTCTTACACACGTCCTTCACAGAGCCTGTTCAACCATGGTTCCTTCTCAGTGAGTTGCTACTCATCATGTTTTTAGCTCATCTTGTTGGTGTATTTCTTTTTTTTTAAAGTATATTTTTATTGCTTTTACAGAGGAAGAGAAAGAGACAGAGAGATAGAAACATCAATGGTGAGAGAGAATCATTAATTGGCTGCCTCCTGCACACCCCCTACCAGGGATCGAGCATGCAACCTGGGCATGGAACCGTGACCTCCTTGTTCATATAGGTCGATGCTCACCATTGAGCCACACAGTGGGGCATGTTGGCGTTTTGTTTCCCTCTATCCCAGTGGTTCTCAACCTTCCTAATGCCGCGACCCTTTAATACAGTTCTGTGAGACCCCAGAAATGGGACCCTCACTCTGTCCCGCAGACCGACGGTGACCCCAATCAACCGCAAGAGACGTCACTTGATGCAAACAGCAAGAGGCTTTATTCCAGCGCGCTGGGGCTCAGCTCGTATCTCACGCAGGAGAACCGATGGTCTTAGGTGAACCCTATGAAAGGGTTGTTCGACCCCCAATTGGGTTGCGACCCACAGGTTGAGAACCACTGCTCTATCCTGAAATGCATCCATATTTCCACACTCCTTAATCCTGGTCCTCTTGTCAAGGGAAAGGTGTACTGTTGTGTTGCAACCTGTGCTCCTGGTCATACCCTTTCAGGTCTCCCATCTTCCATCTCTCTCTCTTGCCTGTCCCTCCCCCACTCATTGTGACTCCTAGAAGCTGTGTTGGTCGCCAAACTCTTTTTTTCTACCTGGAATACTTTCTTCCTTCCCATCCTTCCACCCCCAACCCAAGGAACTTTTACTCATCCTTCAGCAGCCATCTGTGGAGCATTTCTGTACAGTATCTCAACACTTAGAATAGCGGTCACCAACCGGTGGTCTGCGGACCACTGGTGGTCCGTGAGGTCCGAAAGGTTGGCGACCACTGACTTAGAAAAAGCTCCTGGCGCCTATGAGACACTGAAGAAAGGAATGAATGGGTGACAGGATGAGTGAGTGAGTGGAAAAGTGAACAAAGGGATGTCCTGGACCTGAAGGTGCCTCTTTTTATTCCCTTAACCTCTTCCACACTCTTCTATACTGGCACGTGTCATTGCATTATCATCACTGTTTGCACGATGGTCTCTGGGACTCAGACTTGAGCAGGGCACAGATCTTGGTCTTCTCATTTTCATGGTCTGGTTAGTTCCTGTGTAGTTCCTGGGGAATAGAAACTCTGTAGACAATAACCTTATAGGTCTTTGCAGTTCTGTGAGCCCCTGTGATAGACTACCAGATAAAATAAAACAGTAGTAGATTCAATATTTTTTGGAACGAAGCAGGTATTGTAAGTAAATACTAATACAAAACTATAATGTAGTAACTTGGCAAGTTGCTCATATTTGAAAAAGCAGAGACTTGAGTAGATCACTGTTTGATAAATGGCCTTCTTTTGGACGTGCCGTAGGCTTTGAAAGTATTTCCATATAATGGAATGAGGTGTGACATCAGGTCTGTGGGCTTTTAATGAGTTTCAGCGTTTGCTGCTAGGCTTTTAGTACATATCTCTGAGCCATAATTTGTTTTTAGCTATTCCGGCCAAGGGCCAGGAGATTCATATTGGCATCAGAATGGGTATCCAGCGATGCCTGACTTGGGTGGGTTTTCATTTCTTCCCTTTGATTGACACTTAATTAGGCCTTGTGTTATTTTCTCTTCTGTTCCTTTGAGGCTCTGCGTATTGAGATTCCCTCTTCATCCGGGATCTCGCCTCAGAGCCTGTGCTTTACCCTCTCATGTCCACGTCTCGTCCTGCTGTCCCCTCGTGGCAGTGCCTCTCCTTCCTCTGTGTCCTCCTGACTGTTCCTTCTCTACGACTCAGCTCTGGGAAGCCTTTCTAGAGCCTTGGCCTCGGGTGGGGATGGGCCATTGTGTCCCTCTCGCGCCTTATTTTCCCTGTTGCTTATAGTTGTTTACCTGTTAGATGTCTGTCCTTTGGCCACCGTCACCCTCCAAGGAGGCACTGTCTGCATGGTCAGCATGTAGCATACGTTTGTTCATATTCATACTGGAAAACAAATGTTTGAATGAACTTCCGGTCTCTGAAAACCCTCATCAGAGCCTCGCAGTGTCAGTATTTTAACTTGCTGAGTGCTTCACAGTGTACCCATCTTTCCTCTATCTTCTTTCTTTTTAACATTTGTATTTTCTGTGCTACCATGGACGGGAGGGAGTTGAACCCAGGTGGTCTGGCTTCAGCCCCAGTGCCTGCTTAGTTAAATAAATTGTTTAAAAAGTAAGTCAAAGAAAGTTGGAAGCAAACCAAATTTCCATTGATAAATGAGTGGATAACGAAATGTGGTGTGTGCGTACAATGAAACAGTATTCCACCTTAAACAGAAAGGGTATCTGACACAGGCTATAACGGAGATGAATCTTGAGGACATTATGCCACGTGAAAGAAACCGGTCACAAAAGGACTTGATTCCACTTATATGAGGTGGTAGTCAGATCCTTAAAGACAGAGTAGAATGGTGGTTGCCAGAGGCTGAGGGGAGGATGGAGTGTTATTTAGTTGGCAAAGAGTTTCCGTTTTGCAAGATGAAAACTTCTGGAGATTGGTGGCACAACAATGTGAATGTACTTAACACTATTGAATTGTATATTTAAAAATTGTTGAGATGGTAAATCTTACGTTGTGTGTATTTTACCATAGTTAAAAATAACAAAAAGTAAGTTAAAGACATTACTTTAAAAAAATATAATGAATCTTTTTGTCAACTAATGATTATTGGAGTCAATTCACCACCAGCAGGTATCCCCAATTGGGGGTGCAGTGAAGAAGGAAACTTTATTCAGTGCAAACAGCTCAATTGTGATACAGCTCGGCTGTGAGGCAGCCCGGGGGGCTAGGTGGCCAGGGCCAGGCCCCTCTCTGGTTAGATTGCTCTTCTCTGTGCTAGTCAGCTCTGGTCTGCTCTGCGGAGGCAGTCCCCGTTTTTTCAGCTCAGCCAGGGAGACAAAGTCTTCAGTCTTAGGTGGGAAGGGAAAGTGTGCTCTCAGAGCCAGCAGGGAACTGGCTTATTTGGACAGAAGCCCTTATCCCTGGTCCCTTATTGGTCTGTCCTCATGCAAACAAGGACTCCAAATCCCCACAACTTGATTGGTCCAAAAGGCACTGTCCTGATTGTTCATAATAGATTTGTTCTGGTTGGTCGAGCTGAGCAGTTCTGATTGGATGGGAAAACTGTCAATCCTATTGGTTGACATATGATCCCAGGAACTCCTTTAGATGTTTGAAATAGGATCCTAGGAACAGTGTGGGCAGGCAGTTCAGTGCAGAGGCAGGTAGGTCAGTGCAGCCTTCTCCATGAAGTGCAGTCTGCATGAGAGGCCCCTGTGTAGAAATGGCTATGGGGCTCTTTAAAAAAAAAACAAAATTTGAGCCTAAGTAGCCACCAGGAGCCCTTCTATGTAGGTGTCTTTTTTCCCAAGGTTCATACTTAAAATAAATAAATTTAAAAAAAATCAAAAGGGATTTATTTTATTTGGAGACTTTTCTTTCCCTGAGCTTTATTTTTCATTTGCTCAAATTTTTAAATCACTTTTTATTTTAAAGTATATTATGTAATAAAACAAACTGTATTTATGTTGATAAGATCTTTGAAATTTAATTTTAGACCTTGTTATTTCTTTTCTTAATTTGCTTATATTTGCAGTTAAAATCAGTTTCAAAATTACCCACTTCCTCACTTGTTTTTCTTCAACAAATAGGATCTTATTGCTCATCCAGAAATGCTTGTAGGACACTTAAAAATTTATTTTTATGACTAAGAGCAGAAATGTTTGGTCTGACACAGCAAGAGGGCATGACAAACTCCAGGCTTTGATTTGACTGTTCTAAAGAGCCAGCTACTTGTCTTTTTTTTTTCCATCACACTAATGGACCTTTCATGTGGAAAATCATGACTCTAAAACTGTAAATTACACTCGGGTGCTTGAAAGAGCACCATTTCAAAATGTTTAGCTGACACTTAGGAAGCAGTTGTCTCTTCACTCAAAGGCCCTGACCCGCTATGTAATAGCCTTCCTGAAGAATTGAGAGCGAACCTTGAATCCGGTCAGCCTAGGTTTATGGAGAAAGGAAGGCAAGGAGCTGATGGGGCTGTGTGTGAGGGTTGGGGGGCACGTAGGGATGAAAATCAGAGATGGAGGGTGGACAAATGAAATAATTTTAACCTTTTGGAAACTTGCAGCTCAATTGTGACTTAGATTTTTATAGCATTACAAACATGGTCATATGGTCAAGGTCACCAGAAAAAATAAAGTTCAATCCAAGTTGATGTTTTAATTTTTTCCTGAAGTTCTTTAAAAATATATGTTAATTAGAAATATTAATGTTTACATGTAAGTATTTTAATAAAGAGCTGCATATTTTCGCCCGGCTGGAGTGGCTCTGTTGGCTGAGTATTGTCAGGTGCACCAAAAGGTTGCAGGTTTGATTCCAGTCAGGGCACATATCTAGGTTACAGGTTTGATCCCCATTCAGGGTGCGAATGGAAGGCAACCAATTGATATTTCTCTCTCACATCTCTCCCTCTTCTCTCTTTTCCTCTCTCTAAGCATGTCCTTGGGTGAGGATTTAAAATGAAAAAAGAGTTGTATGTTTTCAATTCAAGAGACATATATTGAGACTTACTACACGTTAGGGTTTGAATGCACTTTGTGGTGACCGCGTGCATTGGAATTGGATTGGAATCCAGTCTCTGGTGAAGGTGTCAGTCATCTGCAGAGAAAGGAGAAAAATACAGTGAAGTTTTCAAGGAGGTAATATTCACTTTAAAGGAATAACCTTTACTTTGAAGTTCTGGTCTTTTTTCTTATGTATTAAAATTTGAAATATCTATTTTTGAAAGAATATAATGGTAGTTAATATTTAAAGTTCTATTTGTTGGAAAATTAAAGTGTTGGATATAATTTAATAGGATTCTTGGTTCTAAGAAACAGAAATCAACTAGACTAACTTAAACAGGAAGGCAATCTATTGGGAGAATTTTCCAGAGAATTGATAGGAGAACCAGAATCGCATACACAGTATAAGAAACACTGGCAGCCAGGGCCGCTTGTACCTTTAAATATGTTTTCTAAGTTTATAATATGTGCCAAAACCCCCCTTGTCCCAAGCCTGTGAGACATATGCCAAGAAATGGAGGTCTTGATAAGGGGAGAAAAGGATTAAATGAAATTAGATTAAGGGACCATCACACAACTTATTACATGTGACTTTTACGATAATTTATTGCAACAAAGCGAAATAAAACACTTACCTATAGCCTTGTCCTAATTTGGGTTCTGACCTAAAGTTGGAGTGAGAACTGTACTTGGGTGTAGATTAGCTGATTACATATGGGCTGGTTGAATGGAACCTCCTGATGTTTGGTAAGGAAGGTGATAAAATGGCAAAGGATTTAAGTCTTCAGTTCCTTTCAAACAGTATTTTCCTTCTAACCTCTTTTCTTAGTCTCTACCTTCCCCCTCAAGGAAGGTCTCTAAATTTTCCCTGAGTAAAATCAGGGAGAAAGTTGAGACAAAAAAGTAGATGCATGAAAGAAAATAACTAAATTTTTTAAAAAGATATGTTTCTATTGTTTTCAGAGAGGAAGGGAGAGTGATAGAGAGATAGAAACATCAGTGATGGGAGAGAATCATTCATTGGCTGCCTCCTGCATACCCCCTACTTGTGGGGGAGGAGGGAGTGGAGGATTGAGCCCACAACACAAGCATGTGCCCTTGGCTGGAATCAAACCTGGGGCCTTTTAGTCCACAGGCCGATGCTCTATCCATTGAGCCAAACTGGCTAGGGGCAAGAAGATAACTAAATTTGAGGAAGAGACAAAAGTGCATCAGAGAAGTAGCTTCTTGGTTACCCTATTTGCTACACTTCTAATTTCCAGTTATCCATTGACTCATTTTGGTTTGGGGAACAAACGTGCACATATCAACGTGATAGGTGTATTCAGGTAGTCTTCTTCCCTTTGAAGCAGAATGAAGGTCGTATCTAGACATTCCCTTTCTACTGAATTTCTTCTTTCAGTTGGGGGTGCACATGGCTATTGAGCAGCTTGGTGTTGGGGTCATTCTTGAGTGTTTCTGGAGGAGAGGCAGTGTAGCGTCGCAGGGCTCCAGACTCGGGATTGGAACCTCAGTGCTACTCCTCGTTAGGAACCTGAGTCAGTACAAATTACTGGTCCCCTCTCCCCTTCACTTTCTGCATCTGGAAAATGCAATGAATGGTATTTTTTAGAGCTGTTTTAAGGATTGAGATTAATGTTTGTGAAGTATGTGGCACATAGTAGGTATGAAATAAATTCTTATCAACATTAACATTCTATACATTTTTACAATCTGAAAGGGAAAAACATCTCTGTTCATTGGTCCCTCCCTTTTCCTTTATCTGCTTACATAATTGAGATAATTCAGTTGTTTGTTGGTTCATTGATTAGTTAATTGGATCTCAATCATGAGTCAGCCATTGCAAGTTGGTGTGGGAGATTCCGGGAGGAGCGTGACATCCTTGCCCTCATGGAGTCCATAGTGTGGTCCATGAGCCACTGCAGCTGAGTGTTCTGGGATGCAGATCCCTCCATATCTGAACCTCCAGAAAGGTGGCAGCGACCAACACGACGTGGGGAGCTGGGACCTGGTGGTCCTGGCCCTTCCTCAGGGCCACGGTGGCTGCTGCCGCCACTGTGACTGCTCAGAGAGGTGGCCTAGGAGTTGATCTCTTTTCCCAAATAACTGTTCTTTGAAAAAGAACCTTCCCTATTTCCACTGTATTTTGGAGCTTGACCAAAATGTTTAGGTCAGAGGTTTAACTTTCTCAGTTCATGATGCCATTAGTGTCTCATTAATTTTTCCAATGCCCTTGACTAAAAGAAATGGCTAACCGTGTTTATTTTTTATTTTTTTTTTATTAGTTAGGTCCACTAGTTTATGAGTGTGTCCTAACTACTTGGTAGCTGTTTGGAAAAAAAATACAATAAATTGAAAGAAAAATAGTTTGATCTCATTCCTAAGCCCAATTACTTAATAATGGGATGTGTGCATCTCTTGGACACCGCACAGCTTCTAAACGTTGGAATCAGATGACAAACTGCCACTTCATTTTGTGCAGCAGTTGCTTTTTATCACAGTAACTGCTGAAATGTAGTTTCGCAAAGCGGTGATATCATCAGAAGGAATGTAGCTCAATCTAATGTTGAAATGTGAACTACCTTGAGCTAGGAGTTTGCATGATGTCCAACAGGTGTCTAGTAACACATGCTTTCCTTGGAAACTTAAATTATTCTGAAGCACACTGTGAACTCTCTTTGGTGCCCTGGGGTGCCTCAGTGCACAGTTTGAGAACCGTCTATTTAGGGATAAGAATCTGGGGATGTTTTGTAATCCTTCTGTAGCCATCAGCCTCCCAAATAGATGCCTTAAGGGCAGGTTAGAGGTTAAATAACTGTAAGGAGCCAGATTTTAATTTCACCACACGGACAGGAGGGAGAGGTGACATTTCAACCTAATTGGCAAAAGATGAAAATTCCTCCTGTCATTTATGATACGTAGCCGGGAAAGGTCTGATTTTCACCTCGCAGCCAGCCAGCATTGCACCCTCTTACCAGAGAATCAAAAGATTAGCTGTTTAACTACATTGCTTATTTGATAAGATGTTTTTACTTAAGGTCTTTGCTTGGCTCACTTTCTCTTCTCCCCACAGCGGCTTATATTCCATGGAGTGAGAATTTGCTTGTGAATTATTTTAGCGTTATCCCTTTCAGGCTTTGGAAGAAAACCAGGATTATAATAAGGTTTATATCTTTGTGTAACAAGATACAATAGCCGTGCAAATTAGCTAGATCCTAGTAGAAATTAGATCTTGGTGACACAATAATTTTAATTTTTATGAGCTTCAGCTATGAAGACTTTCTGATAGGAATTAGGAGGTGTTTTAAAAATTGAGGCAGTTTTGGAACAATAACTAGAGGTGACCTGCTCTACCCAGTCTGAGGATTTCAGAGTAGAGGAACTTGGCAGACAGCTTTCCCATCAAAGGCACCTTCACTGTTTTCTTATCCGGCCTATTTTCAAATGAATGGAAATCAGGGAGCAAGTCACTCTAGATCAGCGGTTCTCAACCTGTGGGTCGCGACCCCTTTGGCGGGCGAATGACCCTTTCACAGGGGTCGCCTAAATACATCCTGCATATCAGATATTTACATGACGATTCATAACAGTAGCAACATTACAGTTATGAAGTAGCAACGAAAATAATTTTATGGTTGGGTCACAACATGAGGAACTGTATTTAAAGGGCCAGAAGGTTGAGAACCACTGCTCTAGATAATCCTTAAAAGAATGGATTGGCATGGTGTCGTGGTCCTGCTCCCAGCTCAGCTCTCACAAGCCCGGTGCCTGGGCCAGGCTTGTCCTGTGACATGCAGGATGCTCAGCATTCCTGGGCCTACTCAGCCATCATGTCAGCCAGAATGTTGCACCCCCTGCCCCCAATATATTTCCAAACACCCTAGACTACTGTGCTGGAGTTAGACTTGATTCCAGTCCTCATTTAACAGATGAGGAAAGTAAGGGTCAGATTAGTGAAGGGCCCATCTACGGTCAGACATAGAAGCCCAGCTAGGAACCAGGTCCCCTGCCTGCCTGCCTGGAACTCATGCCATGCACAGAGCTGCCGAAGACATTTCTTTCAGCTCTAACAATTCAGAATTTGGGGGAATAAAAGGGAGATTGGAGTTACAATCATGAATAAACCTTGAAAGAAAATGGAAATGACAAAAACCCAGTTAGCTTGCTAAAAATTTAGATTCCTAGGTCTAGAATAAAAGCTGCATGATGGCAGCTTTTAAATCTCTTGTTCACTGCTGTCTCCAACTCCTAGAATACTGCCAGGTGCAGAGGAGACACTCAGCAAATTTGTTGATTGCCTGGGTGTACTCTAATTTATGGGTAATATTTACACTTAGGGGATCAGTATTCTGGAAGGATATAAGTTACTGGATTCTTCTGAAGTTTTCTTAGCTGCACTTCATTTCATGTTACTGAGAACCAAATAACGATCTACAGAAAAAATAGTGTCTGTGATGAATTCTCACTGGCTAGAATATGATATTGGGGGTGGTATTATGATATTAAATATCTTTGTCATCACCCTGCATGTGGCTTTTTTGTTGTTGTTATGCATTTGAAATGCTGATCACAAAAGAGAGTATGTAATTGAGCATAGCCAGACGTCTGTTGCTTGTGTTGAGAGTGTACATTTCTGATTCCCAAGGTGGGGAAATCAGAAGAAAGCCAGGCCTTTGATAACTGCGGCCTTACCTGACCCGAAGTGGGAAGGCATCTCTCTCTTAAGGATCCCTCAGGCAATGCAGAGGCATGTGTGCCCTTAGCACCTGGGATCACAGCATATGGGGCTTCTATTGCATCATCTTTACAGAAGGAGGTTTACTGAAAGGTGAATGCACTTGGCAACTTTATTCCAAGAAATTGGGTGATGTGTACACAGTCTCCTTTTCACTCACAACTTTGTAGGTTTCATTTTTCCTGGTGTTCAGACCAAGCTAGAGAAGGACTGAGTTGTTCAGAGTAGCATCCCAGGTGGGGAGAAGTGGGAAACAGGAACCTCACCACCCGATTCCAAACTCATCTCCCAGGGGAGTCAGTTTTCAACCACTGCACCTCCTTGCACTCCAGTCCTGAGGGTGGGAAGGCAAGCGTGGTTTGAAATGAATGTTTTCAATACATTGTCCTTTCAGGAAACCTCTAGAGACAGTTAATGGAGAACAAGTGCATCCGACTAGTGGTCCCCAAAGTGTTTTCCAGAGATGATGAGTGCAATGGATGCTTTTCAAAGGGAGGTTTTGGCGATCAGACACATTTGGAAAAGGTACTCTACCTTGTAGGGTCCAAGGCACCTTGGCCTTAGTAAAGGTCTGGAAGTTCTAAAGTAAATATACATTTTGGTTTGACCTCCCAGCGCCCAGCTTTCTTCCTAGAAGGCTCCTTTTTCAGCATGCCATGTCTTAGACTTAGCCCCTTTAAGAGCAGTGTGCCACCAACCGGCCTTTGAAAATACTGCCCAGAATCCAAAACCTGATTCTGAGTTTTCTTTGCACCTGCTCGTGGTCCTAGACTGAGCCAGCGTTTCTCAGCCCTTGATTTGGAGCTTTCAGAAAGTGCACATTCTCCAGCCCAGCCCCAGAGTTTCTGATGCTGTGTGTCTGGGCTGGTGCCAAGTTGTCTACATTTTTGAGGAGCCCTGTAAGTGGTCTTTCTGTTTCTAGAGGTTGAAAACCATGCTCCTTGGAAAAGGTTTCGAAGTTCCACTTCTTTTCTCTGAGGCTGCGGGAGGTGTGTCCACTTTGTAATTCTTTTTGACGTTGAGCATGCTTCCTAAAGGGACTCGGTTTCAGGATGAAGGAACACTGATGTGATGTGATGGCTCAGCCTCTGGGCCTCTCCCGCGGGGGCACGCCTGGGCCGGGCACCGCTCCTTGGCAGGTGTGGTCCCGACGTGGCCGGAAGGGCGTAAATGGTAAGGAGGAGGACCGCTGTCAGGGTCCTGTTCCTGTGCGCCCCGCGTGGGCGCTGCTGACCGGGAACCCTGCTCCGTCAGTGAGTGAGGATGTGGTAATGTGGCATTGACCCGATGTTCCCTTGGAGACATGCTCTCTGTTACGGTTCTTCCCGCCTTATATCTCATGGCCTAACGTCTTCTAGAATCTCTGCTCCTCCCATCCTACCGTGAGAAACCAGGCAGGAAATAGCTGAGTAAGATTAGTGGTTTTAGAGTAACCACTCTGGGAATTAACACGGGGTAGAGAAGCGGTGTGGTGCAGCCACAGGCTGCTCGGCTGCATTTCTCTTAGAAAGGGCCCAGGTGAGAACGGAGGGCACTGAAAGTAAGTCAGCATCCACCCGATCTACCTACGCTGCCAAGGCTGTATGACAGTTGGTGGGAAAGGCCCCAGTAGCTGCATGTTTCATCAGAAGCAGGAAAATCAAGCTTGTCTGCATGTGGTTGATGAGGTGCCTTGATGAGGATCATTTTTGCTTTTCCTTCTTCATTTATGTGTGGTCATTAGTCTTGCCGCAAAAATTGCACCACTAGTTACTCTAAAGGAAGGCAGCCCCTTCCTGTTCATTTAGGGTTGGAGGAGCGACCAGTGACCGGCCTGCATTCTCTCTGGGGTACTCTGAGTGATTCGCCTAAGTGTGGGCCAGAGGAAAACAGCTGGGAACCAATTTCTGCAGAGTGTTCCAAGCACAGTGTAATTTATTTTACATAAATAATTCCTTTATTTATTCCCTAGAACAGCCTCTGGAACTATTCATTATTAGTTTTTTATTTATTTTCTAAAATATATTTTATTGATTTTTTACAGAGAGGAAGGGAGAGGGATAGTTAGAAACATCGATGCGAGAGGAACATTGATCAACTGCCTCCTGCACACCTCCTACTGGGGATGTGCCCGCAACCAAGGTACATGCCCTTGGCCGGAATTGAACCTGGGACCTTTCAGTCCTCAGACCGATGCTCTATCCACTGAGCCAAACCGGTTAGGGCTCATTATTAGTTTTTTAAATAAAGATGAGACATGGCGGCTCAGAGAGAGAAGCTGTACACAGATAGAGAGTGATGGGGCCGGAATTCAAATTTAAATCCATTCAAGTCTGAAGTCCACTCTGATGTTCCCCTGGCCCATCGTGCTGTCTGTTGCCGATACACATGGCAGTGGTGCCATCACTCTTGCATCTGAGTATCATCTTTGCAGTTGAGCAGGATAACAAGATCTTAATAAAAAATAGATGGCTTACAATGCTTTATTGCTTATTCTCTAGTGCTACAGTCATGAATTGAAAATGCTTTCTGTTACCAGTCATTCTGGGACAGACTCTGAAAGAAAAGAATATGGTTGCAGAGGATCGATTCATTTTTCTCTGTTGAGTCTAGTTAGGTTACATGTCGTTGGATTTTATAAATAAGCATTTGGTTTTTGAATAAGCAATTAATCGTGTTCACTAGCAGTGGGTCTCACGTCTAGAATTTAGTGACATTAGCTAGAACTTTATAATGGCATAAACATTTTCCTGGAGGAAATAGAATATCACCATGTGATATAAAGCTAACATTAGCAAAATAAACATTAATCCAAAGTTGACTGTTAGCTTAAGCTTTCTCTTAATTCAAAATCCAAGCTAAGCCTTACTCTGTAAAAAAAAACAAACCCCAAAACTCTATTACCACTCAGTTTGAAATTCTAATGGGAAAATCACCATAGACTTGCAAAAATGCAGTATGGGTAATATTAACTGTCTCCATAATTTAATTACAGAATTCCAAATACTATTGCCCAGGAGGCACATGACTGTAAGCTTCCAGGTTGAAGGGGCACAGATTTCTCAAAAATTAGCTCTGGCTGGTGATCATTTAGTTTGACTCTTGTGTTCTACAGGCGACTAAAAAATAGAGGTCGAGTGACCTTTCCAAAGCCCCCAGGCCGGTCTCGCCATAGATAGTGTTGCCTTCAACTGAAGTATTTTTAAGAAACGCTTCAGCCAAGGCTATTAATGTAGCAGACTATTAGGCTTGGCTCACTTTGTGTTTCTAATGTGTCATTTAATCATAACCGAGCAGCATGAACACATCCCAAAGCTGCAGACTGCGTAGAGTGACAGTTGTCAGTGTTCAGGCTCATTGAGTCGTGTTCTGTCAAACCCAAAGTAGAAGCAGGTGGCCAACAGAATTTGTAAACCTTTGGAATTTTATTCCAGTTGCTCAGTTACTGCAGAGCCATCACTGGGTTTTTGTTGGCAGTTTCCCCCTAAATATGGAGGCCGGGTGGCTTGTCTAGTGCAAGGTAGCGGGAAGGGGACCGGAGAATGTAAATACGCTGAAACCGAAAGCCTGCAACTGAGCGTACTCCAAAGCAAGGCCTATAACTGAAGTAATTGGATTTGTAATGGTTGACAGTTTTAATGGGAATTGAATGTAGTTCTCTGCTGTTATGTTGTTCTGAATACTTGCTTCTTACTTAACAGAATGGACTGAGAAATTTGTAGCCTGGTGAGTTTTGAGAAAAGGTCACTTAGCATGAGATCAAATGACCTTACTTTTATTGTAATGTTAGAGGCTGGTTTGATATTATATATACTTCATAGGTTTGCACTGGGGTCAGTGCAGCTTAGACTGTTTTTTTCTCTCCAAAGTATGTGTGTCCTTGTCAGTGTCTGCCCTCTGTGGTCTAATTTGGCTATTGGGCCACTCCATTCACCAAGACTTCCAGCTGAAAAGCTTTGGAGGCATCTCACCACGGTACCTGTTAAAATGTCTGTCGTTCTTCAGAGTTAGCATGTTAGTAAAAACCCTTTCTGCTACAAGATATAAACAACCCAATTCATAATGGCTCAAGCAAAAAAGGGAATATATTGGTTTATATAAACATCCAGGGGTGCCACTGGATTCTGGGATTCCTTGGTTCAGGGACTGAGAGCTTTTGGCTCTACTCTCTGTGTTGGCTTCATTTTAGGTAATAGCAAAAGTTACAGCATCTCTAGATCTAAGTATAGCTGAAGGGTGAGCATGCTTCTTAACGTTTGAGCAGATCCCAAGAATGACTCTCATTGGCTTTGATTGGGTTATGTTTCCATCTCTAAACCAATCACTGGGCCTTGGGGTGGGGGGGTGAGGGCGGGTAGAAGGGGAGTACTCAGTTGGCCAGGTCTTGGTCAGGTATAGCATTCTTGAAGCTGGAAGATTTCCTTCAATGTGAGCTAGAGAAAATGTTGGTTTTAGTAGATGCTCTCAAGATCTTTAAATTAAAATATCAGGACTTTAAGGGGAAATGTATAACAGGGTTTCTTTTCCTCAGCCTGCACACTATGGTGTCATTAATGTGCATTATATGTTTTGAATGGTCTAAGGAGTCATATTCTTCTATTTTGCTCTCATTTACCAGGACAGTCTCTAAAAATCTCAGTCATTGGGGACACATAGTCAACTGTAGTGCCTAGTAGCAGTGATGGGCTTCTTGAGGAAGGGCTAAGTGACAGGACACTTGTGTTTTCAAGCCTCATTATTTTGTCCCAGCATTTCCAGGACTCATTTGGGTAAGTTACATCACTCATACAGAATCTGGGCTGGTATAGTATTATCATAAAATTGTCTTTAAGCTTTTGCATCTGATTTTTTCCTGTTAACTAAGATGAATAATTTCCCAAGTTGTTGGAAAATCAGAATAAATTTCTGAATCTTCTGAAATTATGGTGAGTTCGCCACTCTTAAATATCGACAATAGCAGCTCTCTGTCTACATGTGAAAAGATCAATCTCACCACACCAGAATAATAACTCATTTTTATTCTCTACTTAATGGGCCTTGATTTTCTAGAAAGTCAAATTATGAGAATATATTGGTATACTGATGATACTCAGTAGTTGATGTATTTTTATATTCACTTTAGGACTTAGAGAAGCATCAGACTTCAAATCTTTTTATCTTTATAAAGTATACTAGAGGCCCAGTGCATGAAATTCATGCATGGGTAGGGTTCCTAGGCCTGGCCGGCAATTAGGGCTGATCTGTAGGGTGACTGGCGGGGCGATCAGGGGGCCCCTGCTGGCACCTGCCTTGGCTGGCCTGGGGCCTGATAGCTTCTGTGTTGAGTGTCTGCCCCCTCGTGGTCAGTGCGCATCATAGCCCACTGGTCATTCTGTTGTTCCGTCGATTTGCATATTAGGCTTTTATTATATACGATGATAGGTTTTAAAACTAAAAAACAGCTTGCCAGTGTGGTTTAGTTGGCTAGGCATCATCCCATGCACCAAAAGGTTGCTGGTTCCATTCCCTGTCAGGGCACTTGCCCAGGTTGTGGGCTTGGTCCCCAATGGGGAATGGGGGGGGGGGGGTAGGGCTGCAAGAGGCAGCTAATCAATGTTCCGCTCACATCAATGTTTCTCTCTCTTTCTCCCTCTCTCCTTTCCTTTCTCTTGCTCTAAAAAAGTCAATTTAAAAAAATCTTTAAAAAAAACTAAAAAGACAGAAAGAAAATAATTTATATGCTATAGTTGATATCTTACAGAATTTTGCCCCAAACTAATAAAAAAAGTTAACATTGAGATTTTAAGAGGGCATGATCTGACCTTTTAGCTTTAGTTTCACTTAAGGGGAAGTGAGTGAAAGAGGTTATCAATAGTTCATAATTGAGCATGAAACTATGAGCAGGCCTAAATATGCTTTTTTTTTGTCTGCTATTTCTACCTCTCCACATTCCCCCCAATCTTGGATGCTTCTACGACTTTCTGTTTGTAATTGGTTTTTAGAGTTTTGCTGTGATGGGCTTTTGGTGTGTTTTCTTTACATTTCCCTTAATTATAGTTCATGGAGCTTTTTGTACCTGTGGCTCAATATCTTTAATCAGTTTTGGAAAACTCTTGGTGATTGTTTCTACAGCTATTGCTTTTTTCTCCTTTCTCCTGTTGAGATTCCACTTATATGTATGTTAGTTCTTTTATCCATATCTCATGTGCCACTTGAACCGTTTTCTGTATTTTGAATTTTTTTCTTTCTGTGCTTCTGTTTAGATGTTTTCTGCTGATATCTTGTCCACTTTAGAAAATCCCTCTGGACTATTTCTAATCTGCTGTTAAACTCAACTATTGGATTTTTATTTCAATTATTATATTTCTGTTTGATTCTTTCTCATAGATTCCAGATGTCTAATAAAATTCTCCATCTATAATCTATTTTCTTAAACATATTTCTATTAAAATGTTTTTTTTTTGTAATTGCAATGTCTAGATTACCTAGATATTACATCTGGAGTCTGTATATTATCCATTTTTTTTCTTCTTAGTTTTTGACATTGTTTTTCTTTCTTGTCATGCTTTGTAACTTTTTATTAAGCACTTGACATTGCATAGAAAAATTTGCAGTATCTCTGAATGCTGTTATCTTTCTCTATAGAAAATTTAATGTTTTTGGTGGGTAGCAGAATACAGCTATTTGTTTAGATACGGTCAACACATAGAGATTCAAGTGGAGTTTCAAGCTGGTGTATTTTTGTTAACCTGACTGCTAAGGCATTGGACAGTCAAGGCTTTGGAAATGAAATTGGTGGTGACTTCAGGAAGAATAGCTTGAGTGGAGTGGTGGAGGTGGAAGACAGACTGAGGAATTGAGAGATGAGAAAATGGAGACAACTAGGGCTGACACTGTTTTGAGAACTTGGCTGTGCAGGGCTAGAGGAGGATGTGTAATAAAGTTTTAAGTCAATATCTCTCGCTGTCTAAAGTTCTCTCTCTTCCTCTCTCTCTCGCTATCTCATGTAAGTTTATAAGTAATACAGAGATAATATGGTCTGCAGTTCTGTAGAACTGAAAGTCTTCATTTTGCTTATGTCTTAGAGTATGGGCTAAGCTACCCCCAAATACAGTGACTTAAATAAAAGCTAATTTGTTTTTACTTTAAGTTGGAGGTAATGTTTCACCCTAAATGCAAGAGAGGCTGAGAAAATAAATGCCTTCTTCCTTAGTGCAAGAGGTTCATAGGCAATTGATTCCTAAGTACAGGAAGGGTGTACACAAAGTCTCAGAGCATGACAAATGCCCGCTGAATAGCTTATCCCAAAGTCCTTTTAGCTGGTTGTGTGCTGGCCTAGCGCACATAAACGGCTTGGCTTTTGAGAGAGACACTGTTAGAAATTATGATAAATAATTATTCTAAATACCATGGCAGAGTGGCTAGCTGGAGGAAGAGAATTTAAGGGCAGTATCTGCAGTCTGCATGCTGCCTTATGCCTCAGGGGTGGCCAGTGCACACCACCTGCTCCTGAACCAGGAGCTGCGGCTGATGTGGACCGGCACCAGCTGGTCATGGAATAATTTTGTCTCCTGCTCCATTCAGTGCACAACAGGATCCACTTATCTTGCAGGGAAGCTAGCTCTTTATTTCACTTTCAAATGAACCATGGTAGAAGTTGGGACTCATGTTGTCAGTAGTTTTGTTCATCGTTAGTTGAGAGTACTCCAGGATCTGGGAGTCATCTCAACCACCTCTCATTTTCTGGTTACAGATACAAAGTCTTATTCTAACAGCAGCTCCAGTTTCTTAAGTCAGACATCTGAGAAGTGGCAGATTCTGTATCCAGATTAATTCCTTGTGATTTCAAGGCCAGTGGAAATGCGTCTTCTTTGCCTTCATATTTTCATTGCCTGGCATAGTAACCTGATACCTAATAGGTGCAGCAGAGGAGTGGGAGGTGCTAATTGAGATCTTTTATGCCACTTCCCCCAGCCCCAACAGTAGAGCTAGTATCCTGTTGAGAACAAAATTAGAAGTTCTTCAAGGCCCGATACAACCCCCAATCCAATTATAAGTGCAAGGGGCACTAACTTGTAGAACTTATATTGTACAGTAATAAGCGGAGATGTAGGATAGAGAGGGAGGGGTGTTTCTGAGTACAACCTTTGTGAATAACAGTCACCCCTCTCTCATTCCCAAAGGAGGGCAGAGAGGCTAAGCGGGTTTGGAGGTTACCATGCTTCTGAGCTGAGGTGGAGGAGAGGGCAAGAGGATTGCTCAAAAAATTCTTGGGGTCTCCAAGAAGTGAAGACTGTGTGTTCTCTTATTGGTTCTCATAGGACTTGCAGACCTGCCCCAGTGCTAATAGAGTGTGGTGAGTGTTGGGGAGAGAAGGTGTGATGGTATAACCAGTTGCAGAAGAAGCAAGACAACCTCCTCAAACGTATGGTCTCAGAGATATGCAAGTAGGATTCCACTCATGAGCAGGCCCAAGTATTGGCCTTAGCCTGCAGAGGGAAGACTACCTTGAGCTATCACCCGGTGGCATAAAAAGGCTCTCATATCAATGCAAGGTGATTGAGGCTGCCAGCTGGGGGTCAGCTGGAGGATGCAATCAGATCTGACAAGGGACCGTGGATGCCCAGAGTTGCTGTTCAGAATTGAAATCTCTGCCAGCAGGGTTTTTTGGGTCCTCCATCTCTCCATCTCTATCAAGCTGCAATAGGTGTCAGTCATGTAAAAGAGTAGGGTTCCAACAAAGGAAATGACAACTGATTGCTGAGGGAGAGATCTCCCCTGAGCATTGGTGAGAGAAGGTGTGATGGTATAACCAGTTTCTCTCTTTTGTTGTCAGGTGAGTGAGCACAGGGAAGAGAGAGGTGCAGAGCAGACAGCACCCCTACCTTTGCCTCTACCCACCTACCTCTTCTCTTCTGAGCCAGTAGAACCACCAGCATGGCCTGCTCTGCAGAGAGGAGGGGATCGTAGCATTGAACATGAGTTTGAAATGTTGCATGAACTTAAATATATTTTTAATAGTGAAAATCTTCAAATATACACAAAAGTAGACTATAATGAATTTCCATGCACTCATCACCCAGTCTCAACAATGATCAATAATTTGCCAATCTTATTTCATTTATCCTTCTCCAACTTTTATTTTATTAAACTTTTTATGGGAACATTTTAAAGCAAATCCTAACCATTACGCCATTTTACATGTAAAATGACAGATAAGGACTTCCATTTATTTTTTGCAAAAACCAGTATGCCATTATTGTTTCTGAAAAAATTCATATTAATTAATATCATATAGCACCTAATCCACATTCAAATTTCCCTGATTGTTTCAAAGGTCTTTTTACAGTTTCTTTTCAAATTTGTATGTATTCCAAGCACACGTTGTGCATTTGGTAACTATATTCTGTCTCTTTTATTATGTAGTTGTTGCCCTATTTCACTCACCTTTTTTCTTCATGACATTGATTTGGTGGAGAAGCATCCATTTGTCCTAAAGAAAGTTTCACCCCTTACTGGTTGCTTCTTTCTGGTGACATTTAACTTGTTTCACTGTTCCTGGTCTTATCTGTAAGGTCGATTTAGAAACTTGATTAGGTTCAGATTCAATTATTTTTAGACAAGAATACTTCATAGTTAGTGCTGTATATACTAGACTATTTTAATAACCAAAAGTGCATAAAACGTTTGGGATGGACTGAGAGTAAAAACCACTCAACTTTCCAAGGGGAAAGGCAACACACAGTGTGCAGCTAATGGTAGCAGTTATTGGAAAAAATAAAACCACTGGCTTTATTACTCAATACGTTGAGCCTCTTTGGCCACTCTGATTATAATGGAGACGTGTAATGGAATTTTAAAATTGCATTTTTCACTAGGGATCCAAATTCAATAGATGCGTGAATTGGCAGGCAAGGCAGTTTTGAAAACCAGCCTCACAGCTCTAAACGGTCAGACTGTGGAGAGGAGAGAGGATTTTAGCTACAGCCTGGCCTTTTACTCCCACCTTGCGGGAGGGGGTAGGGCTCCTTGGAGCAGCAGTTCTGTGCCTGACAGCTGGCAGGCACTATGCCCTGGGGCTCCTGAACCTCAGGTGCCAGGAATGGGCTGGCTGTGACTTTGGCCTTTGGCATTTCGACCGCCTGCCACAGCAGCCCAGCAGCATTACTGGAGCCAACAGAAGCTAATTGATTGTTGTCTGTGGACCAGAGGTAAGACAGACAGACAGACAGACAGACAGACAGACACACACACACACACACACACACACACACACACACACACACGCGAGCGGTATGACTGCTTGGGTTCTCTCTGATAAGGTGGGTCATGAAGAGGGCCCCCAGGAGCACGAGGCTGGAAATACATGCTCTATTCCAAGGCTTGTGGAGGTTGACAGCCCTGAGATGTGCTTGCCCGGGTCAGGGGACCTGGAGGAGAGAGGTTTCTGGCAATGACATACCTTAAGGACCCACTCAAGCAGCCACAGGGAAGGATGCGCTTTGGGGATTTGACAGGCCCAGAGAACAGGATGCCAGCTTATGATGGAATCAGGCCTGTGAGAACTTTCTTATTTCTTTGCCCTTCTCCGTCCTTTTGTCCCTAGTCCTGAGGGGGTCAGTAGCTGTAAGGAGGAAAGCCTGACCCACCTTCTCCCCCAGACTATGGGTCTGAAACCAGCCTGGTCCTGGAAGGGAGGCTGGAACTCAAAAACAGATCTGAAGTGTTGATTATGAAAAGGGACTGGGAAATTATCTCCAAATTAAGATTGTTTTATGACTTTAAGAGACTCTCGGCTACCTAAGAGTGAACGGAAAGGACCTGGCACCTGCCCAAGTTTTCATCTGGAGCCTGGGAAGGCCGCCTCCCACTGACAGATTTGTGAAAGGGCAGAGGGAGATTGTGTTTTGATCATATTCTCTAGTTGTGTTTGTTCAGCATGCTGATTGCTCAGTCAGTGTTTGAGTGAAGGAATGGTGGGTACGGGGTAATTTGCTGGGTTTGGCTAGGTGAGGAGAGGATGAACCAAACTGACTTCATTTTTTTTTTTAAATGTTCTGAAATAAAAGTTGAGACAGAATGAAAAGTAATATCTTTTGTCTTTTATGGACTACCATGAAAAACTTGAGTAGGGATTGTCATAAGTGGCCCCAAATAATAAAACATTAAGTTTTATAAACATTTAATAGTCCTTATAAAATGCCATTTTTAGAGTTGCTGTACAGTTTCTTCCCTTTTGCACAGGATGTATGCCTTGCAACATTATCCACCAAAGGGTAAAATTATTTGTAGTTGATAAATAGAATTAGCTTGAACTACTGGAATGTTTTAGTATATTGCTGAATTAAAACTTTTTCTTTGTGAGTGATATATACTCATAGAGGACTTTGTCCATTTATTGGTATTTGGGCCTTTATATCAGTAAGGCTAGCTTCCCAGAAGGGACTCTTTTTTCTTTTCCAATACTATTTTATATTAGTTTCAGGCGTACAGCACAGTGGTTAGACAGTTATATAATTTACAAAGTGATTCTCCCCACCCTAGAGAGACTCTTGAATCCTGTTGCTTTTTGCTCTCTTGACTGTGTTAACCTGTTCTAAAAATTACTGTGATTTTTCTCATAGAGTTAGTGTTGACCCTGAGATACTACTATTCTTTTGCTGCATCATAGTCATAAAGAATGACCAGGAAGGGGGAAAGTTAATGGCGTGAATTTGAAAGTTTTCATCCCCTTTATCAGAGGAGATGAATTTTATTTTTTATGTTTATTTATTTTTTAATATATTTTTATTGGTTTCAGAGAGGAAGGGAAAGGGAGAAAGAGATGGAAATATCAATGATGAGAAAAAAATCATTGATTGGCTGCCTCCTGCACACTCCTGCACTGGGGATCGAGCCTGAAACCTGGGCATGTGCCCTGACCGAGAATTGAGCCGTGACCCCCTGGTTCAACCATTGAGCCAAACCATCTGAGCCAGAGGAGATGAGTTTTATATATAAACATTTAGGTCTTCTGGGGAAGTGGCTCCTTAATGCTATGGGGATGGGGAGATGGAGCTCTAAAATTAAAATAACATGGGAACAATTGTTATTTTAAGGGGAAATGTTCACATTTCTTTGTTGCTGAGGTTTTTCTAGTTGACTGGCAGATATTACTATATTTTTTTGTTTTTTTTAATCCTCACCTGAGGATATTTTCTCATTGATTTTTAGAGAGAGTGGAAGGAAGAGGGAGAGACAGAGAGAGAAACATCGATGTAAGAGAGACACATCACACGCTGGAGATCCAGCCTGCAACTGAGGTATCGAACCCAGGATCCTTCAGTCTGAGGGCTGACGCTCTATCCACTGAGCAAAACTCGCTAGGGCACAGTTTTCAACCTGAGAACAACACTTGTTGGTGGATGGTTTTATCTAGTCTTTTAAAATACAAAACTGTTATGTGACCTATGATGAGTTTCATTCACGTGGGAAGTCAGCTACAGGGAAAAATAATATAATCACTTGTTTGTTGGTGAAAACGAGACACACAGTTTGAATTGAAAGATTTTCAGCTGAATCTAACTTACCTATCTAAGCCCCACAGAAAATGTACAGTACTTTCTTCTAAGAATTTCACTGTCTGGTAGCAAAAAGGGCAAAAGGTTTCTGTTCCCATCTCGCTGATGGACTGTAGGTCGCTTTAGAGTTCTCTGAAAAGCCAGTGGCTGAAATGGCTGACGCTGTTTTCCGTGAGCTTTGGCTGTGAGAGCTGAAGTTAATGCCCTGCTCTCTGGCTTTTCAATAGAATTGTTTCAAATATTGGTAGTTTTCATCTGGAGTTAATTTCAAAAATCTCTTCTCTGTCTTAAGCATTAAGTTAAAATACGGTTAGCATCTTTTTAGTGCAAATGCCATATTGGCCATATTAGTCAGCAGAGAAGGAGGTGGCAGCTCTCCCTGGCTGTGATTTCTGTCTGCTTCCAGGTGCCTTTTGTACTTCCAGACTATGTCAGTAATAATTTGTGAGTGCCTCCCACTCTAGGTTTCTATGACTTCCCGACCGACAGGTCTCTAGCTAGGGAAGGGCTCATATAGGAGAGAGGGTTTAGCGGATGGGTGTTTCATGCGTGTCAGGTGGAGAGCTCCCAGAATCAGAGACATCTCTGGACCTGTCTTACTAAGTTAGTAGGACCCTCAGGGACAGCATGAGCTGCTTCCTGCCTTTAGCCCTGTGGGGGCCCTTCGATCATGAAGCTGAGGGTGCTGCTCATTTCTGTGCTGTCCTCATTACCTCTTACTCTTTGTTTATGTCTGGATTTTGATGAGGGCTGTTTTTATATGTTCATGAAGAACAAACTATTGAGACTGAACAGCTTATATATCTGCATAGGCAAGAAAGTACTATTGTTTATTTCATTGTCTAAAAGGTCCTTTCCAGTGTTCAGACACTCAAATTATAGCCTACAGCAAAAATAGATTTTAAAAAATTGGCTTCTCAGAATTAAGGTGATTAAAACATATGTTACACATTGGAAAACAGCAAACATTTTTTCTTATTTACCTTTTTAATGAGGTGTAATTTACGTAAAGCACACAAATCTTAAATGTACAGCTCAGTGAAGTTTTACAGATGAATATACCTGTGTGATCTCCACAGACATCAAGTTCTACAACGTATCTAGCCACAAAAAAGACTCTCAGGTCCATGCTTTCGCTTTCAGTCTGTGTAAGTCCTTTGTTCTGAGGTGGGTCTCTTGTAGACAGCATGTATATCTGGGCCATGTTTTCTTATCCGTTCAGCTACCCTATGTCTTTTGATTGGAGCATTTAATCCATTTACATTTAAGTTATTATTGATAGGGACTTGTTTTATGCCTGTGTTCCAGGAAAAGGAACCCTCTTGCACTGCTGGAGGAATGCAGACTGGTGCCACCACTGTGGGAAACAGTATGGAGTTTCATCAAAAAATTAAAAATGGAACTCCCATTTGACCCAGTAATCCCACTTCTAAGAATATAGCCCAAGAAATCAGAAACACCAATCAGTAAGGATACATGCACCCCTATGTTCATAGCAGCACAATTTACAATAGCTAAGATATGAAACAGCCTAAGTGCCCATGAGCAGATGAGTGGATTAAAAAACTGTGGTACATCTACACAATGGAATACTACGCTGCTATAAAAAAGAAAGAATGCTTATCATCCACAACAGCGTGGATGGACCTAGAGAGCATTATGCTAAGCGAAATAAACCAGTTGGAGAAAGATAAATATCACATGATCTCACTCATTTGTGGAATATAATGAGCAACATAAACTGATGAACAAAAATAGATCCAGAGACATAGAAGCATCTGACAGACCATCAAACCTCAGAGGGAAGGCAGGGGAGGGTGTGGGGGCAGGAGGTAAGAGAGCAACCAAAAGACTTGTATGTATGCTTAAAAGCATAACCAATGGGCACAGACAGTCGGGGGGTGAGCACCTGTGCTGAGAGGTAGGAGCGGCCTGGAAGAGGTCAATGGGGGAAAAGGAGACATTTGTAATATTTTCAACAATAGAGAATTTTTTAAAAAAGGTTCTCTATCCACCTCTCTCTCACACTTAATATTCTCTCTCCCCAAGATAACCATTATTCTGACCTCTGATCTAACACATCTCAGATCGGTTTTGCCTGTTTTTGAACTTCATGTAAATGGCATCATATGATATGTATTCCTTGGTGTCTGGCTTCTTTCGCTGTGTGTGAGGGATTGACCGATGTTGCTGCATATAGCAGTAGTTTGTTCTTTTTGTTGCTGTGTAATATTCCATTGTGTGAATATTCTAAAATGTATATATCCATTCTATTGCTGATGGACAATTTGTGTTTTCTGGTTTTTGGCTATTATACATAAAGCTGCTCTGAATATCCTTGTACATGTTTTCTGGTGGACATATGTGTTCTTGATTTTCTGGGTCACAGAGTAGATCTATGTTTATCTTTAGAATACACTAATAAACAATTTACAAATGGATTGTGTCAATTTAGACTTCTACCAGCAATGGTTGAAAGTTCCAGTTGTTCCACCTCTTTGTCAACACTTGTCAACAACCAGCCTTTTCACGTTAAAGAAAAATGCTAGCTCTAATTTAAAAATACACATTTTATATCACCAGAACTTATTTTTAAATGAATTTTTAATCCATCAAGTGGCATTATTGAGTACCTACTGGGTTCAAAGTGTTTTATTGTTCTGTGGCATCTATAAAAGAATAAAACAACCCTTACTTCATGGTTTTACCATGTTCCACTAGGGTGCTATAGAGAATAGGCCATCAGCAGTGCCAGTCAGGATATGATAAAGTGCCATAATCAAAAATCTCTCAAACACATCTTGACAGCAGGACTGCTTCCTCAGCTGAACTGTCAAGTGCATTATGCTTGTCTCTAGCCTCTTTCCACTTTTCCGTTAGCACTGTAATGTCATTAACTTGGCGCTTTCCCGGATACCTCCCTGTGCCAACCCGTCTGCCTAATGCTAGCACCAGGTACTCCAGATCTGGCCCTAAAAGTGCTCTGCTTTTTTTTCCCCTACACTGTCAGAGTTGATTCCCCAGAATTTTGCTTCTGAGTTGGGTAAATTAAATTTGGTATTAAAATTGGATAGTGACTCATTAATGTTACCTCCTCCAAGGAGTATTTTTCTTTTAAAAATGGATTTCAGGCACCATAGCATCTTAGCTCAAAGGAATTAGCCATTGATGCTTGGATGTCTGATGTTTTTAGGCTAATGGATAATTTTGAGAAGGTTGCTTTATAAATATCACATTAAGGGAAGCTGTTCATCCCACCTATATTTCTAGGTGGTCTCAACAGGGAAATGACTAAAACATAAGGCAGAAATTTCAAGTATTTCCCATGCAAGGATGAATTGACCCAAATGTATATCCATTGTTTAAGGCCACTTATTCTAAATAGATTCACCGAGTAGAACCTCAGATGTGTTAAAGTTTAATATATATCCACAAAATTCCAATTTAGATATTCTATTCCGACAAACTTAAAAAAACACATTATAAAATTAAAGGACTTAAAGTCTTTTTGTTTTTTTACAATTAATATAATACCTAATGTGGAAACTCAAATACTTTTTCAATGTTTAGTTAAAATATAGAATAATAATAAGAATTCTGGTCTACCATAGAACATACATTGCACCTGTCTGATCAGAATTCTTATAAAGCATATCAAGAAACCTTTAGGTTTCAAAAACCAATGTTTGAATGAGAAGCTATGATAATAGTTACATTAAATTTATTTTTTTTTTCATTTGTTGTCACTAAAACCTATGCACACACCTAAGTTGCTTTAAGGGAACTCAATAAAGTTGTACAATTTTCCTAGTATAGGTTTTGCAAATCTTTTGTTAAATTCATTTGTAGGTACTTTATATTTTTAATGATATAGTTGGTGGTATCTTTTAAAAATACTTTATTTTCTAACTCTGTGTGCTGATATATTGAAATACAGTTGATATCATATAGCATTTGTCTATTTCTGTCTGGCATATTTCAGCACAACAGCCTTTAGGCCAGCATTTCTCAACCTGTGGGTCGTGAAACCTTTGGGGGTCGAACGACCCTTTCATAGGGTCGCCTAAATATATCCTGAATATCAGATATTTACATTACGATTCATAACAGTAGTAAAATTACAGTCATGAAGTAGCAACGAAAATAATTCTATGGTTGGGGGGTCACCACAACATGAGGAACTGTATTAAAGGGTTGTGGCATTAGAAAGGTTGAGAACCACTGTTTTGGTCTGTCCATGTTGTTGTCGATTTTATTCTTTTTTATGGCTGAGTTATATTCCATTGTATATGTGCACCACTTCTATATTCATTCACCTATTGATGGACACTTAGGTTGCGTCCATATCTTGGCTATTGTAAATAATGCTGCAATAAACATATGGATGCATATGTCTTTCAAAGGGAAAACTTTTAACATTTCATCAATAAGTATTATGCCTGTTGTGGGGTTTGTGTAAATATTCTTCATCAGATGTTTACAGTTGCCTAAGGCTCCCTTTTTGGGCTGCTGGAATTTGGTTCTGAGCAAGGACCGGCTCATTATCATCGCAGTACATTTTAGGGGTTGGTTTTGTCATTTTTTTCTTCTATTAAGCCTAGGCTTGCGTCTTTTCAGTTGAAACAATCTGTATCCCAACCCCACATGTTGCCATGATCCCTAACGGTGACCCGGTATTTGCATGCAGTCAGAGAAAACTCACCCCTGTTACTGGAGGAAGAAAGCAGAGTGTGGCTGAGTTGGGACCGTCATCCTCAAGCTTCCAGAGGCAGCACATTGCCGTGCAAAGGGCTCTGAGCCGGAATCCAGATACCTGGCGTCTCGCTGACTCTCTCATGGCAAAGACCTCACCCTCCTGAGCCTTTGTGTTCCTTTCCCTAGAATGAGGATTAGCGTTCAATACTCCTCAAGGGATATTTTAGCTCTAAGACTCCGGGATTCTTTGAGGGGTAGCCGTTATCACCCTTTTTCACATTATCCCTACAACCCTGAGGGAGTCAAGGATTTTAATCTTATGTTTTCAGAAGGGACATTACCTTACAGAGACTCCAAGTGTGTGGCTTCAAATCATAAAGCGAACGGAGCACTAGATTCTAGATCTGTCCTTCGAAATGGAAGTGGAATGTGTTCAATTTGTACTTATTTAAAATGTAAAAGTTAAAGAAATGTATTTACTTTGGAACAAAACCTTTCTTGATACCTGTCTGATTTCTTGTATCACGCTTTTCAGAATGTCTAGTACCTATTAATGATCAAGTAAGTATGTACTAGTTTCCTGTGGTGGCAGAAACACATGGCCACAAACTGGGAGACTTAAAACAAAATAAATGTATTCTCTCCCCGTCCTGGAGGCTAGAGTCTAAAATCCAGGTGTTGGCAGGGCTGTGTTCCCTCAAGGCGCCAGGGGAGGATCCCTTTGTTGCATGTTGTAGCCTCAGGAAATGCCAGGCATTTGTTGGCGCTGAGCCACGTCGCTTCGGTCTCTGCTTCCATGAGCACATTGCCTTCTCCTCGGTGTCAGAACCTCTCTGCCCCTTCTTCTAAGGATACATGGGGTTGCTTTTGGGCCCCCTCGGATAATCCTCCTCCCAAGAATATTAAGTAATCACATCTTTTTGCCATATAATGTAACAATCACTCTTTTGCCCTATGAAAGAATATCCATAGGTTTTAGGGATTAGGATGTAGGTAGATCTTTTTGGAGACCACCATTCAGCCCACTAAAAAGTAGAAGCTATTTTTTGATTGGAAACTCAAAATGATGTTGATTTTCTCAATATATCTAGAAATGGGCACTTAAAAACTAGATCAGCCGTGAATTTTTTTTTACTTAGGAACAGAGGTGCCTCTGCTTTTGGTACCCAGCTAGAGAATGTAATATTTGAATCTCTCTCTCATTTAACCATGAACTTCCTGTTTTATTTTCACTAAAATTGATTATTAGAGGACCTTGAGTTTGAAAGGTCCTAACAATCTGATTATATATATGAATGAATGTTGTAAATATAGGTTGAAAAATTTAATTGAAAAGATTTACATGAAGCTGAAGAATGTAGTACAGCCTGGTGAGTAAGCAGCCATGCTCACTGCCTAGAGGTGACAGTTATGCCAGGGGAAGTGGGAGAGGTACTTTACATTTGATCACTCTGGGAGTCAGATAGACTGGTAATTTTTTGTATGAAGTTTATTAATTTTAGAACTTTTCTGAAATTTGAATTTTAGTCTTTATTGTTATATTTTTAAATATTTTTTTCAATTACAGTTTATAGTCAATATTATTTTGTATTAGTTTCAAGTGTAAGCATAATGGTTAGGCAATCATATGCTTGGATTTTAGTGTTTAAAGTAACACTGAATTATATTCTTTATACAGGATAGGAAAAGGATATTTTTCAGCAAGGATGACAATAACCTTTAACATTTGGTCAAATTTATAACATAATGGTTATTTTCAGTTCCCGAAATGGAATGCACTCTGAGGCCCTTCTATGTGCAAGGCATGTTGTGGCAATAGAGGTGACCTGGATTGTTCACTTGCTTATCACTCATTTATCCAACTAATGTTTTACGAGATCCCTGCTGTGTTCCAGGCACTGTTCTAGCAGCTGGGAAAGCTATGACAAACAACACAGATACGGGCTTTGCTTTCATGGAGTTTGTGTTCTAGTGGGGAGAACAGACAATAAGCAAAGAAGAAAAATATTAAGGAATAAATGCTATGTAGGAAATTAAAATAAGGTAAGCTGCAGAGTCACTGCAGCTTCTTTTGATTGGTAATCCACGACGGCCCCTTGAAGTGCATGATGGGCAGGTAGATAAAGTACAGAACCTATAAGGCAAGGAGAGCAACTCTTGCAAAAGCCCTGAGGCCAGAATGAGCTTGACCTTTTTGAGGAACCAAACCACAAAGGATAGTGGGTGAGGGGTCCGTGGGGGTTAATGAGGCTGGAGAGGGTGTTAGGGCCAGTCACCTGGTTCTGTGGTTCTCAGCCCAGGGTTCCCATTAGAAACATCTGCAGGAACTTCAAAAACTTACCTGGATCTCACCCCAGACAAATTACATTTAATCTCTGAGGGTGGATCCCGGCGTCCATTTTTGATACTGCTGTTTACATGTTTTATTGATTTATGTATTTGAGTGTATTATAGATGCCCCTCCATTTGCCTCACCCCACATTGCCCTCCTTCACCTGCATTGGCTCTGCCCTAGGCCTTCACCACACTATTGCCTGTGTCCATGGGTTCTGCATATATGCATATAAGTTCTCCAGTTAAGCTCTTCCTGCTCCCCTCACACCTTCCCTCTGAGATTCCTGAGTCTGATATTTTCTACCTCTGTGATATATCACATATCATTATGAGTCTAAGTCTCTTTTTGAGCTTTCAGTTTGTTCTATTCTATGCCTAGACCACACTGGTTTAATTAAAAAAAAATAAGACGATATCTGGGAAGGCATTTTTAAAAAGTATATATATGTATATGTTTGATTCCCTTGCAGGGCGTGTGTGTGTGTGTGTGTGTGTGTGTGCGCGCGTGTGTGTGTGTGTGTAGTTGATTTCAGAGAGAAGAGAGGGATAGAGAGATAGAAACATCAATGAGAGAGAAACATCATCGATTGGTTGCTTCCTGAACACTCCCTACTGGGGATTGAGCCCACAACCTGGGCATGTGTCCTGACAGGGAATCAAACTGTAACCTCCTTGTTCATAGGTTGACACTCAACCATTGAGCCACACCAGCTGGGCTGAGAAGGCATTCTTGCTCTTAAAGAGAGTCTTGACTTGTCTTGGCCCTTACCATTTCCATGTACAATTTCAGAATCAAATTGTTTAAGTTCTACACCCCTCATAAAGTTTTGGGAGTTAGAGTAGGATTGCATTGCATCTATGAATTAATTTGAGGAAAACTGATATCTTTACAATATTGAATCTTCCTCTATTTGTCTTTGGAAATGGTTTAATATATTCTTCCCTCAGAAGTCTTACATATCTTTTGTTAGATTTATTGTTAGGCAGTTCATATTTTTTAGGATTTAATTTTCTGTTTGCTGTTACATAGAAATTGAGTGGGCTTTTCTACATTGCTAACCTCTCTTATCCTATCAACTTATCTGTAAGTACCTTTGGATATTCTACAAATATAATCATATCATTTGTGAATAATGATAGCTTTGTTTCTTCTTTTCTAGCCTTTACACCATGTACTTATGCCTACTAAACTGGTTCGGCCCCCGGTTCACTGTTGTCTATACGATCTGTTGGTGGGCTTCCTTTTCCTCCTCCTAATTATAAGGAAAAATTTTCTGCATTTAAGCATCAAGTATCTGTTTGCTATAGCTTTTTTTTTTTTTTGAGAGAGAGAGAGAGAGAGAGTAGAAAATTTAATAAAGAAGAAAGATGTGACCTTCTATTCCTACCTTTCTAAGGGGTTTTAAATAATGAATTTTGCATTTTATTAGATATATTTTCTGCATTTATTGAGATTATATAATTTTTCTGCTTTAGACTGTTAATGTGAGAAATTACATTCATGATTTCAGCACATTAAACCAACTTAGTACCTGGGATAAAATCAGCTTGATATTTTATATATTACCGGATTCAGTTTGCTAAAATTTTGAGTGGGGTGTTTTGGATCTATGTTCATGAGAGATATTAGTTTTCCTTTCTTGTACCATCTTTATTGTTAAAATAAGACATTGAAATATTTCATTTCACTCTGAAGTTCCCTGAGGAATAAGAGTTAAGTTTTTTGATGTGAAAGGCACAGTTGCATTGAAATAGAACTATTTATCCAAGCATGTAGTTCAGGGAATATCAAATATTTGGAAACCGGTCTCCTTTCACATCGTGCTCAGAATGTTTCACTTTGGCTGATGATGAGAAAATTCCTTTATATACATTGTTTCATGGATTTATCCTTTGAGAAAACATTTTTTAAAAAGACAATTAGATTTAAAATTTGTTCATTATTCCATTTCAGTTTCTAAATTGTCAGTGTGGAAAGAATTTTTTTTGGATAACTCGTGACACTAATGATTTGAGTATTGAGTCAACACTTGAGTAGTGTATATTCTAAAACTAGTTTTCATTTCTGGAAGCAAAAGACAAGTGTTATAAGTTTAAAACGTAAAATCTAGACAAAAGCAATATGATGTAAAATATATGACATAGTTTTGATTGATGTTAATTAACTTTCCAGATCATCTATATTTATTTTTCTGTCTTAACATATTATTTTTCAAGCATATTCAGAAACTACCTGAAAATCCTGATGGTATAATGTGGTCAGCCATAGGGACCCTGGGATTCCCAATTATTAAAAAAATAATAATTCTGAGATTGTGTTGGGAAGAACAAAGAGCCAAGTTGCCAGTTTGAGGGAAGGGTCCCTATCTCACAGGAGTGGCTCTGGAGTTGTGTGTGTGTGTATGTGTATTTTTTTTTTTACTGACAATAGAAACAAATTGGATCTGTTAAAGAACCATGAAACCATAAAAAAGTTAAGTGTGCTAAGAGGTAGTTTTAATGAACACTTGAGCTATTAATATTTACAGCAGCCCTAGTTGGTTTGGCCCAATGGATGGAATGTCAGCCTGTGGACTCAGGGGTCCCAGGTTTGATTCCAGTCAAGAACACATGCCCAGGTTTCAGGCTCAATCCCCAGTAGGTGATGTGCAGGAGGCAGCCAATCAATGATTCTCTTTCATTGATATTTCTATCTCTCTCTTCTTCCTTCCTCTCTCTGAAAACAATAAAAATATTTTAAAAAATATTTACGCAAACCTGATATATAATTACCAAACGGTAACTTCCACTGTTTTGTGGGGGTGATAAACTGATTAAGGAAATTTGGGAGTTTTAGAACATACATTAGAAATGAGCACCCATGCAGTCTAATTTCCTTATCCCAGAGATAAGACCAGTGATTTGCCTAAAATCAGAAAGGTATTTCTTATTATAGTTGGGACTAGATTTGTTTCTTTCTTCATTCCTCTATTCAGCACAAATTTATCGAGAACCTATTATTGTGAGAAATTATTCTACATACCAAGGATATATGGTGAACAAGCAAAGTTTTATTTCCCTCATGGGGTTTATATTCCAAAATAGGAGACCCATGGTAAACAAAGAGCTAGGTAATAAAATGATGGGCATTGAGAAGTGGCAAGAGGGGAACAAAGCCAGGGAGGGAAACAGGTGGCAGGGAATACGGTTTTGGGTGAGATGTTCTTTCAGAAAGTCTCACTGAGGAGATGACCTTCGAGGAAAACCTGGATGATAATCTTGGGGAAGAATGTTCTAGGCCAGTGGTCGGCAAACTCATTAGTCAACAGAGCCAAATACCAACAGTACAACGATAGAAATTTCTTTTGAGAGCCAAATTTTTTAAACTTAAACAATATAGGTAGGTACATTGTTATTAACTTAATTAGGGTACTCCTAAGGCTTAGGAAGAGCCACACTCAAGGGCCCAAAGAGCCACATGTGGCTCTAGAGCCGCAGTTTGCCTACCAAAGTTCTAGGCAAAGAGGACAGAAAGTGCAAATGCTTAGTGTGTTTCTAGAACATCAAGGAGATCAGTGTGTGTTGGGGAGCACACAAGACTTGGTTGGAAAGTTGTAAGGAGGACATTCTGAGAAAAGGGAAGTGTGTGGAAGGCCTCCTGCCCTGTTTATCGGAATTCTGACTTAGGGGAGACAGGGGAGTGCCTAAGGCGGCGCCCCTAATTATTCCTTGACCATTCAAACAAGTCTCTGCATGTGTAGACCCCAGTGTTTACTGGAATCCTTTATCTTAATCTTTGGGTGTCCTTGCTTAAAGGATATTACAAACACGTGTGTCCTCCCAAGATTACTTCCCTTATTAATTGTATCTTGACGATAAGCTTTATCAAACTGCCATTACAATAAAAGGCTAACGAGGCAGACAATTGAGGCTACCTGGTCCCTTTGGCCAGGCCGTCCCTTAGCCTTTCTTTCACAGCAAAGGTTGTGTCAGAGTAATCCATTCATCTGTCACTCAGGGGCTGCTGGTCAGTGGGCTCAAGCAGGTCAGCAAGTGGAGTGCGAGTGGTGGGCTATACGCTGGGAGGTGAGGCTTGGCGGTCATGGTAAGTACAGTTAACCTTTAACAACACAGTTTGAACTGAGTGGATCCAGTCATACGTAGATCTTTTCAATAAATACATATAGTATTGTAAATGTATTTTCTTTATGGTTTTTAAATAATATTTTCTTTTCCTTTAAATAATACTCTTTATTATAAGAATACAGAACATAATACAATGTTAATGTAAAAACATTCAAACCTATAAAGAATTTTTGTGTGTTTATTTGATCCAAACTGTCGACAATTGCCAGGAAGCAGAATCTCAGCAGTTTGGGATAATGTTCCAGACAATGGAAGTTTTTCACCTATTTTTATACTTTAGAATCAAAGGAGGAGATGTTGGTTGGTTACATGAAATCCACTGGTGATAGATTAGAGAGGTGGGAGAAAGCAAAGGGGTGGGGGACCTCTAGGATTGGATAAAGAGTGAAATGACAGACACTTCTTTTACTTAGGTGGGTACAGAACAGTCAACAACTAACATGATGGTAATAACAATGAAGGAATGTGTGGTATCTCTCTTGGCTTCCAGGGCTTTTGGTTGTGCCCTGAGGGGTCCAGAAAAAAGGGAAGTTACAAGTTACTGTGACATTTCAATGATATGTTATCATAGATGCAAAAAGACAATAAGCTCAGTTAAGGTAAAGGTTGACCTTGTCAGGGAAGATACCAGCCTAGGAGGTGACTACCCACCATAACTGCTTTTAGTTAAAGTTTAACCTTAGGCCATCCTTTGTGGTTACTTTAGGACTTTGCATTAGCAAGACTGCCATGCAGGCCTTCCCTGAGCTTGTCAGGTTAGCATGTGGCCCCTTTCGTTCACACATAGAGCAAACAAAATATGTGTTATTTGCCTTTTATGTCATTGGTAAGACTTCCGGTCAACAGTAAGCTATTAGTAGTTTGGGGGAGTAAAAAATTATACGACGCTATTTTTCAACTGCTTGTTCCAGAGTCAAGTGTACTTTGGGATTTATTGTAAGTGTGCAGGGCAGACATTGGATAGTTTGTGTGGGGAAATCACATAGTCTGACTTCAGTTTTGAAAGGGACACTCTGGCTTCCGTAGAACAGTCTGCAGAGAGATAAGGAGGGAAGCGACATGGAGGTGAGCAGGCTACTGCAGCTTTATGGTGAGAGGCCAAGAAGATGGGACTTGGGAGCAGGGAGTGAGATAGTGACAGCTTGGTGACTTCTTGATATATTTTAAAGGCAGAGCAACAAGCTGTGCAGAAGAATTGAATGTGGGATAGAAGGGATATCCAGGCTCCTCAACTGTGTTGCCTGTTCCCTTCCACCTGACTAGGCCTTATTACAATGCTTTTCCAGGATTTAATTTTGCTCTTCTTTTCTTTTTCTTTTTTTTAAAATATATTTTATTGATTTTTTCTCCTGCACACTCTCCGCTGGGGATGTGCCCGCAACCCAGGTACATGCCCTTGACCGGAATCGAACCTGGGACCCTTCAGTCCGCAGGCCGACTCTCTATCCACTGAACCAAACCGGTTTTGGCTGCTCTTCTTTTCTGAAGGATGTTCAGGTCAAGGCTTAAGACTGTTTGCCGGGTGGATGACCCTTCACGTCTGCAGGGGTATAAGGTTTGTTTGCAGCACATCTGCCTACAGGTGCCAGTGACTTCGTATCTGATTTACATGGTTGTCTCCACCTGGTTCAATTTTTAGTTTACATTTGGAAACCCCATAATATTCTACTTTAATTTCTGCACTGACCTAAAAATTGCTAAGACTTGTGATGAGATTTGCTTCAAGATAGATAGAGCATTAATATGATTACTGTAGCTCTGCATATTGGCACTAAAGACATTACCCTGGGGGGAAAAAGATACAAGCTTGCATACAGAACAGCCCCAAAACGCAGAGTTCCGATGGTGCCAGCTCATTAGCTGGACTAGAGAGCAGCACTGCTGGGGAGCAGGCTCCTCTGCTGCGGTGCAGGGACAGGACCTTGACGCCGAATTGATGCCAGAGGCAGATCATTGGATTGGTGAATACTGATCGCCGTCTGTATTTTCTCCCTTCCCGAACAAAAGGAACACAGGTTACATCAGGCTTTCATCCGCTAATAAAATACTTTTCATGGCGTTTGTTAATGCGAATGTTGCACGTGCTTGTCATCACAACGTTCGGGGTTATTGTTCTTTTCTTTGAGGGAAAAATACACACACTCCAGATGGATTTCATATGCTTTACAATGGGGCTCCGGAGGCAAAATGAAGATGAGCATTTGACTTCTTCCGTGTCTGTGACTCTCCCCCATGGCTGAGTTACCAAGGGGAGGAGTGTGTGCAGTGGGTGTGTTTCCCCAAAGTTGCCTTGTCAGTAGTTTACACATCAGGTTGAATATTTCCCACAAAGCAGATACACCATAATTTTAGGCGGAGGCTATAAGGGTGACAATAAATTCCGTTTCTTAAGGAAATATGAGTGGAAATAGGTCTCTTTATTCCCCTGGAACCTAACCATCTGGAACACGCCAAGTGAAGTTGACAAGTGTGTAGTTTGGAGCACCAAACAGCGCCTTAACTACGGAGATGCGTTTGAACGCTTGCAGATGTTTCCAGTTGAGCCAGTGTCAGGTCTTGCTTTAGTTCCTTCTTAGTTGTGTGGGAATTGTGCTTCAGTCGATTGGACAGACTTCAAATACTTAGGTCAGAGAGGACTTATGGGAAGCATATGAAATCTTGAAAAGTTTGGGAGTTATGGCTCTCTAAAGTGGACCTCTCTATTGCATCTGATAGTTCGTTACTTTTCTTCTTCCAGCTCCAGCCCTTTGGCTTCCATATACCAAACATTCCTCGTTCTCTTTTGCAGGCTTCTCCCTCCAAGTGACATTGATGTTCTCTAGGGTTTCACCCTTGGCCCACTCCATGAATCCCACCACAGGTTCTTCCTGGATAGGCTCACTCACACTCTTGGCTTTCACTAGCCTATAGACAGGCTACTGTCAAACTCTCATCTCCAGCTCAAACCTCTCCCTGAGCCTTTGATCTGCACATCCAAGTCTAGTTAGTCATTTCTTTCTGGGTGTGCCGGAGGCACCTCAACTGTAGCTTCTCAACCAGACTCTCCATTTTGCCCCATAGTCTCGTCTTCTGTCCGAGCGCTGTCTTTGTTGGTGGCCCCACCATCTATTCCTTAGTCGCTCACAGCTTCCCTTGCAACATCAGATCAATAACCGAGTTACAAATATGTCTTCTACTAATGCTTCATTTTAATTTTTTTTGTCAAAGTAACTCATGCCCATGGTTAAAAAGTCAAATAGTGCAGAATGGCTTAGAATAGAAAAGCAATGTTTTCTTTGCCTCACTTCCTTCCCACCCACATGTCTTCTTGCCAAAAGGGACCGCTTTTAACTCCTGTGACTGCTTTTTATGATCGTTATTGTTATATATCTAAGCACTGCACCTACACGGTTATTTCCTCATCTGTCAGTTTAGACAGTGTCTACTGGTTTCCTGCCACACTTTTCTATCTCACCTCCCTCCTTTACCCAGCAGAGTGGTATCACAGTTTTTTGTGTTTTTTTTTTAAATTTTATTGATTTTTTTACAGAGAAGAAGGGAGAGGAATAGAGAGTTAGAAACATCGATGAGAGAGAAACATCGATCAGCTGCCTCCTGCACACCCCCCACTGGGGATGTGCCCGCAACCAAGGCACATGCCCCTGACAGGAATCGAACCTGGGACCCTTCAGTCTGCAGGCCGATGCTCTATCCACCGAGCCAAACCAGTTAGGGCGGTATCACAGTTTTTAGTTCCTCTTTTTAAGTAATTTCAGTAATATTTTCTATCTTGCTCATCACCTTTAGAGGGGATCACTTGGTCCCTGACTTATCTGGTGAGGATCTTGCACCTCCACCCTTCCCTTTAGCTCCTCTCTTTCCTATTTCCCATCCCCTCCTTTCATGGGCACTGACTTTCCAGATATCAAAATTGATACTGTATATTTGATAAATTAATACATGGATTTTCTGAGAGCTTCGAGATATTGCTCCCTTTTGATATCCAATGTTGCTGATAAGCCTTATACCAATCAGATTGCAAGTGATCTATGCTTTCTCTTTGGAAAAATTTAGGATATTTTCTTTTACTTTGGGTTTCTGAAATTTATCCATTTGTGTTCCATTCAGTTTCTAATTTTCTCTTACTAGTTTTCTCCCACTTTTTATGTTCACTTTTTCTAGGATTCCTATTAGATGATGCACAATTGGACAAACTGGAAATTATTTTTTAGATGCCTATACTTCCTTCTTTTGCTGTATTCTGAAAAGTTTTCTCTGATTTTCTATATCATCCTGCACTTATTTTATGAATGCAATATTTTATCAGCTCTTTGAGAATAGTAATTACACTTTTAAAACTTCTTTTAAATGTACAGACATTTCCCAAATACCCTCTGTTGCCACACATGCATAGCCTCCTCCATTATCAACATTCCCTATCAAAGTATATGGTATAATGGATGAACCTACATTGACACATCATCATCACCCAAAGTCCATAGTTTATATTAGGATTCACTCTTTGTGCTGTACAGTCTATGGGTTTGGGCATATGCATAATGACATGTGTCCATCTTTATAGTATCATCTATTCTAGAGTATTTCACATGGAACATTTCTCCATTTAATTTATGTAGTTCTTCTATGATTTTGTTAATTTGAGTTTTGTAGTTGTCCTCACATAGATATTTTAAATATTTTGTTAAGTTTATACCCAAGAATGTCATGTTTTGTGACACTAAAGTAAATGGTATTGTGTTTTTAATTTCAAGTTCTATTTATTTATAGGAAAGTGATTGACTTTTGTATATTAACTTTTTCTCCTGAGACCTTGCTATAATTGTTTATAAGTTCTAAGAGTCTCAGTGAAATTTTGATTGCCTCTAATGAGAAGGAGGTATAGTGACATCTCCCGGTAAACCTCCTGCAGTGAAATAGGTGTTGCATTATTCCATTTTGGATTTCTTCTCAGTAGTTATTTTAAGTTATAAAAAAAGTATGCAGGCACTTCTGGAAGGATACACACCAAATGGTTAACAGTAGTTACTTTGTTAGTATGAGGTAAGGAGCCAGAGTACAGTAGGTCCTCAGGTTACATTGGAGATCTGTTCCTACGGCGCAATTTTTGCTGTAAGTTGGAACCCACCTACATAAGCACCTATGTCACTCATATGGAGCACACACACGGCAGTAAATAACTGCAACAGTAAAAAAATTTAAAAGAAAGAACAATTCCTGACCCTTACGTGTGGTAAATAAATAATAAAAAACATAAATGGAAATGACGGAACTTTTTTTTATATAAATAAATGGGAGATGGCTGCGTAACCATGAAACGACATGTGTTGCCTAAGACCATCGGAAAACACATTTATAATTACATATTGTTTTTGTGATTAATCACTATGCTTTAATTATATTCAATTTGTAACAATGAAAATACATCCTGCATATCAGATATTTACGTTATAATTCATAACAGTAGCAAAATTACTGAAGTAGCAACAAAAATAATTTTATGGTTGGTGTCACCACAACATGAGGAACTGTATTAAAGGGTTGCGGCATTAGGAAAGTTGAGAACCACTGCTTTAGGGTATCTGTTAATAAACAGTTTTTTAATTTTATTGTGGTCCAATTGATCAGTATTTGTGGTACTTTTTGTCTCTTACTTAAGAAATCTTTTCCTAATCAGAGGTCATAAAGGCAGTAATTGAATACTTTTTCCCCTAAAAGCTTTGTTTTGTCTCTCTGTATTGTCTCTCACATTTAGGTCTTCAGCCTACCTGGGATAGATTTTTGAGTGGCATGAGGGTCAGGCCCAGAGTTCTGTACTAAAAACAAATAGACACAAACCTATGTTTCTTTAACAGCAACATAAACATCAAGCATGTGATAGAGGCAGGGTTTCATGTGGTTGAGCCTTTGCGTGTCCTCAAGATATGCCTTTCGTCTATCCTAAGTACATCTTCTGCTGCCCCTGTGCCTCCTGGTGACCCCTTATTAGCCATTGTCCTGCTCTTGGTCAGTGCATTCTTAAAGGCGAATGGGAAGGAGAAATACTTTACCTTCTGATCTTATAAGCATTCTATTTAACTGTACTTTGAATTTTTTTTCATTACTCGTTTTACACAGGAAACTAATATTTTTTTAAAAGTACAACTTATTAAAGCAAAATCTAAAACTTGAACGATAATGCTCGGCCGGCGTGGCCCAGTGATTGAGCGACTACCTATGAACCAGGAGGTCAGGGTTTGACTCCTGGTCAGGGCACATGCCTGGGTTGTGGACTCGATCCCCAGTGTGGGGAGTGTAGGAGGCAGCCCATCAATGCTTCTGTCTCATCATTGATGTTTCTATCTCTCTATCCCTCTCCCTTCCTCTCTGAAATTGTGCGTGTGTGTGTGTGTGTGTGTATCAAGTATATGTATATATACTTGAGCGATGCTAATTTTTGTCTCAATATTGAAATGCTACCCACATTTTGAGTGTTGTCATGCTTTTAACATGTAGATCTTTACTTTTGCTAAAAATTATTGGAACTTGGCAGTGTGAATCTTAAAATTGAACTGAACTTGCTTTAGAAATAATCTTTCTTATTCTCATAAAGGAGTGTTTCTATTAGAAAAAAAAAGAAGCTTGGACTAGCAGTGATTATTTTCTACACACAGGCCTATTGGAAAGAAAGGAAACATACAGCTGGAAGGAATTTAAATGTCATCTAGTGCAGGGTTTTACCTTGAAGGAGTGGACTCTTCTCGCTTTTAATATAATCCAGAAAAGAAAATTCCACTCTCTCTCCTGCTAATATTTAATATACTTTCACTGTCAGATAATTTTCCTTACACTTGTCTTAAGTCTGTTTTCTTATTCTGTTTTAAATGGAAACAGAGAAATGGGGCCAACCATCTGTGTCTATAATAATTCTTCATCTACTTGATGGTCATTACTAAATCCATCAGCCTCCTCTATATAGCATAATCTAATGTTTGTTTAGCTCTTTCTTTTAAGCCAGTTTCGGAATCATCTATTTAATGTTTTTGTTCCATCCGAATTCTTCCCATGTCATCTATAAATCATGATTTATAGAATCAAAAATTGAACACAGTACTTTTGCCAACGTATGGCCAAATGCTAGTAAACCAATAGGGATGATATTCTTTTTAGAGAGTCTTCTAAGACTTCTAACCTGAATTTTCTTTTTATGATAAAAAGATTTTTGGACTTATGGCTGTACATGGCCGTTTGAACATACTTATTTCTCTCTGCTTCCTGAGACTACCCACAATGATAGGTAACAAATAAAAAAGGCATAAATCCACATGAACAAAGAAAATGGGAGGTGAGGCTTGGTGGATAAGGGATGCCAACACATTTTTGGCAGAGAGAAAACAAATGGATAAATGGGAATTGAATTAGCAGAGGGTAGAAAATTAAAAGCCAGTTGTCATCAAGAGGGAAGTCAATGTGAAGGGATAGGCTTGTGGTAAAGACACGAAAGTCTCCGCACTTGGAACCACAGGCTGTGCTAGAAAGACAGGTTTGAAGGGTGGAGTTGAAAGCTGGTGATGTTGTTAGACCCCTTCCTATTCCAGGTGTCTGGACAGATACCCCTGGTAAGTATATTTTCTAGATAAATTAGGCTTTGGACTTGGAAACAAGATACAGATGAGACACCTTTTGGGCACCCAAAACTCTGACAACCAGGCTTATATTTCTCTATCCCTGGATTAGAGAATGAGAAGATCCTTGTCTGGGAAACTGACCAATTGCATAAAAAAAGATATTTGGAGTTCTCCCATAAAATAGCTGGGCCCCCCACCCAATCATACCACAGAAGTTCAACTTTTTAGGTCTCACAGTGGACTGCCAGAGATCATCACATATTTAAGGATCATGAATGAATGTGGTCAAAACAATCAGGAAAGGAGGCTCAGAGGAAACAGGGCAAAGGCAAGGAAGAAAAACCTCCAAAAATTATAATTGCTATTCTTTGAGAGATTAGAGAAGATATTGCACTCATGAAACAGGGTTTGGAAATTAAAATGTGATAACAGAAATTAAAAATTCAGCAAAGAGTGGGAATGTGGATGGCACTGTCCAGAAATTGAATGAAAAGGCAGAGAGGCAAATGTGAGAGAAAAGAGGAAATAAGAAGCTCCATTTAGGGAGTTCAAAATCTGATTAATAATAGTTTTAGAAAGGAAATAAAGAAAACGCAGGGGAGAAAGTGATAGACGAATTATATAGAATACTTTCCCAAAATCGAAGGACATTCATTTTCATATGGGAAGGGTACATTGTCTTCCAAGCACAATACATTTTTTTTAAAAGCCAATTCTAAGACACATCTGATAAAGTCTGTGAATAAGATAAATTTTTCCTAAAAGTTTTAACAGAGAAAAAAAGTAGGTTACATACAAAGACTGAGGAAGCAGGCTGGTGTCTGACTTCTCAACTGCAATGGTGAAATCTAGAAGAAATAGAGCGATGCCTTCCAAATCAGAGGGAAAATAATTTCCAACTTGGGATCTTGTATCTGGCCAAACTGTCAACCAAATGCAAGGGCAGAGTAAGGCTATTTCCAGACAGACATGAAAGGTTTCAAAAATTAGCCTCCCATGCACTCTTTCTTGGGTAGTTCTTAGAGGAAGTGCTCTACCAACATGAGAGAATAAGTCAAAAATTTTGCCGCAAGTAGGGCAAAGTGAAGGAAGATCACTGATGGGAAGTGAAGGGAAGGCCCAGGTGACACCTGGGTATCTATCACCTGTGTCAGGGCTGGAAAACAGCCCTTCCAGATCAGATCAGAGGCTAGAGAGGCCAGGGAATAAGGAAACAAACAAATCAGAAAGGTCACCTAATATGTTTATCTTTGGTGAGATGAATCTTCTAGTTCTCTGCTAGAGTATGTGGAAAATTAACATTCAATACAGAAGAAAATAAAGCAAATGGAAAATTGAGGTAACTGTTCACATTAGGCAAAACAAAAGATTGTACAAGAAAAGAAATATAATCATAGTATACTGTAGGGCTCAGTTATGAACAGTGTTTAAACAGAGATAATAATGTAATGCAAGTACTAAATATTACTGTAACCAAAATTATGATATAGTTAAATTGAGAAGATTTTGGTGGGGTGCAGGGAAGTATGTGTAGAAGATAAGAGAGCTAAATTTTCATCTGCCACAGCAGGAAGCCAATAAACATTAAAAATGAATAAGAAATAATAGTTGAAGAGGATTTGTTAAAATATGCATGTACATTCTAAAAGAAACAGCTAAAAGAGTTGAGAGTGATTGTCTTTGGTCCCTGGGTCTCAAGAATATACAAATTGGGTGAAAATACAAGTTACCTTACTGAATTTATGTACATACATCTATTTGTGTCATTGAATTAAATATGTAAAACATATTGAACCTTTCCTTGTTTCCTTGTAAAAATTATTTTCCCCTGGTGATAAAAAATGAAAAGTACTATAGTCATTTGATTCAATACTATGGCAACCACACATGTCCTGAATTTTTTGGATTATTTTTTGGGCTATTTGGATTTCAGACTTGATCATACCTAAAACTACAGTTGCAATGTACAAACTATGTGCTTTGCCTATTTGTTTATTTTGGTGTTATGTTTGGTAGTTTTAGAAAAACGGGCTTGCCATAGCGGTTCCTCGTGAGCTCCCCTCAGAATCTTCCATCTTTGGCTGCCTGGAGACTTTGGGAGGAAAAGCATACTGTGGTTTTGTCTGATACTTTAACTCATTTACTTCTTCAAAGTTTTTTCTTTCCTATTTTTTTTTACTACCTATGTCTTTAATATACTAACTCCATTCATCCAGAAACATTCATTGACTGCCTATTATGTTAGAAGCCCTGCTCGAGGCAGCAGGAAGGAGTAACACAAAGCAGAATCCTTGCTGTCAGCAAACCCGCCATCCACCAGTTCATCTGACAAAATCAATGACGGCATTTCATACTTTCCCAGCATTAGTTATTAATTAAAAAAAGGTCAGAGGCAAAAGGATGCTTTTCCAGGATAAGTCTGTGAAAAAACTCTCAAAGTCATGTTCTTCATGAAAGTCTTATGTATGAATTCAAACCTTCAATTAAATGTTACTTATTCTGTAGAAAAATCTTTTTTTCTTTTAAGTTTATTTTTATTGATTTCAAAGAGGGAGGGAGAAGGAGAGAGAGGTAGAAACATCAGTGATGAGAGAGAATCATTGATTGGCTGCCTCCTGCCTCCTGCCTCTT
>NW_006292095.1:788565-794100 GCF_000327345.1 Myotis davidii | reverse complement strand
TTTATTTGCGGTCAGCTTTGGTTCACTTTTGTGTATTTCTAAAGGAGTAAAAACCCCAGAGTTTTCTTCTTTCAGAGTGATCAGGAAGCTCTCCACACAGTTTCTTTCTTCACCACTGCAGAAAAAATGTAAAGTCGCGCGTTCTTATTTTAAACATCTGCGTCTTCATGTTTATCGTGTTCACTATTTCCGTAATAAGAGTTACTCAGAGATCATTTGTAACTAATATCTCTTTAACTGTATATTTAAAGCGTAGTGGAGAGGAGTCCTATTAAATTATAATTTTCGTATGATTGAATTAGAGGAATAAAGCCCAAGTCTGCGTGGTGGTAGCACATATTCCAGCCATCTGCCCTGCTTTACATGTTGCCTCTGGCAAGGAGCAGGTTTATTATTGGGGCTCTGGCTAACGCTGTAGTTTGACAGTCATGCATGTCCTTGCGGTCAATAAACTGCTCTTTTCCTGTAAACTAAATAGCAGCAAACAACCTGTGGAAAGTTAAGTCATGTCTCCATAGTAGAAACCTGTTACATTAGCAGCATGAGGTTGTAACGTAGGCCGGATTTAATGATGGCATCGTTTTCCCCATTAGAAAAATTAACAAACACACAGTATTTACACAGGAAAAGCTAATGTTTTGTTTTTAGCCATGTTTTTGAGGGTCCTCCAAACCATCAACGCATTTGGTGATTTGCTAGAAGGACTCACAGGGTCAGCATGTAGCCAGACGGTGGTTCGGATGGATTACAGTGACACACCAAGGATGCACAGCCAGGTGTAAGGGGGAAGACACAGGGGGCGTCTGGAGGAATCCACGTGCAGCCTTCCCCTGTGTGCTATGTGAAAGGTCCCACAGAGTGCATGCTCCCCAAGAGTGAAGACAGCCATGTGTGTGTGGGAAGACACAGGGGGCGTCTGGAGGAATCCACGTGCAGCCTTCCCCTGTGTGCTATGTGAAAGGTCCCACAGAGTGCATGCTCCCCAAGAGTGAAGATGAAGCTCACTGTTTCTGCTCAGAGAAGCCCATTTGGGACTGAGTTTAGTGCTGTTATTGATGAAAGGTCCCACAGAGTGCATGCTCCCCAAGAGGAAGATGCAGCTCACTGTCTTCTGTGTTTCTGCCCAGAGAAGCCCATTTGAGACTGAGTTTAGTGCTGTTATTGGGGTCATGTAGGCATTTTCTTCCTAGCAACCCTGACTAGAATTCCATGCTCTCAGAATGAAAGCAGGTGTTGACCATAAATTACTTTGTTTATACCAACAGCCGAGGCACAGCAAACAACCTTATCAGTTAGGGAACTCTCTGTATTGGCATAGAACTTTCTATACAAGCAGAGTTCCCTGACTCCAGTTCTTCATTTCTTTTTTGTGGATTTGAGCTATTTGAAGTCACTTTTTTAAACATTGTTTATTTATTGATTTTAGAGAGAGGGAAAGGAGAGAGAGGGAAAAACATCAATTTGTTATGCCACTTGTTTAAGCATTCCATTTATTAGTTGATTCTTGTATGTGCCCTGACCAGACATGAAACCCACAACCTTGGAGTATCGGGATGATGCTCTAACCAAGTGAGCTACCTGGCCAGGCCAAGCCTAATATTTTAAAATTACAATTCAGTCATAATCTGGGTTATAATTTGCATGTGCAGGTGATGTCTTCTCAAACTCTTGGACTTGGACGTCAGTTTAAATTGTATTTAGTGCCAGTAGCTTTGTTTAGACCACACTCTCTGCCACTGAACAATTACACCAGTGGGTGAATAGTCTAGGAAGAGCTCTCACCTCTTTGATATTTCATTATTGATGTATGAAAACTAAATTGCATTTGTCAGGAAACAGAATTGGAATCTAGGGAAGGGCTTCGTAAGGTCTTATAATGTTATTTTTATAAAATGCACCCAATAGTTTTAGTAACATTTAGGCAATTAAAACAACTAAGAAATTATATTGTCTTTTTTGATTTTGTTTTGAACAGCAACTATCCTAAAGAAATAAAATGATTGGAGAGGCTTTAAGGCAGGCAAATAAATATAGATGATGGGCTGGCGAAGAAATGGTAGCAGCAGAGGCTGCCTGTGTGTCTTTATGCTGAAGCCGGGAAGGTGTTTTGCTCCTCCACCCGCACAGATTCTTCAAACTCCCCCATTCAAATTAATCATCTCTTGTCTCTGTAACTCCGTTAGGATTTCACCAGGTGTCATTCAGAACCTGAGGAGGTTGATAAGTGGGAGGGCAGAAAGCACTTGTGGAGGAAAGGAGAAAAATAAGTTGAGAGATCTGGGACTTGGGAGACTGTCATAAGGAACCATACCATTGAACCTGCTGTTTAAAATATTTAACGATCCCTTTGCCACTAACACAGTTTCAATCTTCTGTGAAGTGAGCATTCTTCCCTGCTTGTTATGACTTACATGACACAGCTCTGGTTTGACTGACAGTGTTTACTTTACGGGGAATTGAAATGGCTTTCCTTTGGGCTTGACTAATAGACTTCAGTGAGTAATGGGGGTGGTGGGGGGAGGGAGAGACTCCCTGCTCTTTCACTGTTCTTTCTTGGGTACATTTAGAGAATGATTCCTTTTCATTTAAATACTTTTATTTCCATGAAACACTAGACAATCTCCTTGGACTGGAAATATTTTCCATAATAAAATCTACCCATGCCTGAATTTCCTCTTCTTTTTTTATAAACATGTCTTGTCTCCATTCCAGTATTTGTTGATAACCGAAGACCTTTTCTGTCAAATGCTATGAGATTCAAATGAGAACTGCCAAGAGCAATGTTTGACATGAGCCAAAAGGGACTTCATTTAAAAGTGGCCCTTCATTCTGCCATTTCACTCATTTCAAGGAATGGGAAAATGGAAACATTCAATAATTATATTTATTTTCTACCTACAAAACACATTTTTATGAAGATAAATATTAAAAACCTATAAGGACCAAACTAACAACAGTAAAAATTCTTTATTGCCCTACTACCCAGAGAAAATAGCTTTGATGCTTCATAGATACTGATATAGGCATCACTTACAGTGGAAGCACCCGTGAAGAAGACACGGGGTGGCTGGGTGGAGAGGGCTGAGTGAACAGGCAACTACAGCACAGTGTGAGGTGTGCTGTTTTAGGTGAGCGCATGGGGTCATGGGAGGCTTTCAGGATGCTGAAGGATGCGGGGATCATTCAGGCAAAGGTGGTGGAGGGAGAGGAAGACTTCCCAGGTAAAGAGAACAAGAAGAAACAAAGCTCTACAAGTGAGGAGAAAGTGTGGCACATTGAGCAATCTGTGGCATCAGTCTGTATGGCTGAAGCATGGAGTCTATGAAGTGAGGGCTGAGAGTTGAGACTGGATCACAAAGAACCTGGCTCACCGTGTGTAAGAAGTTTGGAAATGATCATTTTGGTGTTTTTCCTCCCAGTCTCTGATGCATAACAGTGTTTCTCTAGTTATAATCACAATGCAAACATTTATTCATTTACAGAGATTTCTAAGCATTTACTATGTGCCAGAAACTTGAACTCAAATTTAGTCATTTCTGTATCGCCACTGTGGTGCGAACCCAGGGAGCAAGAGGACAGGGGTGAGAGGAAGACCTACTTTATATTCCTGACACAGGTGACACGATAGCATCACTATTTTCTCTCAGCCCTTTTAACAATCATTTAAAGCATCCATATAATAATCCGACAGATGGGAGGACCATAATTAATTGGATAGGACCTGATTTTCTGGCTGCATATATTGATAGCAAGGAACAAACTCCTAAATAATGCATAAAGCTAAGAAATTGTCAAGAAACACACGAGGGAGATAGGAATCTCATGGAAACCAGGAATGTTCATTTTTCAGAACCTGGGACCATTGTAGAGATGTTGTCTTACCATTTAGTATCAGGAATTTATGACCTTTAATCTGGTGTTTTGTGGCTCTGCTACTCTCCCTGTGACTCTAACTTCCACCAACCAGTTGACTAATTCTGTCCATACTTCTTCATTTTAGAGGAAGGGGTCTAATGGGCCCAGCTACTCACCATCAGTTTGAGTCAGACCTTTCTTCCAGTTGACCTCATACCCCCTTCTCTCCCTCCTCCTAAGGTCATCTCACTGGCCACCTGGGTTCAGTAGCCTAAGACTGTCCTCAGTAGGGGGTGCAGGAGGTGCATCATGTTTATGGAATGGGTCAGAGAAGCACAGTCATCATGACTAGTATTTCTAGTATCAGTCATGTTGATTTTCTTTTCTCAAGTGCAAATATTGCTGTGTTGTCCCTCACTATGCATATTCCCCATATGGTCTGGTTAGTTCAGTATTTAGTGGCACAACTACCTCCTCTGGAAAGCACGTATTTATCAGACAGTCTTGTTTGTAATATATTGCTTGGCACTTTTTAAGAGATGATTTTTCTACTTAACAGTCCTGCTGATATATAAGATTTATAGAAAACTCGGTCTAAATTCCCTCCCTTCCTCACTTTCAGTCAAAAAGTGCTTATTCGGTGCCTTCTACATGCCACGTCCTGATGTAGACACTAAGATTATGGCAGAGAATAAGACACCAAAGATCCCTAGTCTAATGGGCTTAAATCTCTTGGGGGGAAGGCAAACAATAAGTAAGAAAATTAATAATGATATAATTTCTGCCCTGGCCAGTTAGCTCAGTTCATTAGAGCATCGTCCCGATACGCCAAGATTTTGGGTTCGATCCCTGGTCAGGGCAGGTCATATACAAGAATCAACCAATGAATACCTAAATAAATGGAACAAGAAATTGATGTCTCTCTCTCTCAAATTAATAAGTAAAAAAATGATAATGACAATTTGCTAGCTGCTGCTGTGAAGAAAATTAAACAAAATGTGATAGAGAGTGATTGGAAGTCAAGTACTACTTTCTGGTATATGATCAGCATGGGGCCTTCAGGAAAAAAAATCTCTCAGCTGAGACCTGACAGACGAGAAGGAGCCCTTAGGCAAAGGTCTCCGGAGGAATGTTCCAGGCAGAGAGGAGATGTTTACGAGCATAGGGGCAAGTGTGAGCTTGGTGGGTTCAGAGAAGAGACAGCAAATCATTGTGGGGCATTGTAGGAGCAGTTGGACAGGGTCGAAGACCTACTTTATAACCTAGACCCAGAGTACGGAGAGAACGATATAAAACCTGCCATTTCCACTCTTCTCATAGTCATCTTCAACTTGCCTTGCTCAGAGCACAACTGGTTGTTTTTTTTCTCCTAGCCTGAACCTTTTCTAGTCTCCTTTACTTCAGGAAATGAAACCCTCCAAAGGCTCATGTTATCCATAACACCTCCCTTTTCTCATTTTCCAGTCCAAATTTGCCAGTCCTTCAATTCTACATCCAATAGAGAGCTCAAGTTCTTTCACTTCTGCTCATGTCCATTGCTCTTATCCTCATTCAAACCATTGTTATCTTTTGCTTGGATCATTGCCTTAGCCTCCTGGCTTATTTCCACCATCGCAAAATGTCTGTTTATGCCATTTTGCCCTTTTTGTAATTGGATTATTTGTGTTTTTCACTGTTGAA
>NW_006292095.1:780959-788550 GCF_000327345.1 Myotis davidii | reverse complement strand
CTTGCCTGCCTGCCTGATTGCCCCTAACCACTTCTGCCTGCCAGCCTGATCACCCCCTAACCCAGCCGTGGGCAAACTACGGCCCACGGGCCGAACCCGGTCCATTTGAAATGAATAAAACTAAAAAAAAAAAAGACCGTACCCTTTTATGTAATGATGTTTACTTTGAATTTATATTAGTTCACACAAACACTCCATCTATGCTTTTGTTCCAGCCCTCCTGTCCAGTTTAAGAATCCATTGTGGCCCCCAAGTCAAAAAGTTTGCCCACCCCTGTACTAGTCCTTTCTTAAATCTGTATTTAGCAAATATTTCCTCTCAATCTGTAGTTTTTCTTTTCATCCTTTCAACAAAGCTTTTTTGCAGAGCAAAAGTTTTTAATTTTGATGAAGTCCAATTGACCAGTTTTTCCTTTTACTCATTACTAGAGGCCTGATGCATGAAATTCGTGCAAGGGTAGGCCTTCGCAGCCCTGGCCACCTCGGCTGCCTCTTCGCCCTCACAGCCCTGGCTTCATCCAGAAGGTCGTACAGAAGGTTGTCCGGATGGTCATTCTGCTGTTCAGCCGTTTCGTCGATTTACATATTACACTTTTATTATTATAGATACTTTTGGTGCTAAATCAAAGAACATCTTTATCTAGCCTTAAGTCCCAAAGATTTTGTCCCATGTCGCTTTTTTTTCTTTTCTGAAAGCTCTATAGCTTAACATCTTATGTTTGAATCTGTGATCCATTTTGAGTTAATTTTTGTGTAAGGTGTGATATTTAGGTTCAGGTTGTTTTGGTGAGGTAGGGGGCTATAGATGTTTAATTTGATTTGTTGAAAAGGCTATTCGTCCTGCATTGAATTTCTTTTGCACTTGTACAAAAAATTAGTTGGGCATATCACTTGGGTCTATTTCAGTTTTTCTATTTCCTTTCATTGGTCTGTGTGTCTGTCCCTCTGACAGTATCACATACTTAATCACTGTAGCTATATAATCATTCTTGAAATGGGTAGACTAATTACTCTAATTTTATTCTTCTTTTTAAAATTGTTTTAGCTATTCTATTCCTTTACCTTCTCATATAAAGTTTAGAATAATCTTGTCTGTATGTATACTAGTAAGTTGATTTTGCTGAGCTTTTTATCAGGGTTGCATTAAATTTGTATGCCAATTTGGGGGAGAATTTGTATCTTTCCTACATTGAATCTTCCAATCCATGAATATGGTTTTTGATCCCTGAATTCATTTATTTAGACCTTTGAATTCTTATTCCTGTTTTGTAGTTTTTGGGACTTAGATCATGTAATGTTTTCTTAGATTTATACCTAAGTATTCTAATTTTTTGAGTGATTGTAAACATTATTTTTTAATTCTAGTGTCTGCATATTCATTGATAGTATGTGGAAATACAATTGACTTTTCTATTTACTGCATAGATAATCATGTCATCTGCAAATAAGAGCATTTTACTTCTCCACATCCAATCTATATGCCTTTTATTTTCTTGACTCTTGCACTAATTAGAAATCTCAGTACTATATCTAATAAAAGTTGTGAGAGGACTTCCTTGCTTTTTTCCAAAATCAGTATTTTACCAGTAGGTATAATTTTAATTATAGGCGTTTTTGTTGTTGTTGTTTTTTGGTGGATACATTTGATCAAGTTAAGGAAGTTCCCTCTAGTCTTAGTTGTCTAAGAGTCTTTATTATAAATGGATGTTGAATTTTGTCAAGTGCTTTTCGTACCAACTTGATAAGATCATGTGATTTTTCTCCTACACTATGTTAATATTGTGTATTACATTAGCTTAAGTGCATGGTTCAAGCCACCATCTTGCAACTGGAATCATGTTTGGTTTTTAAATTTTCAGAAATTGAATTGGAGCATGATGTTTAGCTCAGTTAGAAACAAAATCTTAATTTTCAGTTGTTACTCTGGGGCTATTAGTCATTGTTTAATGATTGCACATGTTTAAAATGATATTGCTGTTATTATTAATGGACATTTAATTGAACTGGTGATTTTGAGATTGAGTATATTTTTTTCACTAAACCTTTTAATCAGGAGAGTTCAGTTGATGAATCACCCATTACAAGGGGATCTATTTTACATAGCAATCAATCTTTATCTCTCTCTTGCTCTCTCTCTTTTTTTTTTTTACCACTGTCATTGGAACAGAAGTTGTAAATTATGAAGTTATCTTAGACCATCAGTTTAGAGAGCAGCTTAGACGATGAATTCTTTAAGGGATGATGAACTCTTAAAATTTTTAACAGGCCTATAGAGAGCTGTAAAGCTTCACTAATTATTCCATAAAACTAAACGTGAGAGACTGTTTCTTATTTATTGTGTGATGTCAGCTATTTTCGGATAATAGTCACGGGGTTTATAATTTGGAAATAGGTTTAACGTTTTAAAATCTATTAGAAACCCATCTCTTGATACAGTCTTTCCCTTGTCACAGATGGTTTTAAGACTTCACTGTTCTTTGCAAACACTCTTCTGGTCCCCATGGCTACCTTTGTGCCCTTACCCACTTTAACCAGCAGCAACGTTGGCTGTGTCAGTCACCATGGCTATGTCGGCAGCTTTCTGGGGTTTGAAGCTTCTCCTGGAAGGAACTATGGTGAAGTGCAATGGATATACACAAAGTATCCTCTATAATAAAGAGCTAATATACAAATGGTCCTCACGCCCTCATTCCCTTGCACTGGGGCCTGACAACTGGAGGCCAGGCCGGGGGACCTGAGGCCGCGCCCCCCGCCTTGCAGGGCTTGACGGGGGTGGAGCTGGCCAGGTCTGGATCTCTCAAGATTTTGAGGTGCATGTGGGTGGGTGGGGAGTTGACTCTGGGTCCCACGGTGTGCCCCAGACTCTGACACTAGGGAGATTTTCATATACATTTTACTAATTTTCTTTCATCTCTGACACTTCCATTATAGAGAAAGGGCAAATAGCAATATTAAAATATTTCCTGTAATTAATTATTCCCTTCTAATGTGCACGAATTTTGTACACCGGGCTACTAGTATTGTTATAATCAGCACAACAGGGCAGCACATTCCACCACTTGACTTGAAAAGGAAAAAAATCTTATCACATGCAAGATTAGTTCTAATAAAATGTCTGTTAGTATTATTTGATTTCTTCCAGGCACTTTTTACGCCTCTTTAAACTGTCATTCCCAGTGCATTTTAAATACACTGGAGTGAGTTTGGGTCACTTGGGGCTTTTCCACTTCTGATTCAGTTTTCTAGTCTTTTTGCCTTTAGTTCTGCCAAGAAATAGTTCTTGGTGGATTTCATTTCATCTTTCCTGGCCCCTGGCTTAATGGCTTTTGCAGGGTGGTGATTGGTGTTCTGTCTTGTTTACACACCACCATCCCCAGCAGAGCGAGGGATGGGCATTTGATTTCCCTGCAGTGTGCTTCTTCATTATATAACCACTCTTATGCAGCTGAATATTATATCCAGATATGAGATTTCTAGTATCAAGTGGGTTTTTTCCTAACTTTATTCTATTTTTCACATATCACTGGACAGGATATCATTTCCTTATTATACTTATTTTAAATTTGGACCTTTAGGAAAGAAGACCAAATTTTGGATCTTAGTACCCCAAAACAATTGATCTGGTGTTGGAAGAGGGCGAGGGAGACTTCCCAGAAAGATTTACCTAATACTAAAAATTCTTTTTTGCCTGCCCTGGTGGTTTTAGGCATCTTATTATGCTGACATCTTTAAGAAGTTCTATTTAAACTTGTTTTTCATATCTCTAATTTTTTGCTCCTCAATTAGACTGCACATTCTTGAAGAAAGGAATCTTTACAAATTTATCCTATATTCCCACAGCAAGAGGCATTAAAAATATATATGTCCCATGAATTGAAACAGTATTCTATGCTCTCTATACTGTTGGTTTATAAAATGGGTTTAGTCTTTGTTTTCAGAGAGCTTAAATCTGTTAGGAGGATGTGAGGTATAAAAATATATTATCGGAGACAGATTATGATATGAGCCACAAGAAATATGCAATCAAATGTTTGAATCAAGCTGGATAGACTATATAACAGTTGTCAACTGATGGTCATTGGCACCAATTTGACACCAATAGGAATTTTCAATTTGGAGTGGGGTGAAGAAGGAAACTTTATTCACTGAAAAACAGCTCAATTGTGGTACAGCACTTCTGTGAAACAGCCCTGGGCAGGTGGCCCCCGGGCGAGATACCTCTCTGGCTAGACAGCTCTGCTCCTCAGTGCCCTGTGCTGGTCTGCTTTGTGCTGCCCTCATGTGCTCTGCTCTGCTCTGCTGAGACTTCCGTGTTGCAGCTCAGCTCGGGAGACATAGTCTTCAGTCTTTGGTGGAAAGGGAAAGTGCGCTCTCAGAGTCAGAGGGGAGCTGGTTTATATAAACAAAGTCCCCGGCCCCTTATCCCTGATTGGTTTGCCCCCATGCAGATGAGGACTCCAAGTCCTCACAGTTTGATTGGTCCAAAAGGCATTGTCCTGATTGGCCAGAATAGAGCTTCTCTGGTTGGTTGGTGCTGCATAACTCCGATTGGGTGGGGAAAGCCTCAGTCCTATTGGTTGAAATAGGTCTCCAGAAACTCCTTTATAAGGCCTGGCTCAGATGGCAGAATCACAGTGCAGGCAGGCAGTTCAGTGCAGAGGCAGGTGGCTCAGTGCAGCCTTCCCTGTGAAATGCAGTTTGCATGAGAGGCCCCTGTATAGAAATGGCTGCTTAGGCTCTGTTTTTTTTTTTTGTTTGTTTGTTTTTGAGAGAGAGTGAGAGAGAGAGAGAGAGAGAGAGAGAGAGAGAGAGAGAGAGAGAGAGAACACGCCTTGGCTTATTGGAACAATGCTCTAACCAACTGAACTTTCCAGACAGGGCTAGAGTCTATTTTTCCTCAGGGTTTACACAGTAAAGAAAAGCTTCATGAACAATTAGGCTTTTAAGGGTATACTCAAAGAAGGAGTATGATTTGGAAAGGGGTAAGTTAAAAGTAGGAAATGAAAAAGAGAAGACTGTTACAAAGATCAAAATGTGAACGAAGGTGTGACAGTGGGAAAGTACTGAGTATGATTGACAAGCAGCTTGTTTTCTGGTTGAACTGTAGTACAGAGAGATGGGGGGTATGTGCAAACATTGTCCTCAGGGCTAGATGGTTCTCAAACTAGGCATGTCAACCGATACCCAGCTCTCTATGCCATCTCTGCCAAGGGGATGATCAGCCTGAAAACGCACTTCCATGGAGCTGGGAGCCCACTACCTCTTCAAGCACCATCGGTCATTTGAGCATTCCTAGCATTAGGTTATGGTAGAAGGCAGGGCTGGAAATAGGAGGCAGTTCAAATGAGAGGGACTTGGAAGATCAGTTATTTATTTTTTAAAATCATGATTGAAGTTGTGAGTTTAGGAAAACTCTAATGGCAGCTGTGGAGGATGTGCAGTGGGAAGAAGGTTAGGGAGCTCCTTTGTAGTGTTCAGGACCTAACGTAGAGAGAGGTTTCAGGGAATCAAAAAGAGAAGACATATACAAAAGGCTTTGTAACATGGGTAATGGTTTTGAAAACACCAAGCCCACGTGCTCTTGTTTCCAGGAATCCCTAATTATTCCTCATTGCCCTGCAGCTTTCCTTCCATTGAAACTAGGGTCTTCATTGTTTCTGGAGGAGGTGGATGCCGCCTGGATAAAGGAGCCATGGCTGGGCTTCCAGGATCCAAAGGAGAGTTTGTTCTAAGGTCCATGGTGAGACAATAATCTGAAAGCAGGCAGTTTCTGTTCCCAAAAGCTAGGCTTTGTTGGGAGAGAGAAAGAAGGAAACAATGCAACAACCAAAAAGGATCTGTGCTTTCTATAAGTCAAAGCTGACAGCCTAAGCGTAGAATTTACAGTAACCATAGACTGATGCAGGATATGACATCAAGACTGTTTTTCTTGAGAAGGGAAAAGAAAAACGCAGGCAGCCGCAGGAGGTCAAGAGAATCCAAGGGGGCAGGCTCTCCCACTCCCTCCCAGGAGCCTGTCCATCCAGGGAAAAGGCAGCAGAAGCCTTGGGCTCTATCTCCTGGAAAGGGATTGAGCTTCGGACTGATGCGGTAACACTTGAATCCCACAGGAAGGAGTCCCTGCATTGCAGTGAGTACACCAAAACGGGGTAGCAGAGGCAGTCTGCTCAGTGCAGTGTAGGGATGTGAAGCAAAGTCGAATTCAGTTGTAAAAAATAAAGTTCTTTTCTTCCACAGAAGTCATAGTTGACATAAAATTTTACCCTGACTACCCTCTGAGGAACTGAGACATTCAGATCTGCTGTTTAGAGGTGGGTAAATTTCTACCTCCCTTTTACACTTGAGAAGCTTGGACCCAGAGGAGGTATGGATTGACCCAGAGAAGGTCAGTGATTGGCCAAGATTATTTGGTTGGTAAGAGGTGTAGAGATGCCATTGAATCATACATTTTTGATTGAGAGCCAAAGGGACATCAGAACTGATCCAGTCCAACTCTAGAATGTTTCTCAAATAAGGGAACTTCAGTAAATGAAGTGATTCACTCAAAGTCGTATATTGAGTTAGGGCTGAGTTGGGCATTCTGGAGTTTCTTCACCAGTCCAGTATGTGTCTGATTAACATGGCAAAATTAATATCTATTTTATTTGACCTCCATTTTCTTTCTTAATTATGTGTAGATATGAATGAACATTCTGGCAGGATGATTAATTATTTTATATTCATCTAGGAAGATGGTGCTTTTGGGATGTAAGTTTTTCCATGTCTTAAAAAAAGATAGATACTTGATCCCTCAGTAGCATGTCATGAGGATTTAGGACATCATCTTTTTATTTTTTTATTTTATTGATTTTTCACAGAGAGGAAGGGAGAGTGATAGAGAGTTAGAAACATCAATGAGAAACATCAATCAGCTGCCTTCTGCACACCCCCTACTGGGGATGTGCCTGCAACCAAGGTACATGCCCTTGACTGGAATTGAACCCAGGACCCTTCAATCCACAGGCCGACGCTGTATCCACTGAGCCAAACCAGTTAGGGCTAGGACACCCTCTTATCTATGAAGAGGTTCCAGGCCCCTGGAATCAATCTGGAGTTTTTAATTTATCATCATCATGTTTGCATTTCCTAGGAAATGGTAGCTTTACCGAGTAACCACTGACTCTCGGGATCTTAGAATGCAGGGCACAGCTAAAGTTCCAGGCTTGAACTTGAGCCAGCCAGCCTCAACTGGGCGAAGCGAGCTACTGTGGAGAGTGACAGGGCTGTGGCTGCAGCCTCAGTCCAGCTGTGCTGGGAGGTGCCACACTGCAGTGAAATGTTCGCTTCGAAAGCAACTGCACCCATCGCCCATTTGTGTGACTTCTTCTCACCAATCCCCTTCTCATTAGAATATCTATGAGGTGAGATGGTGAGTCTCGCAAACTTTGTGGACAATCACCTTTTTCTGCTTCACTGGTTCCACAGTTTTTTGGAAGCCAGAGTAGAGTAGCTGGATTATAGTAAAGTTTACATATTGAGATGATTATAATTTGTAAAAATAAAGACTAAACTCTAAATGCAAAGTCTATTACTTAAGTGTGTTTTAGGGAAAG
>NW_006292095.1:778991-780941 GCF_000327345.1 Myotis davidii | reverse complement strand
AGAGTTGCAGATGTTATGAGTTTGGGTCTGGGTTTGTAGTACACAAGTACCATTTTCCTTTACCATCTTTCCACTGAATTCCTATTCTTGATACTTGGTAGTCAGTGATGGGGAAGGGTGGTTGCAGTGGTGATCAGTTAAATGTTACTCAGAGCCCAGATCCCAAGGTCAAATGCAACAGCAGGATACAGGGTCCTCTTCTTGATTTATCTCCCAGCCACTTGTCACCTGTCTAGAGCTGAAGCCCATATGTCTCACCACTTCTGAGGAGGTCAAGGTCTTCTCTCCTATTGCGTTCCTTTCCAACTAGTACTCTCTCACTCTTCTCCTTGCAACTAAACTTTTTTGGGGAAAAAAATTTCTATTGTCTCAATTTTCTTCCCACACTTTAATCCACTCTAATCTGCCATTTACACCCATCAATCCACTAAGAGTTATTCTCTAAGTTACCAATGACCTCCATGTTCAACTCAGTGGTGTTTTCTCAGTTCTTAGCTAAGTTGATTTCTCAGCGGCATCTGCTGTTATTGTTTATTTTGCCTTCTTCTTCTTAAAGGTATATTGTTAAAAAAATTTCAGACTTAACCATTTTATTAAAAATGTGATAACCCCATATGTTGGAGAAACAACATCTTAACAGTGTTATCACCTATTTCCTTAGAGTTTTCCAAAAACTCTGTACCCCTCCCATCACACTCAACTTCTCCCCTCTAACAAACAGGTAACTCCCATCCTGACCTTGATGTTTGTGGGGCTGCAGGGGTTCAATATATTTATCTTCCCTCTAACCAGAAGCCACCAGGAGCACAGTATTTGGACGTGCTGGGTTTATTCCTCATTGCTGCAAGGCAGAACACACACCGGGGCGAATCACAGGTGTCCCAGTGAGGATGTTAGAGAGAAGCTGTTATTCGGATTTGGGTTTTAGTTGGATGATATGCAGGAGGGTCTTAGGAAGGGGAGATTTGCTCTAGATCAGATGCTGTCAGAAAGCAGGGTCAATTCTCTGACTAGGTTGTCAATATATCTCATGTATGGGGGAGGGCTAGAGTGAGGATAAAGTTATAAAAGAGGTAACAGTCATTCGTTTTGTCCAAGAAAGGAGGTGTTTGTTGTTTTGGGGGTGACACACTGATGTTGTTTTTGTGTTGATTAGATAAAATTATGACATGCCCTTATTTTGTCCCTTTTTATCATGGTCTCAGAATAACCTTGTTGGAAGCTGGTATTCTTTCAGATAGTTATAATGTCTAATAGAATGTATTGTCTTTTCTGTGGATGTCACAGCAGCTTCTGAATGTCAGGCGTTGCCTTCATTTTTTCTTTCTTTGTAGTTCTGAACAAGATTGAGGAACTGTATTCAGGCAGAGGAGACGAAAATATCAGCTTTGTGACCAGATCAGTTTGGAGAATACGGTTTGGGTACCTACTCAGTCTTGGATAGCGCCGGGAGTGCTCACGTTGAAACCACTGAGGGTCTTTGTCTCCAAGTTCGTAACAGTATAGTGAATTGGGAACTCTGAAAGTTCCTTCTCCGCCTCCTCTGCAGGCTCATCTCCATTCCCTGGCCATTCAGTGCTGGGAGTTCCTACAGACGCAGAACCAGAATTTCTTCTCTCTGTATACTCTCCCTCAGTTGTCTCATTCTGTCGAGTGGTGTGATCACCATCGATAGGCTGATGACCTTGAATTTTTATCTCTAGGCTAGACTTCCTCCCTGACATGCTTGTTCACCACCTCCGCCTGAATGTTTCAGAGGCACTTCATCTTGATGCATGTCCAAGGTCAGCATTCCTAATCTTCCCCCTAAATTCATCGTCCCAGGTTCTCCGCAGCCTGATACTCCAGCCACCAGGTCTGCCTGCACGGTGCGGCTGCATGCTTCCAAACCCTGCCGTTTGGTGATTTCTTTCTCTTCCTTGCCAAACGCCTTCAAGACCTAACTCAGGT
>NW_006292095.1:730714-778968 GCF_000327345.1 Myotis davidii | reverse complement strand
CTGCCTGCTGAAACCCTTTTCTGAACCCTTGAGGTTGGGTTGAATGCCCTCCCTCTATGTCAGCCTCTTGTTACCTTTTGCTCCTCCATCATAGCAATTGATTCATTGATTTCTCTATTTATGTGTCTGTCTCCTTCACGATACTTTGAATTCCTTGATGGTAGGAGTTCTAATGCATCTTTACATCTTGGGGTATGGCTAGGTCTATATATCTATACTTAGTCTATACTTCTATCTATATGTATATCTAAGTATGGTCATACAGATATAAATCTATATCTACACCCAGATAGATGCAGATATCTAATACCTTGAGTAGACTTGGCACTTCATGACTATTCAGTAGATGTCTGTTGAACTGCTTGTTGTCTAAAGACTTTGCTAGCATTTTGTCTAGTCCTAGAGTGACCACTAAGTTTTGATCATTTTAATGTGGAAAAGAGTAATCCAAGTATTTTTAAAATCTGGTTATATTTTACTTTACTCAAGATATACTTCAGACAAGTAGTATCTAGATGGAAGTTTATAAAGTACTGTCTTTTTTTCCCCTATTAAATTCCAAGATATTTTCAGAAATGGTTTTTATTTCTGATCAACTGCCACTGAGTTTCAGTACTATCAGTCAAATAAGTGTATTTTTTTCTATAATTTTAATCTATATATCTCAAATTATCTGCAAGCTTAAAGTTAAGAGTCCTTAAATAATGGCTGTCCTACCTCCCAGTTAAGGGATACAAGACTCTGGGAGGAACCGGGCTCCTGCCTCCCAGGGCCCGGTTGGGAACCCATTGGATTTGGGGGGCAGAAGATGGGTGGGAGGTGGGATTGGACAGTGAGCAGCATTGGTGGGCCCTGATGGGAGCCCCTCCAGGGGCGGGGAGAGGAGACGCTCTGGCCTCACCCATGTGGCGCTGACAGGCACTCAGGCTGTGGACCTGTGGCTCTGGGCCTTCCTGTGACTCAGCCGCTCCCAGGGCTGGCCCCGCTCCCACTTGGCACCTTCCCCCGGGCCAGTCACTGCACCTTCGTGAGCAAGGCTTAGAGGGGCCTCTGCTTACCTGTGGGCCGGACCACACACACACTGAGCAGCCTCTGCCAGCTGCCCGCCCTGGCTCTGAGGGAAGGCTGAGTGCTGCTGCCTGGGCAGGGCTCTAGGGGAAGGCCTCAGAACACACCTGGCGTCAGGTAGGGATGGGCAGTGTGTGGGGGGGGGTTGGAGGGGAGCGGGGGGTGGGGGGAGGAGGGGTAGGAGGTTCTGCCATTAGGGAGCCAGCAGGAGAAAGCTGGGAGGGAGAGGCAGGTGTCCATGGTCTGAGACCAGCTTCAGGCTTGAACTGCAATTCTTTTGTAAACAAGGATTTATTTTTCTTGATTCTCTCTTCCTAATTTGGTTACCTCAAGTGATATCCCCTGGAAATGTCTGCAGGTTCTTGATGCCAGTGGTAATGAAGATAAAAGCAGTGATAATACCGCCCCCTCCGGCGACCCCCTCCTCCTCCTCATTGTGAATGTTGTAGTTTTTACTCTGCAAAGCATTTATTCTCACACTTGTTTAAAGAAAATTGACGTTACTTTTTGGTCAGCTTTGCAACTGAGACTGTGTGCCCTGGAAAGAGACCTTGGCCTGGCAAGGAAGTGAGGCCGACAGCGTAAACGGAAGGACCTTGCCTGCTCTTCTGACTTGCTAGAGCAGTGGTTCTCCACCTTCCTAATGCCGCGACCCTGTAATACAGTTCCTCATGTTGTGGTGACCCCCAACCATAAAGTTATTTTCGTTGCTACTTCATCACTGTAATTTTGCTACTGCTATGAATTGTAATGTAAATATCTGATATGCAGGATGTATTCTCATTGTTACAAATTGAACATAATTAAAGCATAGTGATTAATCACAAAAACAATATGTAATTATATATTCAATATGTGTTTTCCGATGGTCTTAGCCGACCCCTGTGAAAGGGTCGTTTGACCCCCAAAGGGGTCGCGACCCACAGGTTGAGAACCACTGTGCTAGAGAAAATGAGGCAATGAGGCACTACATCACACGCGATGCTGAGGCCCGAAGGTGCGGTCCCTTTGTGTTTCCCACGGTTTCTAGATTCCCTTGGTCGCTTCTCAGAGCCAGTGTGCTGGTTTATAAGTGACTGCGGTGGAAATGGACTCCTTTTTTTCTTTTCAGCATCGTTGGTCTGATTCTTCAGCTGAGATTGTGGAATGTTTGACAAAGGTATTATCCTTTACACTGTTTTGTTATGTTTTTGCTTATGTCAGTCCTATCACTGAGCCAGAAAGTTGGCAGTAAACATCTGCTAAGGGTTGGCAAGCAACAGTATTAGCCCTCTGTAGCGAAGGCAGCTCCTTAAAAATCTTATCTCATTATAGGCTTTTAATAGAGATAAAGCAAAGCTCATTACAGGCCGAGCCCCCCTTAGATGCGCTACTCCAAGGATAATTGCATTTACATCAATTTTGAGACCATTAGCTTGATTTCAAGAAAAAAAACCCCACACAAAACTCCAACTCTTCTTTCTGGCGTATAGAGGGAGCTAATATTAAAATAATTAATAAGGACTGTGACAAGGTCTGTTGCATCGTCACCTTCCCTGGGACATGAGAAAAAGGTTTGCATACTAACCGACGCAGACCAGAAACATATTTAGAGAAAGAAAATAGACACTGTCAATACAATAGTGAATTTTTGGAGTTCTCTATTTCCCCCTTTTTTTAGTTAGACAATATGCATCCTTAGTAGTGGAATTGGAGTTGGAGTGGAAAACCTTAATGAGATCTGTTGCATATTTTATATCCATCATCACTTAGGGCTCCGTCCAAGTGTCCCCATCTCTACCTAATAAAGAAGACCCACCTTGAAAGGTTCACCTGAAACTCCTGGAGTCCTTCCAACCAGAACACTCATTTTCTCCTCTGAGCTACAATAGCATTTTGTTTATATTCCTAACTAGAGTCCCATTGCACGAGATTCATGCACTGGTGGGGGGCGTGGCCTGCAGGGATTGGCCTGCTGTGGGAGCGCTGCCAGCAGCCGAGCGGCTGTGGACGCGCCCTCTGAGCGGCTGCTCCCACTGCGGAGTGCAATGACACCAGGGAGCAGCTCCTGCACTGAGCACCTGCCCCCGGTGGTCAGTGCGCATCATAGCAACTGGTCGACTGGTCGTTCTGGTCGTTCCGCCTTTCGGTCACTGGGCTTTTATTATATAGGATGATTGATCACATTCCCCTGATCACATCATAGTTACTTTTATACCGGTCCCTCCCACTGCCCGCTCGCCACCTTTGTGAGGACACGACTTTGTCCCTTCTCTTTATCCCCTACTAAAACTGACAGGGTTCCTTTCACATAATAATCATTCAGTATGTATTTGGTGGCTGGGTGGATAAAAGTCATGTTCATTGTAATATCATTGCTGATTTTCAGAAAAGTTATTTCTCGTGTTCATGTTACTATGGAGTACGTGCTTCTCAGGGGAATCCGCCCCATATACCACACTGGCCGTGGAACAACAGCACGGGTGTGGAACAGAGGGGGTGGTGTCGAACCCCTGCTCCTCTCCCACAGGGGCTGCTGCAGTGGGGGCCCTCGTCCTTGTGGCCTGGGATGGAACCTGTGTTTGTTTTGTTCCTTGCAGACTGTCTCATACAGTGGTTCTCAACCTTCTGGCCCTTTAGAGTTCCTCAAGTTGTGACCCAGCCATAAAATTATTTTCGTTGCTACTTCATAACTGTAATGTTTCTAGTGTTATGAGTCATAATGTAAATATCTGATATGCAGGATGGTCTTAGGCGACCCCTGTGAAAGGGTCGTTCGACCTCCAAAGGGGTTGCGGCCCACAGGTTGAGAACTGCTGGTCTAGTACAATTGCAGTAACTTTAGCAATGATTGCAGATTCAATTTGGAGCACCCCAAAGGATGCTATTCCAACTTATCTTCCAGGAAGAGGCATCTTATGCCCGTCCTGGCAGCTTTGAACAGAGAGCTGTCCTGTATCAGGATAATGAGGTGCAGGCAGAAGAGGAGCTGAAGGAACGCCTCTTACCAGAGACATCTCGAAGCCTTATTTTGGGAAGCAGCTTCTCTGGTTGTTTTAACTTTCTTTTGTGCCCTGGGAATATCTCTAGTGCTGGCAGCTGAAATGAGAACGCCGTGTTCTGGGAAACGCATTTCAAAAAGACCTTAGGAGGTTCTGAGATTTCTCCCTAATAGTATCTGCTGTGCTTCTCATGGTGACTTGGCAGGGCCTGAGGGGTCAGAGGTCTGGTCACAAAAGTTTGCTTACTGCTTGCAGTCTCACGGCTACAGCTGTGAAATACAGCATCCCGAGACCCAAATGGTGTCGAGAACAATACAGAAAGCCACCCCTGTCCCCTTCCACTGTTTGGGGGGCACTAAGTGGAGCCTTTTACATGCAGATGTCTTTTATTTATTTATTTACTTAAATTTTTTTTTTTTTTATTGATTTCAGAGAGGAAGGGAGAGGGAAGGAGAGATGGAAACATCAATGATAAGTGAGAATCATTGAATGGTTACCTCCTGCACACCCCCCTACTGGGGATCAAGCCCAAAACTTGGGCATGTATTCTTGACCGAAATCAAACCTGGGACACTTCAGTGTGCAGGCCAACGCTCTATCCACTGAGCCAAACTGGCTAGGACCGTGCAGTTGTCTTTTAAAAATCTCCCGGCAACCCCTGTGAGATCGGTCCCTCTTTGTTTAAAGGGCAGCGTGGGGAGAACTTTCCACTACACAACTGTTTTCTTTTCAGAAATAAACTGGGCTGTGTGGGATGTAAAGGATAGGAGAAAGTTACTTTGGTTTAAAACGAGAGGCAAGAGCCTGGGAGTGTAGAGTTGTGGGTTCTGGTTCTGACTGCGCTCTGAACCAGCTTCGTAACTTCGTCTGCGCACCAGCTATTTCTCCGTGGTTAATTTTTCTCATCAGTGAAACGACATGAATGCCAGGCTTGTCTCTCGGAGACGGTTTTGGCTCACGTTGGTTGCATATCACCTTTGTGGCGGACGCTGTGCTGAGCACCTCACACGCCGTCTCATTTACTGGTCACAGGGACCCTATGAGATAGGACTCCGTGCTCCCTGTGTTCGGGACACAAGAGAAGTCACATAACTGAAGGAATCAAATGGGCTGCACCCCAGAACCTGTGCTCTCAGCCACTGAACTATGAATACCCCAGTAGGACAATAGGAGATACCAGTCGGGAAAGCCCTACAGAGTCAGAGCAGATTGAATGTGAAGTCTTACCAGGTGCAGGCACTGCAGAGCCAGCGCTTGCTATGCAGATGTGAAGACAGCAGACAGAGCCTTCCTTCCCAAGTCCTTCCCCCACCGGCCATTCCCACAGGCAGCGCCAAGTTGGCGTGTCTGAAACCAAACTCGTCTTTCTGCTCAACCTTCTCCTGTGTGTGTTCCTTTTCAGTGGTAGCTCTTCCTCTGAGTCACACAAGCTAAACCCGGGGCCTTGTTCTCAATGGACGCTCTCTTTCTCCCCCTCATCTGAATGGTCTCCAAGTCCAGAAAGAGTTCCTGAGTGCACCTCTCCACTTAGCACTGTGGCCTCCGCGTTCCTAACTTAGAGCATGGAGGTGGCGTAGTGGCCTTTTTCCTGGCTCCCTGTGGCATAGTGATCAAGAGCACAGACAGCAGAGACACTGCCTGGATTAGAAACCCAGTGTTGTCGATTCGTTGCTGTGTGACTTGGGCAGGTGACTAGTATCTGCCTAAATGTCCTTATCTGCAAATGGGAGTGGTATTACTAGAACCTGCCTCATAAGAGACACCAGAGAAGTAGGAGGAAGATGCAGGTAGAGTAGGGTCATAGACAGGAAGGTGAAAATTTACAGAACATGGGATATTTTAAGGGTGATGCAGAGTGAACGTGTTAGTGGACTGTTAAATGGCATTAAACTATACATCAAACTTGGATTAAATAAGTACTTGGTGCCATCTATCTTGAGTAGAAATAGGACAATGTCTACTGCAGATATATTTTTTTAAATCCTTACCCGAGGATATGTTTATTGATTTTTAGAGAGAGAGAGAGAGAGAGAGAGAGAGAGAGAAACATCAATCCATTGCCTCCTGTGCACACCCCGACCAGGGATCTAAACTGCAATGTAGGTATGTGCCCTGACGGGGAATCGAACCCACAAGGTTTTGGTGTATGGGACGATGCTCCAATCAACTGGGCCGCCTGGCCAGGGCTGCAGATTAATTTCTTTAGAGGACTAATATCTTAAAATGTTTTTAGTGAATCCTTTAATAATCAGTTAACTGCCTAGAAAGGATAGCTGACTACAGGCAGGCTTGGCCCAGATGCTAGAAGTGCGGACCTGAGGAAAGGGTAGGGAACATTGGGGAGGGGCTGGAGGCATGGTGGGCCTGAACCAGAGCCTTCATGATATGGCCTGCAGTCAGCTTTAGTTTTTTGTGAAAAATAATAATTAGGTAATTTTTATTTACATAATGGGGGGCATCTTGCATTTATGTAACAGTGGGCATCCCCCTGTTAATTTTTTTCTGTGTTACTGGTTCTGTTTCCACACTCAGAGAGACGGCACAGAGAGAGAAGGCTTGGCTGCTCCAGCTTCGTGGGGTTTCTAAAATAACCTGCATCATCCGTGCTTTCCCTAGTCCTGTTGTCTAACAACCACTTTCTAAAGTAGCCCCTGTTTGTGTGCTGATGTCTTCCTTGTAGGTGGGGAAGGAAAAGGGGAGGGAGAGCAGCTACGTCGTGTATTTTGTCTGGACTCAAAGGAGCAGTTTCCTTCTTAGCCCTTCTCACTTCAAACATCCCAGCAAAACACACAACGGCTCACGAGCGAGGGCGTCACCACCTCTCGCATCCAGATGTTTCCAGGGATTGGTCCTTTGGCCTCGCGACCGGGGCTGGAGACTCCGCTGTGCTCACACACTTCTTTCCAGAAGTCCGGGGCAGGACAACTCATGCAGCGTGCTGACTGATGCCCAGGGTTGGGGTGAAGGGGCTAGAGTGACACCCCTGGGAGAGGGCAGCACAGGCCGCCTGAGGTGACCACAGTGTGAGAGATAATAGCTTTGCCCAGCTCCGTGAGTCATTAGCAGAGTCTCACCCAGGGCCACGATGGAGAGGGCGAGAGTGCTGGGTGCACCCCCCAACTCCCGCCTGCAAGCAGGAGCCCCTTTTGCACTTTTTTAAAAGACTGGTGTCTGCAATCTGGTTCTCTTCAGAGACTGTTTTGTCCGTTTTCGGAGGCTTTCCCTGCTGCGTGTCTTCTCAGCTGTCCTGCTCTTTTTCGGTGGCTCTGCTTGTGGGCACTGCCTCCCTGGTTGGAACTGTGTTCATGTTGTGTGGCTCTGTCTGCCCTCTGAAATGTCAGGTTGATCGAGTAGATGACTGCAGTCATGTTTGGGGCTGTGGAGGGCTGCTGCCTGTGTGGGTAGGTCACCTGGCCTCCCCAAACCCTAGTGTCCTCGTCTTGGAGAATAGGGATCAACCACTCACAGGAGGTTTAGGTGCCACAGCAGGTAATGCATGAGATCTGGGGATTCCCTAGGGTCCTCGGTGGAGCCCCCTCTTTTGGGTGACCTGTCCAAAAGGACACCAGGTGACTGACTGACTTTGACCCGAAGTGAGCATGGTAACCTTTAGCTGTGACTGACTGAGGCTTTCCATAATGCTTTGTTCTGGGAGTTCTGTGTTTAGAGATGTTTTAAAGCCATTGCTTGGTACATGGTAGACACATGTGGTAAACGTTATTTCTCTCTTCCTCTCCCCCTCTGTTTGTTAATAAGGGGACTGGATCATCCCCTGAGGAAGGAGGGGGCTCCGTTAGTCTCCCTGTGCTGCCTTCACTACAGTGAAGTTGAGGCCCTCTCACCTGGAGCCACCTCAGCCTTCACGGCACAGTGTGCTGTGATTCATTCATCCATCTGCCCTCACTTCGGAGCTGGTACCACTCAGCACTCCACCTGCCCTCTGCCCAGGGCCCCGTGCTAATTGCTTAGCCAGAAGGCGCTTGGCTGCAGAGCATTGCTCACTTTTAATTAGTCCCCTCCTTGTTAATTAACAGTGTGCATTTCTCTAGAAGCTGCATTGGGCTGCATGACCTGGGACCTGCTCTCCCTGGGGGCGCGCCTCCCCGAGTCGGCTTGGTTTCAGGGCTGAGCTGCCTGCACTTGAGCGTGGTATGTGAGTTGACATGTGGTACCAGCCAGTGCACGGGCATCTCATTGGTCATGCTCTGGAGGAAAGAGCGAGGACTCTGTGTTTGGCAAGAGAATTCATGGTGATGCCAGCCAGCATCTTAACCGACCTAGAGATATTCTCTTTTTTCCTGTCAAAGAAGACCATCTCTCCATGGGTTAAAGACTTCATTTGCCAGGATGCTTCTTAGTTGCACTGACTTCAACCTGAGATATGCAGATAAGCTCCTGGCAACTGCTCAGAAGCCCTTGACTGCAGAGGAGCCCTGTCCCCGCCCCACCGCGGGGCCACAGCAAGGCCTGCCCTGGGCACAGTGGGATCAGCGTTCTTTCCGGGAACAGTGCGAGCGTGCACAGTGGTGAGGGGTGTGGGAATGCAGAGCACGGCTCGCTGGGGAGGCAAAAGTTATAGAGAGAAGCAGTGCTTAGTGCCCCATCTCAGGGGCCGGGCAGGCTCATAAATGGCAAGACTCATGGTGAGTTCAGAAGCAAGAAAAAGTGGACACGGTGGGTGCGGAATGACACGTCAGCTTTTACCAGGATCATTAAGGGTGATGAACAGTATAGCCCCGGGGGTAAGAGCAGGGCTTTAGCATCAGACTGAGCTGGATTTAAACACTGGTTTGGCTACTTGCCAGCTGTGAGCCGTGGGCAAATTACTTCACTGCTGTAAGCCTCAGTTTCCTTATCTCTCATGGGGATAATGAGGCTAAGCCCATGGGATTGTTTGGGGGATTAAATGAGATGTTTATAAGTGCTGACTCTGATGGCTGGCCTAAAGTAAATGCTCACTAAGTGGCTGTCATTGTGAGCAATAGGAGGGTGTTGGAAGGCTGGTTTGGAGGGCTTCTCATGCAGGATGGCTCCCCAGCCACAGAGCCAGAGCCCTGCGGGACGGAGCCCCGGTCTCTCTGTGGACTTTGGGCAGCTGACTCAGCCCCGCGTTGTGCCTGAGACACCTTCCTGCCCGGAAAGGGCTCCTGATGCTCCATATTCTAAGTTGATTTTTTTGGGTTAATCCTCACTCAAGGATATTTTTCCATTAATTTTTAGGGAGAATAGAAGAGAGAGGGAAAGACAGAGAGAAACACATTGATTGGTTGCCTCCTGCCGTGCCCTGACCAGGGCCGGGCCAGGGAGGAGCCTGCAACCGAGGTATGTACCCTTGACCAAAACTGAACCCAGGACCCTTTAGTTGGCAGGCCGACACGCTATCCACTGAGCCAAACTGGCTAGGGCTTATGTCGCTTTAAGTGCCTTCTCTTTTCACTCCACCTGCAGGCCTGCCTCCTATGCCGACTGCCTGCCTGAGATCCTCCCTGAAACAAGGTTGGAGGTGGCAGAGGAGAAGGGGGTGCGGGGGTAGTGGGGTGTGGGTGGGGGTGGGAAATCTATGCATATTCAGGAAGACCCTCCCTATCAAGTCTTCCCTACAGAAGTTCGCCAACAATTAAAAACCAAAATAAAAACAAAGGAGGGTTTGGTGCTATTTCCTGCCTTTTGGGCATGTGGGGTTGTAATTCATTTCTGTGTCTTCATGTTCTGAGGAGCGGACCCCTTTCTTTTTGTCACATTTCCCTTTTCCTGCTGCAAAGTAAAGAGACAGGAATCAGAATGATTCCTTCAGGAGGCCAGTGTGGAACGGAGCGGGGTGGAGAGGCACACCTCTCACCCAGGGCATTTCTGACAGAGAAGTGATCAGGCCAGTTTTGGGGGGTTGCTCCATCCTGGTCCTTGGAGCGCAGAGCCCAGTTAGAGGGCGGACCTCTCAGAGAAGTCCCTCGAGGGCCGTTTTGAAGGCCACATCGAAGTCCTGCAGGTTAGGAAGGGAGGGAAGCGGCCGACACGCGGGGCCTGGCAGGGGCCTGGCAGGGGCCTGGCAGTGGTCTGGACGTGTGGCCTGGCCACAGGTGTTGGGGACCCTGGCATGGAGTCAGAGGGCTCCAGAGGCAGGAAAGTCACCCTAAGGAGCAGGCAGCGAGGCGGGAGCCTGGGGCTGAGGCTCTGGAATCGCTGTGGCTGCGTCTGGAGCACAGTCAGGGAAGTCGGGTTAGTGGGAGCCTGGGGCAGGGTCCCTGGGGTGCCCAGGACGGTCCTCAGGGTGAGAAAACATGTACAAAATTTACACATCATTATTATAGGGTATTGTTCTGTGACTACGTAATACAGCCATACTGTAAAACTTGTGTGTGACCTGTAAATGAATAAATTCCATATAGGGACTTGTTCAGAAGCTAGTTAGTGCCTCGCATGTGCTATTTATGTTGATCATCCTTGATCTTGATTGCCAAGGCCAGAGGAGGGAAGCAGCAAAACTGCTGGGCTGTCCTTGGCTGCACCCCACCCGCGCGGATCCCTTTCTGTGTGCGGCTGAGCCCGGGGTCGGGCCAGATCATCTGGTGTCAGCGCTGGGGGCGGTCGGGGACCTTCAGGCTCTCCCAGCCAATCCGACACGCTGGCCATTTGCTGACTTTGTGTGACAGCCCTGTCCCTTCTGTGGGGTGTGGCTTTAGCACCCCTTATGTGTAGACAGTGACACGGGCCTGCTAACCTTGCTTCAGCTTTGCGGTTGCTACCAGGACACAGCTGAGGATGAGGCACGCGGCACATGAGTACATGCTGACTGAAGACTCCGTGGGAAAAGGAAATCTGACGATAGAGAATACAGATAGCGTATTGTGAAGTTGTACACCTGAAATTTATAGAGTGTGATTAACCAGCGTTCCCCTGATCGATTTAACAAAATAATAATGATAAGAAGAAAGAAACCTGAGTTCCAGGAAGAGCTGTGATAGCTGGGAAACCCTGCCCTAAAGCTCCCCGGTGGATGTGGCGTAGGGAGATGGAGAGCTCTTGGCATACTCATTCTCCGACTATTTTTACTTCTTTGCAAGTCCTCAGCCCTGAACTACTAACGTGTGTCCAAGAGGCGGATTATTGCAAACTCCACAAAGCCGGGGCAGGAGTGGGTTGTATATCCTCACTTCCTTTAAGAGAAGGCAGATGGAAAAGAAAAGTCTGTACACATACTGTGTGCTGGGAGCAGGCCGAGAAGTTCAGGGTCTTTACGCGTTTACAGTGGCTTTGGTCTGCCTTCTGCTACATGTGCAGCGTTTTCTCCCACTTCTGCCATATGATGTTGGTCATTCCCGTCAACCCTCGGCCCCTCCCTCCCCGCACCTTGGACAGTGTGGGAGGCAAACGCACGGGGTTGTGAAGACTAGGAGGTGGGGATCCTTGAGGGCCCTCGTGGAAGCTGGCTACGACCCCCCACTACCACACCCTGCACCCAGGAGTTAAACTGCGGTGCAGGGAATTCTAAATGAAGCCGTGTGTTTGAGTCAAGGGTACAATGTTAGCTTTGTGTACATTTTTGAGAGCATTTAAAAACTCTCTGAGTAAGAATCCTTGCACGATGCTTTCTCCACACACATTCAGGATGGTATATTTATTCAGGAGATATGACCCCGGCTTACGTTCTGTTAGTACAGTTAGTACAGCTCACCCTTTGAGTGAAGGTGAGCTTGTGCCCTTGTCATCAAAGGGCCGATTGTGTGGGGCAGGCTCCCGCGGCCGGGCTGGGCTTTGGTCTACCACGTCCTGGCCCAGTGGACACTGCCTGGCTCTTTTCCCCGTCAACCCTGTGGCTGGGCCTGCACACCAGGGGGAGGTGTCTTGTAGATTTTATTGCCACTCCTTGAATCGTCTTCTTTATCACTCACAAGGCCTGTCCTTGTGGTATGTGCTGCTGCCTGACCTGGTCTCGCCCTGAGATGGCCGTCCCTCCTGCCTGCTGCTACCCTGCCATCATTTTGTCAGCGGAGCTTGTCCTGGGGTCCTTCAGATCTCTGAGCATCTCGTGGACATGAATAGACACGCCCGGCGCTCTCCATCACAGTATGCAGCTCTCGTGATCTAAATGTTCACCAGGACCTGTAAAATGAAATGCATACACCCATGCTACTGGCTGCTTCCATTCTGGCCACAGAAATTCGAATTTCCACCGTCCCCGTCTGGGGTAAATGCTAGACTCCAGACCAAACTTGGAGCGTCTTAGTGTCTTAGTTTCACGCTTTGAAGAGCTTCCACTCTAAGATGAAATGATACACAGGACCTATAGCCACTTGCCTGTCTTAACACATGGTGCTGATGCTGAACATTCCTTTTAAGCTTATGTCACTTTAAAATGTATTTGTTTATATGCCTCAACCCTCTTCCTCCCTCAGCACACATACATTTAGTAGGGAGGAAGCACTGGCATTAACACTTTGTATCTATTTTAATGGCATTTGTCTCTCTGGGCTCATAGTTATTGGTGAGGCCTTCATTCCCCAATAAGCTTATAAACTTGCTGATGTTGGAATTTGTTTCTGGTTCATCTTTTTGTCTCTTGTACCTTCTTATGCATCGCATAGAACATAGTCGGAGCTAATAAGGATGAATAACGGCAGTGTCCTAGCTAGAGCAGACTGTGGTGTGACCCGTTGTTGAGTCAGTGCTGTGCAGTGTGGAGAGCTGGGGGACGCCTGGGACACTTCCTGGCGTCTGAGGAGCCCGCTCCGTTGCTGGACCCTAGATTTAGGTCCACTTGTCTTGGAGACTCTGCCTTAAAGCGCCACGAAGTGCTGTGAGCTCCTTAGGCAACCCCTGGCCTGGATTGTAAGAATGGCAGCAGCACCATCGTGATCGATGTTCCCTTTAGTTCTCAATGAATCCAGGGTTTTGGACAGGGTGCGTCACAGAACCATCCTCAGGGATTCGGCCAGGACAGGAAGTGGGAAAGCAATGGCAAGGAAGGGCATTTAAAAATGCAGTGGTAGGAACCTGAGCAGCACAAAGGATTTTCTATATTAAAAAAAAAAAGGGAACATGCATCTCTCTTCTCCCAAAGGCCCTAACATTGGTTACTGACAGGGGATCCTTCTTGCTCGCCATTCCTCCCCTGTCCCCAGCCACCCCAAAGACTGAGCTGTAAGCTGGGTGCCTTTGTAAAGTTTTAAAAGTAGTAGCACAATGCTGCTCTGGCCCCGTAAAGCTCTATTTTCACTGTCTTCTCTAGCTTGTAACAGTGCTCGGTAATTGCATGGTGCCTTCCTTCTGCAGGTCTGTAAACACATTAGAAATGTTAACTCTCATTCTCCCGACACCTCTGCAGAGAGCGGGAGAGGTTGCCCCGTGCCTCTGGGGCTGAGCTGTTCGTTTGGTCCAGTTGCATCTCATCGAGGTGTTCTTTCCTCGATGTGGTACAGCTGGTGAAATACCATCTGCTCTTAAGAATGACGTCCTGTGCTGCCACTTGACATTTCTGTAGAAGCGAGGATCAGCCGAAGGATAAGGGTTCTGACCTCAGCACACAGATACTCCCAGTCTCTATAGCTTGGCCAGTTGTTACTATTTTGATTACCGATTAGATTGCTAGACACATGGAAAAACATTTTATCTGTTAAAGGATGCAGAACTTTGTTTCTGACATACAGTTTCTGCTCCTGACATGTAAAAGGAGAAATTCATTCCTGCCTCTTTGGTAGTAATTTATGTGGGTTTTTATTGTTCATTTAAAAAAGGCAGCCCTGGCCAGCTTGGCTCAGTGGATAAAGCGTTGACCTGCCAACTGAGGGTCTTGGGTTCAATTCCAGTCAAGGGCATATGCCTGGGTTGTGGGCTTGGTCCCCAGTGCAGGGCGTGCAGGAGGCAGCTGATCGGTGATTCTTTCTCATCATTGATGTATCTATCTCTTCCTCTCCCTTCTTCTCTGAAATCAATAAAAATATATTTTAAAAAATTTAAAAAAATAAGTAATTTCTTTCAAAATCTGTTTTTTCTCCTTTTGCATCTTGAAGAATGGAATCTATCTATATATATAAAAGGCTAATATGCTAAGTATCTGACCATCTGACTGGTCACTATGACGCACACTGACCACCAGGGAGCAGACGCTCAGCGCAGGAGCTGCCCAGCTGCAGTGACTTGGCAGCGGTGGTTTTAGGGTGATGCATCCCGAAACCAGAGAGGAGGGAACCCGATTCCTCCAGGGGCCATGTGATTCCACCTTTGGCTATGGGTTATGTTGTTGCTGGGCACTATCAGCCCTGAATCTGGCTTACTGCACACTTGCGTTTGCGTTCCACACCCTAGATGACAGAAACTTCGTAGAGTGCCCTCTCCACTCCGGGAACCCTTGGGGGATGTTGGAGAGCCGGTTTTGGCCTGATCCCCGCAGGCCAGGCTGGAGAACCCCACCAACCAACCACCTCCCACCATAACCAACCACCTTCTAATTAATTTCTTTTCAATGTGCACAAATCTGTGCACCAGATCACTAGTATTAAATAACTTTGAAAAGTATACTAGTGGATTTCAAAAGCCAGACTAGATGTTAAAAGAGCCTTATGGAACAGAACAAAATAATTATTGTGCAGTTTTAAGTTTCTTTAGTTTTAATACATTGCTTCAGTTAACCAACATGACTTCAATTTATTATGCAAATGTGACAATTATTCCATTTAAAAAATCTGTTGGAAAGATTGTGTTTCTGCCACACAATAAATTGTGTTGAGTATTTCATTTTTGTTTTTTGATTTGCTTATCTTGTTTTTAATGACAACTCATTTAAAGTAAAAGTCTTTAAAGTGGCAGAATAATGTCTTCACTAGTAATTTAATACTTGGATATAATGAGTTCATCTGAGAGATTTCATTAAAATCAGCAAGGTGCCTGAATACCAAAGCTGAGATGTTTTTAATCACAGAGTTATAGTAATTATATGAATCCCAAGATTTTCATCAGCTAGAAAAGGCTTCCAGGGCTAAAATACACTTTAAACTTAGCACTAATAACTGCATATTCTCAGTTATACAAAAGAGAATTTGCAGGCCAAGGGAAATATTGGAGAGAATATTATGTGTTGAATTTTTAAGGAAAATTAAGAAATAAACTATTTTGATAACATAATAATATCTGTAAGGGTTGCATCACCAGGGTAACAAAAGGGGAACTCTCGTGTGTGGCCATGGTATATAGCAGGTGCATACTTGCCAAGGAGCCTTTATTGTTTACTATATTGTCAGCATAGAGAGAATGCTAGAAGGAACATCGCTCTCTTCTCCCAGAGGTCCTGACGTTCCTAATTCACTGGAGCCCTTCTTCCAGTAAATGTGACAGACTGCCAGTAAATGAGATGATTATTGGCCCAAAACCTGGATTTCTGGGTGGGTGAAAACTATGTAAAGAATAATTTACTTATTGCCTGGCCAGTGTGGCTCTGCGGTTGAACGTTGACCTATGAACCAGGAAGTCACAATTCGATTCCCTAACAGTGTTGTGCCCAGAATTCAGGGTCCCCAAAAATTGACCACCAGGGAGCCACGTCCGATGCAAAAGCAAAGAGTCTTTATTCAAGCCCGGGCTTGGCTCCCCCAGCCTCCTTACTGACGCAGTGGCGACGAGAGAGAGAGAGAGAAGACCAAGCCCCAGGAAAACAATGGACTAGTCATTTGGGTGGGCTTAGGTAAGTGACGTGGGTTACAGAGATTGGTCACTTTGGTCAGGGTTTTTCAGGAGGGTCTTACAGCACAATGGTCAGGAAGTGACCAACACATTCTGAGGTTTGAGCCATCCCCCACTATGTCCTGATTGGTCAACAGCGACGCATAGGGAACATCCTCTGGTATAGCCTTATTAGGACCTTAGCTGCGTTCCTGGAGCTTCATTGGTCCACTGAGATAGTGGTTGGGGGAGTTAGGACATTTGCGGCATCCCTGTGGTCACTCCCTTGGTGGTGGTGGTGGTGGCGGGTCAGGCTGCAGACCCAGCTCTACAAGTATGGAGATAGTCAGTTCTGCTTAGTCCTTTCAACAGGACACATGCCCAGGTTGCTGACTTGATCCCCAGCAGGGGGTGTGCAGGACACAGCCGATCAATAATTCTCTCTCTTTATTGATGTTTCTATCTCTCGCTCCCTCTCCCTTCCTCTCTGAAATCAATAATATATATTTTAAAAAGAATAATTTATATTTTCTTTTGAGGCTTATTGAAAATGTCAAATTTTTATAAAAAGGGCAGGACATGGTACCCCCAAGGGAGCTTGTTTTTTAAGAGAAGTGACCAAAAAAGATGCATCTAGGAAGATCTTATAAAAATCTCTCTAAACAATAAATTTTATTTGACCTATTTTCCATTTATCATTCTTTATTTTTTTTCTGGCTCAGATAGGTACTGAGGAAGGGAGAACGCAGAAGCAGTGTTGTAGTGATGACCATGACGGGTGGATGGATGCCTGGGGAAATGGGAACGGCAAGTCAGGCTGACTCACATGGTGCATTTGGAGTTGAGGGGCAGAGCATGTAGTCACATGGAAGGCCCCACGATCCGCCTGGATATTTCTGATGAGAGTCAGGACACAGAATTCCTGTTGGAGGCTGGAGTGGAAACATGCCTGGGATTTGAGTCCTGATAAGACAGTATATCTGGTCTCTGTTCTTCTCCCAACCCCATCCTTTTCTATGGTAAACTCACCATCTCCTGTCCACAAGCAGAATTGGAGAGTTAGCTGGAACAACTGTCCCCTGACTCCTCCTGAATATATTATCATCCACATTGATTATTTGCATATTTGAACCTCCAGTTGCTTCCCTATCTCCTGATCATAAGCTTGAAGACCCTTTGAGCCAGCTTGGAGCCCTGCCCTGAATGAGTGCACCCTGGCGAGCCCATGCATGTCTTACCTTTTGTAGCCTGGGAAGACCTGGCCAGAGAAGTCCCTGCCTACAATTTTAAATGTCAATTAAAGTTTGCTTTTCCCTTTTTAACCATCAAAATAATAGGGGCCACTGTGGAAAATTCACAAGATACAGAAAAATGTAGAGAAACAGAAAAATCACCATTAATACTTCCATCCAGAGAGATTTCAATTTTTGCCATATTTCCTTCCAATCTTTTTTTCTGTATCCTCTGTTATTTATATGCATTGCTCTGCAAATGCATCTTTGCATTATGATTTCCAAACATCTGACAATATTTAATCACCTGTCACAAGCATTTTCCTGTAAACCTCATGGGCGGTCTATTGAACATGGATTGGCATCATGAACATAAGAGTGTTATTATCTTGATTAAGTGTTTTGTCATTTGGTCTCTTCCTAGGTCCCCTGTTGTCACCTGCTGCACATTTGGAAGCTAGGATGGGCCTAAGTGTGGACGTTTGGAGGTGTCAGCTAACTCGTTGCTTCTGCCTGGAAGACCGTCCTGTAGAAGTAGAAAAAGTGTTCCACATGGTGCTTGACTTCGAGAGACAAGACGTGTTGTAGAAAGAAATGAATGAAGGCAGCTCAGGGGGCCCCAAACACATGCTTCCCGTGGTCTAGTCCGGGGCAAGCCCTGCCGTGGGGCCCTGAGGTTCTGGGATGTCGCCAGTTCTGGACGCATGGCTGATTCCTGAATGACGATGATTCGCCGGGGGCTGCTTGCGTGGATTTCTCGGGTGGTGGTTTTGCTTGTGCTGCTCTGCTGTGCCATCTCCGTCCTCTACATGTTGGCCTGCACTCCCAAAGGCAACGAGGAGCAGCTGGGGCTGCCCAGGGCCAACGGCCCCACAGGGAAGGAAGGGTACCAGGCCGCCCTGCAGGAGTGGGAGGAGCAGCACCGCAACTATATCAGCAGCCTCAAGAGGCAGATCGCACAGCTCAAGGAGGAGCTGCAGGAGAGGAGCGAGCAGCTCAGGAACGCACAGTATCACGCCAGCGATGCCGCGGGCCTGGGCCCTGAGCCGGGCGCTCCCGAGAAGACCCAGGCCGACCTGCTGGCCTTCCTGCACGCGCAGGTGGACAAGGCGGAGGTGCACGCTGGCGTCAAGCTGGCCACCGAGTACGCCGCAGTGCCTTTCGACAGTTTCACCCTGCAGAAGGTGTACCAGTTGGAGACGGGCCTGACCCGCCACCCTGAGGAGAAACCCGTGAGGAAAGACAAGCGGGATGAGTTGGTGGAAGCCATCGAGTCAGCCTTGGAGACCCTCAACAGCCCTGCAGAGAACAGCCCAAACCAGCATCCGTACACAGTCTCGGATTTCATCGAAGGTTGGCAAGTTTGTGGATTGGGGTAGAAAGTAGTGGAAGAGGTGTCCGGGCCCAGGCACCCAGGGGCGTCACAGCTGCGGGGGGCTGGCAGCTGGCTTTGGGGATGGCTGGTGGAAAGTTTTATGTGAGCGACACCAGTGCTATATAGTATGGTTTTTATTTTTCAGAAACATCTGTTTCCACTTACTTTCTCATGGAAACCACAGTCATTGAGTGGATAGATTCATTGTTCTTTGGCAGAAGAAAGTAGGACTTCTTGCTTTCATTAAAAAAGAAGAAGAAGAAGAGAAATACGTAAAACAAAACGTAAACATAAAACTTTGAAACCCCAGAGGAGTATGATAGGCAGTTTTAATTGATCCCTTCTCACAGGCACTTCTCTCCTGGAGATGGGGCCTGGCCGTGAGGCCCGCGGACAGAAGGGCAGTAACGTGTCGTACAGCACTTACACTGGCCAGACACTGTTCCGGGGACCTTTTACTTATTAATTACTTATTAATTCACCTTTTCCTCATAATGACCCCACTAGTGAATAAGGGAATAGAGGTTCAAATGAAGTAAATCACCTAAGGTTGCTCAGTGAGCAGGTGACAGAGCCAGGATTTGAATCTGGGAAGTCTTGTTGAGCCATGCCCTTAAACCATCAGGTTATATTGTATAGATGGGCCCTAAGGGACACATGGAATATAGTGAGATGAATGAGTGAGCTTTTTCTTCTTTTCAATAGGCAAAGAACAATCTAGTATTAATTTGTGGTTGATTGTGTCCAACTTCGGAAGAAAGCAGCTTGTCTAGTTTCTTGGAAGACTCGTTAGTATCATCTTCCTTGTCAGTTTTCCCATTGTCAGTGGTTCAACATCAACTAATAATTTGGGAGAGGAAGTGCCTTCAAGGGCATCCAGCTCTTTCCCCTGTTTCGTGAGAGAGTTCATTCCAGCTTCCCAGACATGTCGCTGGGTCCACATTACTCCACTCCCTGCTGGGTTGTGAGCCACCATCTCTCAGCCTGCATGGCAAGGTGGACTCTGCTCAGTTGTAGCAAAAACCCTCCCACTATTATTTATGCCTGTTTTCTTTGGACATTTTCCTGTCTTAGGATTTTTTTTCAACTTTATATGTGAACCATAAATTCATGCAATTTTGCCATAGTATCATTTTTCATATACCTAGAGCCAGGTAAAGAAATCTTTTACAAGACCAAGCTTTTGGTGTCAGGGTTGAGGTTTTTTTTTGTTGTTGTTGTTGTTTTTTTACTCACTTATATAGGTGTTAAAAATGCCTACCACATTCGGCAGCAAGTATAAGCTCATGGTGAACACTCAGAGTTAGAAATATCATGGTGATGCAGCATCAGATTTTATAGTTTTAGAGTTTATGAAACATTTCCACCTATATTATCTTGCTAGCTGATCCCTGGGGAAATCATTAAATATCCTTAAAAAGTGAATCCTGGTTGCCACTGGAGTATGCTACAGAAGCTGCCCACAGACAAAGCAATTTCAAAAGAACTTGATTACGCATCAGTGCCTATAATTTGGAATGTTTGCCCTTCTGATCTTTAATCTGCATTCATATTTGAAATCTCAGTCTGCTTTTCTGATACGAGAGCTTCATACACAAGGGCACTTGTTCTTGATCAGTAGTGACGCAGGCCTCTGAGTTTATTTGCCCTGAGATATGGCTGACTTTCTCTCAGAGGCACTGGAATCCTAGCTGCGCAGTGCTGGTTTCACATGCAGCACACAGCCTGCGTTTCAAAGTAGATCAATCCACGTTTGATGAAAGTCTAGTCAACTATTTTCATAGGATGAGAAAATTGGCACAAGCACTTTAAATATACAGGGGTGGGTACACGTAGGTCTGCAGTTGCAAGTATGTGAAACACAGAGTTCATTCTTGTATTACTATTGATTAAGTTTATTGTGTTGTTTTCCATACGAACATCTGTAACCTGCTTTTGCCCACCCCTGTATTGATACATGTTTGACTATCATAAGAAGCAGTTGATTTCATTTTTCCACTCTTGACACAGAAGATTGTGGAGGCCATCTTTTATGTTCTCAGCAAACGGGGCCTCGTGAAAGATGCCGCCAGTCAGAGGAAGTTGATAAGTTCAGCGAAGGAGTGCTTTTCAAATAGTGATGTTTTCGAACAAAGTGGGACTCCTGGGACCACAAGTATTAACACATGGCTCCATGGCAGGCAGGTATAACTCATGATTCCCACCTCAGAGAGGCAGTTGGACTGACTTATGTTTTATGTTTGAGGACCTTTTTAATCCTGAATCACAATTCTCTGATCTACACCTAGTCACAGAGAAGGAGGGGAATGGAAAGGTCTGATATGAAATCTGTTTTCTGCAACGAGTTAGAGCAAGTGATAGGACCTTATAAGGCTGAAGTATATCTTCAATGTAACTTATTTGGGTTTCTAAACATAACCTCAGAGAAACTGAGTTTGTGTTTGGGGAGTTGTTAGTAGTCCAAAAGTTGGAGCAATTTAGAAGTCCATGGGAAAATTTTAGGTTACCAGCGGGATGTTCCAAGACTCTCAGAGCTTTAAATGAAGGCCACAGATTTGCTGACCCTGAACTAGTACAATGAACATGGGGATTGTTTGTGTTTAAAGAAATAATAATAATAATAAAAGCCCCTGGAATGCTTCCAGACGATAATAGTCACATAAAATCTAAAGCCAACCGTGAGGCAGGTGGCGTGATGACATGAGCGTGGGAACCTGTGTGTCTTTGACCAACACCCTAACGCTCCCTGAGCCTCGGTTTCCTCATCTGGACTTGGGTGTCTTCCAAGGCCCTACCCAGCCCCAGCCTTCTGCAAAACACAGAGCACTGCTTTAACTTCCTTTCTTCTTAGCTTTGCCGAGGTGCCATCCCCGAGGGTGCTCTGCCGCCCACTCTGCTGGTTGACTGAGGGCACCCCACCTACCCTATGGGATCTCCCTCCATAAAAGGAGGAATTCAAATAGACGATTTATAGTCCCATCTGACTGTGACCACTTTCTACAATTCTGTGAAGCTTGCAGCAGAATACCACCTTGATGACTATCTAATTTATTAGGTATACTAGAGGCCTGGTGCACCACATTTGTGCACTGGGTGTGTGTGTGTGTGTGTGTGTGTGTGTGTGTGTGTGTGTGTGTGGGGTGTCCCCTCAGCCCAGCTTAAGCCCTGCAGGGAGCAGGCCTAAGCCAGCAGTTGGACATCCCCTGAGGGTCCTTAGCTTGCCTCAAGAGGCAGGAGTGGCTCTTGCCACCGCTGCTGCACTCACCAGCATGAGCCTGGCTTCTGAGATGAGTGGCACTCCCCCTGTGGGAGTGCACTAATCACCAGGGGGCAGCTCCTGCGTTGAGTGTCTGCCCCTGGTGGTCAATGTGCACCATAGCGACCGGTCGTTCACCGTTCGGTCGATTTGCATGTTAGCCTTTTATTATATAGGGTTGCTTTAATTCTTATGGGTCTCTAAAACAAATAGGGAACAGCATTTTCCTCCTTTTTCCTTTCCCCAGATGTTCCGTTGGCACTGATTTTCATGTTGGATTCTCGCATGAATTTTTTTTTTTTTTTGCAACCATCTGGGAAATGAAGTTAACAGAAAAACATGATCAGGTCCTGTGCCCTAGGAGCCTGACTGTTTATCTCCTCCAGTCAACAGAAACTCCTTCTCTATGCTTGTGGTTTGGTTATTCCTTCAGTGTGGGATACACAGACTCTGCGTGGCACGACTTTTGGCTTTCGTTTTATATTTTTAAACATACATTTGATGTCATCCCATAAAACAGTTTAGCTTTCTACATTATTCCTCTTTTATAATCCAAACATCTGGTAATGTGAATCCTGTGTGAGGCATTTGTAATGTCTGTCACCACGGGGTTGCTCTTCTGTCACCAGCCTCTGCAGCTCACCCGCCTGCAGTTTTTTCAGGGTTAATTGTGGCAAGAGAGGGGCAGACACTAGAGGACTTGATTTGGGGGTGAGATGGAGCCAAGCCATGATCCATAAGAAGTTGAAGGTTTTGAGGGCACCCTATGATGTGTTGTTCAAACCAAGGGGATATAGAAATAGCTGTAAAACCTTAGTAGCTGTCTGCACAGTAATCCCGACCTCCTCTGCTCTATAACCAGGCCTTCGTGCTTCCTAGGGCACGAAGGCAAGGCGTGAAAATACTGAGTCTTTGACTCCCATTGTTTGAGTCTCATCATAACCTTGAAGGAACACCCGTGACCACTTGGCTACATTTTTTTTAGACAAATCAAATCCATTTCCAGGTCCTGGGTGCTTGGAGAACAAGGTACTTGGAACTGTGTGCACAGGGAATAGGTCCTTTTTTCAGTGACCCTTTCTGTGATTCGCTTCTTTGTCAGCAACTTTGTGACTTGAGATAGGAAATGGTTAGGCAGACATTCGGCTGCATTTCTGGGCCTTGGGGGATCTCGGTGCAGAAATACAGGAGCGCAGGATTCTGCACGGTGGGTGGGGCTAGCCTGTGTGTGGAAGAGGACACGGTGCGGGGAAGCTAGCTGACAGGCAGGACGGCCAGAGGACTTCAGGTCCCTCAGTTCTCAGCCAGTCTCCACGGAAGTGAGGGCGTTAGAACTCAGCACGCCCTGCCCTTCTGAGCATGCTCACGTCTGTGCACTGGACCCACCACGTTGGTTCACTGCTAAGTTTTGAATAGGTCTGCCTGCTACTCGACTCTTCTATCACTTCTCCCTGCCCCTCTATTCCACCTCACCCTGTCCCCTCTATTCTGCTTCCTCCCACAAATCTCATTTGTTTCTAATGCTCTGAGTTCCTTTAAGGAGAGAGAAATGCTTGTTATTCTGAAATCAGAGATAAGAGCAGTGGTTCTCAACCTTCTGGCCCTTTAAATACAGTTCCTCATGTTGTGACCCAACCATAAAATTATTTTAGTTGCTACTTCATAACTGTAATGTTGCTACTGTTATGAATTGTAATGTAAATATCTGATATGGATGGTCTTAGGTGACCCCTGTGAAAGTGTCGTTCGACCGCCAAAGGCGTTGCAACCCACAGGTTGAGAACCCCTGGTTAAGAGGCGTACATGCATATAAATGGTTTAATGCCACACTTTGTCCAGTGAATTCATCCTGTGGTGATGGTGAGAAAGAGAGTTTCCCAGCCTTGGATTTCTGCCAGTGGGCAGGGTTCCAGCCCTCCATCCATGAGCAGAAGAAATTCTCCATAATTTTTGGACAAGGGACCCTACCTTTTCATTTTGCACTGAGCCCTGCTATCTAGGTCCTACCTCCCAGGTTGAGAGGACATGAGGGAGAGGGAAAGAAAGAGGAGATAGAATTAGGTTCACATGTGGTGCTGACGCCTAGGTTGAGCGTCGGTTCCGCCCACCTTCCCTGGGCTGGGACGAATGGAGCCTGTATTTGATGTACATCCGGTGTGTGCAGAGTGTTTTGTTACAAAACGGCAGGAGCCGGCAGGTCAGACTTCGTTTTAGGATGATTTTGTTGTTAGTACTTTCATTGTACTCATTCAACACAGTTTTGTTCCCAGGGGAGTCTTTTTAAAAATTTGAGGACTCACTGATCTTCATGCCTTTGGGTTCTGTTAAGAATGTGCTGCAAGAGGGCGCTTGTGCTGCTGCAGGTTGTCCAAGACGGAGGAGCTTGGCTTTAGCCGGAGAGACGAGCAGAGGCTCGATGGAGAGAGCCTGCACTGGGGCTCACACACACTGACTTGGGGCTCACTCCCACACATAGCAGTGGGAGGGTGGGGGGAGACTGGCAGGCAAGGCCACCTTCGCATGAACGGTGCTGCCCTTCAGCCTGTTCAGCCCTGTGGGCAGGAAGTGGTGTTTACAGAAAGGATCCATGGTTTTTAACCAGACCCCTCGTTTTTCCTCTGCTGGGATCCCAGGTGAGGTCCTGCACCAAGGCCTAATCAGCATGTGTGGACGGGGCATCTGCTGTGTGTGCAGAACCTCCCCCACCGGCTAAGGGCTGGGAAAGGAGGGTAAAGCCAGGCCTCACCCCTGAAGGACCTGATCACCTTCACAGGGAGACAGAATGCTGAGTGACTGCGGGTTCAGTTGGGGAACTGACTCTTGGCGCCTGGGCTTCAGAATTGGTGGCTGGATGCAAGCAGGTGGTCAGAGAAGATGTTGGGGGAGGTGGGACCTGAGCCAGTCTCCAAGGGTGGGAAGGGGTTTTTGGAGAGGGAGTGAGGTGGGGAACAGGTTGGCAGCAGGGATGGGGTACCAGAAAACCAGCTGACTCAGGAATAGGGTGGTGGTGTGGGGTTAGGGCGGAGACCACCGTAGTCAGCAAGCAGGACCTGAGAGTCACTAGGAATGCAGCTCACACGGAACCTGAGCTGGATAAGAGCTCAACCCACAGGAATTGTCTGCATCTGGAGGTAGTAGGTCCTTTCTCCTCCAAAGGCAGTGAGCTCAGCTCTTGAGTCCCAAATAGCCCTCCTCCTCCCCTCTCACGTGCTATGGTTCCCAGGCGCTCAGACAATTGCAGCATCTTGGAGGCCCCAGTGATCAGAGACCAGGGCGGCCGTTGTTTTTCTCGCTGACCTCCTGTCTGCACCAGGCACTATTTCTGACATTTCACAAACACCAGTTTACTGACTCGCCCTACCACAGTGAGGTAGACACACTCATTATCTTCGTTTTGCCAGCGTGGAATCCGAGACACAACGAGGTTAACGTCCTCAGGGTCAGTCAGCGGGAGAGCGACAGGACCAGGATGCTAGAACTTCAGATCTTAGCTCCTCACTGTGTGCTCCCCTCTTCCCCCCGCCCTCAGGGTCTCTCACCCAACACACATGCTGCTCTAGTCCTGGATGACGCAGAAAACCCTTTTAAAAACACATCCAGATGTGTAAACACCTTTGGGAGAAGACCTGCCCTGGTGAGTTGTATACATTTCCTAGGGAAGAGGTTTGATAGGAAGAGAAGGAAAAACAGAGGATCCTGGGGGAGACAAGCAGAAAGAGACACAGTAAGAAGCTGCAGAAGACAAGTGGGGGTTCCCGCACCGAGGGAAGGGTGCGGGTCCAGGAGCCTTTCCCACGGAAAGCTGTAAACTGCACAAAGGAGTTTATTCTCACCGTACTGGATGGGAAGGGGCAGGGAGTTGAAAGAGGAGAGAATATTGAATTCAAACCCGCTAGTTGAGACCCCTGAGGGAGCTGGTTGGTGTGCTTGTCTGTTCCTTAAGAGAGGAAGCAAGGTTTACATTTCTGTTATATTCTCCAAAATAGACTACTTTCCTAGATTGGGATTTTATATAAATCCACGGCGTAGGCAGTCCTGGAGGGCTTCCACCATCCGATCCCAGCTTATCTTTTCAGCTTCATTTCCTACTGCTCCTTCCAGCCCTCCCCCTGCTGCCACTGAATGCTTACTCGTTGGTGTGCCCTGACATTCCTGCTGCCCTGTGCAGTTCCTTCGCTGGAGAAGCTAGGGCTCCCCAGCTCCCCAGTGTTGGACCTTCTGTAAGACCTCCCTCTCAGAAATCTGTTCTCATTCTTCCTCCCGCAGGAAGTTCTCTCATTCTTCTTAAAGTAGTATGTTGTACTCGAGGGCACTTCTCACTCCCCCATCTAGGTTTATGGCTCTTCATTTACCTTCAGTCAGCCTTTACGGACAACTTCCAGCAGTAGTAATCGGCACACAGTAGGTTTTTTAATTCATTAACTGCACAGCTTTCATAGCAGTCTTTCCCAATTGGGGTCATCTCATCTCTGATTAATTCTCAGAACTAAAAAGACACCATGTCCCTGGGTCTTGGGGTGTTCTCAGGTCCCACTCCCAGTAATAAGGCTTTTTTTACTTCCCTTTCCCCCCAACTCCAATGAGTTTTCACCAGGTCCCTGAGAGTGACAATGTTTGTTGCCCTTTCCCCACCCATAAAGTTTTTGTTCCCTAGAGGGAGAGAGTACAGAAGGGTGTGGTAGGAGTCTCTTGCCTCCTCCTGCATGGCTGCTGTTCCCTGGGGCTGACGCTGCATGGACACTAATTTTTCTGCAGGTACCCAACGAGGTTTCTGGCGAAAGAGCCTGCAACAGAGTCCAGATTTCTCTCCTGTTTGGAACCCCAGGGGCTTCCTGCCAGCCGGCACTCAGCCTTCATCATTTGGTTTATCTCTTCTTACCAGGGTCCAGTGCATCTGCCCCAGGGAGCAAGTGTTCATGCCTCTTAGCTCCCTGCAGGTTCCTGTTGTGCTCAGATTTAGGGACAGCTTTTGTTCTGTGACCTCAGCTCTCCATTAAGTTCAAAAAAAGTCTTGCATTTGAAAATAATCTGGCTCTTTTCTGTTGTAAGTGATGCGTCTTCAAGCTCATTATCACCTGGAGTGGACGCAGAAGCGTGCAACCACTTTTTAAAGTAATAATTTGAAATCTATTGATCACTTTGTCTCCTTCCATTTCTCTACAAATCAATAATCTCTTCTCACAATCCAGTTTCAAGCTTCACGCACAATCCAGCAGTTTAAAAGAACTCACTTGCATTGATTTTACCCGTGAATGGGAATGCTGTGGCAACGCCCTAAATCTGGAAGTCCATTATTAAAGTTACTTTGAATGAAACCCCAAACCCAATGACCTCTTTTCTGTAGCCATGAATCAAAGAAATGACATTGTTGCCTAAAACCCCACCTTGTAACCCTATCTCTGTTGATCATTTGAGCTTTAATGTTGAAGTGTTGGGCACTTGGATTTATTCTCTCAAACGCCATATTACCCTACAAGTAAAGTTAACTTACAAGCAAACTCCTGCACACACAGGGCGTTGAGCCATCTCCTTTCTTGTTGCCAGAATTTGAGATTATTGTTTTCCATCCCGTTCTTCTTTCCACTTTGGTCTACGGAGAATCCCTATTCCCCTCCTGCCAGTGGTGATACAGGTCCTACCATAGCTAGATTCGGGGGATGAAAAGGATAGGAGAGGGAAGGGAAAAGGTATTATCTTGTTCCCACCTCAGATATCCACCTTTCCTATATTTCCCCTCCCCCTGCAGGCCTGGAGATACATTGGTGGCTGAAGTGTCAACACCTGCTGCCCATCTCTCTATCCCCACCCTACAGAAACCCTTGGTTAGGAAATAAAGCCAAGGCTTACAACCCCAGGGGGCTGTACACTCCCTTACAATCCTGCTGTGCTCCTTCCTCTGGGGCCCTGTCCCCGGCAGTCACCTCTGCTTTCTTCCTCCCCTGCGCCCATCCCTCTAATGTGGAGCCTGTGTCCTAAGGAGCCAATGACTTAGAGTTCCCTAGTCCCTAGTCTGCCACCTGTCCTGTGGGGGAGGGGTTGTCCCTTTCTAACTTTTGAAGTTATAACTGAATGGATTTCATAGCTAGGCTTGGGTTGATGTATAGAGTACAATAAATGCTGTACCACAGGCACAAAGTGGGTGTAAGGGGTTTCTGTGGGCTGGGCTGGATGTCCCCACACAGATCTATTGTTTCTGTGTCTTCTGAGTGACTTACAGATAAACGTTTGAACACAACCCATCTGTAAATAGATGACGACCCACCCTCATTTTCTTTTCATTGTAAATGTGTCTGTAGAGCAGACAGCCTTTCCCTGATCTACCCAGGGAAGGGAGCAGATGGATGATGGCGCTGAGATTATCTCGACTGTAAGCAATAGACAGGGACTGTCAGGCATCTTTCCTCTCTCTCCATCTGTTTCCATAAAGGCTGCTGATCAGAAGTCTCCATCCACAGAGCGATACGGGCTTGTTCTTCAGAGGGAAAGGTCTGCTGAGCCTTTTGGCCAGATGACTTGATGCACATTATAGGACCTCCAGGAGCTGAGGTGGGAGGGGGATAAACACCAGCCAGAGTGACTCCATCATGGAAATGCTTACTGAATCCTACCTGGCTCTCCTTCCGTCCCCAGCCCCTGGGTGTTACTATGGGCAGGAAGGGAGGGAATAGACCCCTCCAACCTTGCAGAGTTCTAGTTCTTTTTGGAATCTGAGATATGATTCTGAGTGGTGACTTCATCTGGAGGGTTTTGTAGGGGGAATACTGATGGCAGAGAACAGAGCCAAGAGGAAATTAAATTGCAGGAGGAGGTAATTAGGTTAAGCACCACTTGAAACTTCATAGCTTGTTAAATGTAGGAATAGATGGGCAATGGGAGACTTATGGTTTGAGATTTTTAAAGACTTGAATATTAAGTGGTCTATTCATTCCTTGGACATGCCCTATGTAACAGGCATTGTCAGAGCTGGGAATGGACAAAGTTATACGCAGTCCCAGCCCCTCACAAGCCCCACAGTCCAGTGGGAGGGATGCTCATGTACACAGGCAATGAAAGCACAGAGTCATACCTTAAACAGGTGGCACAAGGGAGAAAGAATTAGCCATAAGGTTGCATGGTCAGAAATGATCTAAGGGTTTATAGTTTACCCTCTAGGGCACAATGTTAAAGATAGAGTTAGTAGGTGACCCAACAGCTCTATTCAAGAGAAATGAGGACATATATTCACACAAAAACTTGTACACAAATGTGTATAGTAGCATTGTTCATAATAGCCCAATGGTGGCAACATCCCAAAAGTTGACCAGTGGATGGATTAATAAAATGTGACATATTCATACAATTGAAAACTATTTACCATAGAAAGAAATGATACACATTCCAACATAGATGTTTCTTGAAAACATTATGTTGAATGAAAGAATCCAGATATAAAAGATGACATATTGTATGACTCCATTTATACGAAATGCCCAGAACAGGCAAACCTATAGAGGTAGAAAGTAGATTATTGGTTGCCTGGAACTCCAGGTGGTGGATGGGGCTGAAGGGTGACTGCTAATAGGTACAGGGTTTCATTTTTAGGGAGATGAATGGTCTGAAATTAGATTGTGGTTGCACAACTATGTGGATTTAGTAAAAAAATGACTTTGTGTACTTTAAATGGTAAATTGTTTGGTTTGTGGATTATATCTCAACAGAGCCACTTATACATACATAGAAATAAATATGACATGATCTCTGTCCTAAAAAAAAAAAAGAGTGAATGCTGAGAGATTAATGAAAAGACTTTAAAAGTAGGTGATGAAGACTCCTGAATTGAGGCTGACAGTGGGGTAGGAGGAGAGGGGGGATGCTAAATTTGTTCAGGAGATGGTAATTCTTTAGGTCTAACCATAGATTCCTAGGGTTTTCCATAGAGATTTCTCAAGAGTGTTTAATGAATACACTACTATGAACATATGTACTTATATCATAGCTTTTTCCAAAAAGAATTTAAGGCTTTATGGTATTTATTGATGTCAAATCTCTTCTCACTTATGTATGTGCTAAATCATATCCTTCTTATTATATACAATATAGGCAGACACTGAGCAGGGGGCAGAGGCTGAACAAAGGAAGAGCTCAATCTTGTTTTTACTCTAAGATTAATTCAACAGACAGAAATAGGAAACGTCTCTGTTTATATGTTTCTGACCATGGAGTTAACTGATCGCCTTAAAAATGAACTTCCAATTTGGAACTGATTTTCCAAACACGCTATCATTAGTTTGAAGCTAAACATTCAGGCGTAATAACTGAAAGCATGTATGCCTTGCTGGGCGGGTAGCTGTTAGAGCAGGCGTGGGGAGGAGGCAGACGCTGGGCTGGCAGCTAGAACAGCGACAGAGACCAAAACACAGCTGGGCCTGCAGCTGCTGTTGAAGTGGAATATGCCATTAGCATGAAAGCCTTGAGGACAAAACCAAGTGAGATGAGGGGCATTGGGCCCAACACAGGCAAGGCTTGGCTGGCACCAGTTGGCAGGGTGGCTCAGGCAGATGGCATAGAGTTTAAGGGGCCGGATAAGGATAGAGGTTTGGAGTTCAACTAGACACCAAGAAACAAGCAAGAGATGAGATCTGAATCCGGAGGTCAGGAGAAGTGTGCTGGAATCTGAAGAGGCCAGTGAATTTACTACCCAAACAGTCATTGCATGTTTACTGTATGTCAGGCACAGCTCACGGTGTGTTGGTTGATCTCAGGATAGGGCTGTGTGCTTCTCTGAAAAGGAGCCTTCGTGATTCTCATGCACTTAATATTTTGTTACTTAAATCCTATGAATTTCTAGATATTTTCTAAAGGATTCTCAGAAGTTGCCAATGTTCCTATAAGGCTGTAGTTTATAAATGTGATTCATTTTCAGGTTCACGGCTGAACCTCTTTGAGTTATGAATATGTTTATGGTCAACAAGTAGCTAGAGTTTATTAATAGTACGGAGTGTGCTTTGGCCTTTCCTCCATGTTTAATGAAATCGTTAATCTCTGTAACCTCTACCCACAAACTAAAATTGCACTGGAATTCATGAAAAAAAGCAGACTATAGCCTCTTATAAAGTGTGTGGATGTAAAAGTATGTCTTGGTACCCTTCAATTGGGTACCAAAGTTATTCCGAATCAGTCATGTCCTTTGCAGCTCTCAACAGAGAGGCACACATGAAAAACTAAGGGTGAAATCTAAAAAGACTTCTCTTCATTTGGTTAAAGATACACATGAGCATGATACAAGTTCTGGCTTTATCTTAAACCCAGACAAACATCATGAAAGACAAATTGGGCAAAAGATATGAACAGATCACAAAAGAAGAGACACGAGTATCTGATATATGTATGAAAAAGTGAGAAATCGATCAAAGTTAAAATGAAAGTAGAATAGTAAATTGCCATCATTTAAAAAATGACAATACATAGCATTGGTGAGGGTGAGGTGAAATGTATACCGAGTAATGGGAGTATAAATTGGCTCGACCATTGTATAAGGTAATTTGTATCAAGAGCCTTTAAAATGTGTATACCTTTCCCCAGTATTTTCATCTCTGTAAGTTTCACAGAAATGCATATGAATATTTATATCAAGAACATTTATCATAGAAGTATTTATAATCTAGATAGATATAAGCCTAAGTGACCGTCCAACCGTTCGACTGGTAGCTATGATGTGCACTGACCACCAGGGGGCAGACATTCTATGCACAGGCATGGAAACATGGAACAGACTGATGAATCTCAGAGGGAAGGGGGAAGGGTAGAGAGAGATTAGCCAAAGATCTTATATGCATAGTAGAGGCCTGGTGCAAAGATTTGTGCACCAGTGGGGTCCCTTGGTCTGGCCTGTGGGGATCAGGCTGAAATCGGCAGTCCGACATCCTTTGAGGAGTCCCAGATTGCGAGAGGGCCTCTAGTAGTGAATAAGTAGAAACAACCCAAATGTCTGACAATAGGAGGCTGGTAAAATCATGTGGCATCTCTATAGTGGAATATTGTGTAGCAATTAAAAATCATTTATTCAGTAGCTATTAAGTAAAATGGGGCAAAGCCTATGCCATGAAAATAACTATAATTTTAATTGTGAAATTTACATCTATCTGTGTAAAGAAAAAGATTTTTAGGATGAAGACACTATCAAAGCGTTTATGGTTTTATTCCTCAGTGGTGAAATTATAGGCGATGCTCTATTTTTTGAGACATTCTACTTTGAAAATTTGTAAGAAGATATATAACAATGTTTGAATCTTGTTGATTTGGTTGAAGAAACTATGTTTGACCTCCTAGTGATAAATTCTGGTGGTTGAAACACACACAGAATTCCTGGTGGTGGTATTAGTGCATTTCCTTCCAGCTTCCTGGTCCATCTGGAGAATCAAGAAGGAAAAAAAAATTATAGGTCACTTTCTTAGTCTTGACCAATCTTTACCCTAAATACCAAGCCTGGAGGAGGCAGTCAGCCTGCAAAGGTGAGGGTTGTTTTTAGGAAGGTGATAATTGTCAACGGAAGCCCCAGTTTGGGGTGTGGTGAAGAAGGAAACTTTATTTAGTGCAAACAGTTTGACCATAATAAGCAGAGGGGAGCTGGTTTATATAGACAGAAGTCCTCACCCCTGGTCCCTGATTGGTCAGAATTGGGCTGCTTTGATTGGTCAAAGCTCCGATTGGATGGGGAAAGCCTCAGTCCCACTGGTTGTAATCAGACTTCGGGAGCACCTTTGTAAGGGTTGGCTCAGATGGCAGGAGCACAGTGCAGGCAGGTGGTAGCATAGAGGCCGGCAGTTTAGCGCAGAGGCTTCTCTGTGAAGCGCAGTTTGCATGAGAGGCCCTGAGCAGAAATGGCTGCTAGGCTCTGCTTTTTTTGTTTGTTTTTAATTTGGTCCCAGGTCCTTGTTAGTCCTTAAGATTCATATTATCAGCCCCGTGGGAGAAGTCTGAACACAGCTTTTGTGTGCCCTAAGTTCCATTTCTGCCTTCGTCATGATCGATTGCAGGTATCCAAGCTGAGGGAACAACTCAACATAAAGCTCCAAGTGGATGCAGGGTTACCCTCAACAATTAGCTCTGCAGGACGATGGCCTTCAGTTCTCACAACCCCAAACCACAGTTTGGCAGGACCTTTGTTCGACTGACATTGCCAGCAGCTCTGGTGCTCTCTGCGTCTCTTTCCTCCTGGCATCTTACACTGCTTTTTAACTTTTTTTTTCTTTTTTTTTTTTTTAGCCTCCCAGTACTCCTAGGAGAGGGATAGGAGTTTCAAATGGCAAGAGGAAAGAAGAAAACACCCCCCCCCCTTCTCTTAAAAAAAGAACCTACTGTCAACAGTGCCTTTTCTTTTTTAACCTGCCTCTTCCTTTTCCCTTCTTTTCCAAAAAAATGTTTTCCAGTCAATTTGTGAGAATTGGTGTGAGCTGCAACAGCCTCTCATAGGTGGCCTGCCATCTGCAGCCTGGTTGTATTGTGTGCCATATATTTAGAATGCCTAAATTAGTATGCTTCATGTGCTATTTCCAGAGGAGCTGGAAAGTTGGCTGGAGGAACAAGGCTATTGATCAGGATTGGCTTGTGAATGGTGTTGGCTCTTATGCTGGAAACCCCGAAGTTAGAGATATTTGGGGGATATTTCGAGAACAGATAATCTGTGAAGGCAGCTGGTCCATGCTGTAATTAGTCCATAGAGGCAATCAGTCATTTTCTGAGCTTGGAGCAAAATTTCGCTTCTGTTTATGCCATTCAAGTTGTGGACAGAGGCTTCGGTTAGAACTCGGAGGGTAAGAAATGTGTGTAAATGAATCATCACAGCTGATAGATAGCAGCTCAGCTTGGCTTCCTGAGAAAAAGCTTCTTAGCAAAAAGATGGCAGGATTTAAGGTGAGGTGTTTCTTTTTAATTTAAAATTGGAGATACTTACTCAACTCTGTTCTATAAGACAAAGGAAAGATGTTATTGTCAAGAGAGCCAGTGAAAATACAAGACGGGACCGTTGGTGCACACCCCACTCACTTCCATAGCATTTGTGTCCTGTGATTGCCAAGTTTCCTGTGCCCCCCCCCCTCACTAGACTGAGATAAATAAACGTTTCTCATACCACTGAATATCCCTAATGTTAAGTCCTAACACATAGACACTGACAAATATTTGTTGACTGAATGAACTCACAGAGGGTGTAGGAGCAAGAGCACAGTAGAGGGGTTGGCCTTGCACAAGAGGAAGTAGATCACTTCCTGTGGTAGCTCTGCAGTGTGATGAATTAGTTTTTGCTTATTTGATTTTTCCTCTGAGACAGAGACTAAGAATTTGAGGACTAAACACATAAAAATAACCACTGTACTATTCAGTAAATGTTTAACAGTGATGATATCATATGGTCCTTTTATTTCTTCATAGCGCCATGTGTTTTCATATGAATCTTTAAAGCAGAAAGCTAATTTGTGCATTTGGTGTTCTAATAAGCATCCTGGTTCTTTCACTTGGCTCATCTTTCATCCCTTCCAAGGATACCCTTTCCCCACTGTGATTCACACCACTCTCTTTCCTATAAGCCACCTTAGGTACCCCATCTCTCATCTCCATATTGGACCTGTAGGAGATACATCTTCTACCCTTCACATGGAGGCTATTGTTTCTTCTTGGCAATATTTACACACAATTATAATTGCATATAATTATTTTTCAGTAATCTTGGCTCCATGTAAAGTGAAATCCTTTCAATCCTACTGTGACTCACGGGCAGATAAAAGGATTCTACGCCCAATTCCAATGTGTGTGTATGTTGCAGGGGTCAGGGGGAAAGGGTCCCACACAAAGCCAGCAAGCAATTCTCTTACACCAGCTGGGTGCCATACAGTTCAACTCAGTTCCAACACTGTCTACCTGGGACTCCACAGGTTAAGGGCTCAGTCCCACAAGATCTTCCATGCTCCTAACAACCACTTTGGATGCCATTTATCATCAGGGCTTCTGACCGATTAACTACTAACAACCCAACTCCTTGGGTTTGATTAATTTGCTACTGCAGCTCCCAGAACTCAGAAAAACATTTTACTTACTAGATTACTGGTTTATTATGAAAGAATGTGATAAAGGATACAGATGACCATCCAGATGGAGAAGATGCCTAGGGCAGGGTATGTGGGAAGGGGTACAGAGTTTCCATACCCTCTTTAGGCACACCACTTTCCCGCACATCTACCCATCCATCAGTCAACCTGGAAGCTCCCTGAACCCCATATGTTTGGGATTTTATGGAGGTTTCATCATGCAGACATGATCATTAACTCCATTTTCAATCCTTGTCCCTTCTCTAGAGAATTGGGGATGGGGCTGAAAATTCCAAGCTTCTAATCATGACTTGGTCTTTCTGTTGACCACCCTTCGTCCAGAAGTCACCCAGGAGCCCACTCAGAGTCAACTCATGGAAACAAAAGACAGTCCTATCACCCAAGAAGATTAGAAGGGTTTCAGGAACCCTATGTGAAGAGCTGGGTTCAGAGACCAAATATTAGAACTAAAGATGTTCCTTAGTGTTCTTATCAGTTAGGAAAGAGTTTTAGGAGCTCTGTTGTCTGTTACCTCACAGTGGGGAATATTTATTAGACATTCCCACCCCTGTACTGTCTTCTTTCATAAGTCTGCCTTTAGAGTCAGGCTGCACGGATTTAAATCTCATTGAACCATGTAGCTAATTGTGTCATGTGGGCAGGGTACTTAACCCCTCTGCTCCTCAATTTGTTTATTTGTAAAATAAAAGCCTCATGGGCTTTTGCAAGGAATATATGGGTTATTACACAGAATGCTTTGATAGCAGTGCCTGGCATAACAGTGTTAATAATTATTACTACTATGTTTACTACTTGTTGGTAGGCCTGGGGAAAGCACTTTTATAGTCCCAGAAACTTTTTAGACTCCTTCCCTGGCTCCTCAGACCCTCTGGAATTATAGTTGAACTTCTCTAAGACACCATTGAGATAGTGGTGGGTTTATTTCCCTTTCTTGACTCATCTCCAAAATATTTAGCTTAAACAAAATGACAAGTTTCTCAATGAAGAAGGTTTGAGAAGATCACGAAGTTGGAATTGTGACGTAGCCCAATGCTAATAGGGTTATCTGTGGTCATATTTCAAATGTCTGCAGCATATTAATCACAGTTTTTGTACATACAGTAGCTCTTGAAGTGGGAGGGTATCTCTTGGGAACTGTATGGTATGAGGAATTTTGGATCTAGGATGAATATCACTATTCACTCACATTTATTCCAGCAAACCTTGGAAGGTGAGTTTTCGTTCTTCTTCATTTCCTTCTTTGGGCTGCTGTGTTCCATTCCGAAGCCCTCTGGCTAGAGAGTGCCATGATTTCGTGTTTTCCTAATTAGAATCTTAATAGGAGGTGGATGGCATAGGCAGGAAAGCGCAGTGGGCACATGAAGAGACTCTCTGAGCCAAGAAGCACCGTGAACAGCAGACGTGCACAAGCCCCCTTAGCTGAAGCTGCCGGCAAGTTTGTCAGGACTGTGGCTTCTCCCTTGTTGGAGTTTATGAACAGTTGAGTCTTTGAAAGCTTGACCATTATTCTTGTCTGGAATTTTACCCATTATTCTTATCGGCTTTCCATTCATCGTGTTAATTGCTATTAGATTCTATTTTCTCTGGCCTAGGGCTCATTTGTTTTGCCCTCTGTGCTCAGTGCAGACTCTGCTGCAGTCTTGACATGCGGTGGCTCCTTCCTCCAGGGCGGGCTGTGTCCGGGCCTCCCTGGCAGGGAGACGGGCACCCAGTGCTCTTGGGCTCTGGCACCTGTCTGGCTAAGCAAGAGCAGCAGAAAAAGAAGCTCTCCTTTCATGTCCAGACACCACAGTGGCTGCTGGGAGGTGAACTGGTGACCCCTTTTGGGTGTTGGTTGTCTTTCGTGAAATCATCTTTTTAAAGCAAGACTGTGTGTTAGGGCCTAGTTCATAGTGCTTTTTAAATGTTAACATGATAGATGAGTCTCTGGGGCGGCACATGAGTAAGTGGTAAAGCACCAGCTCTCGGGGACAAAACATAAGCTCTTTAGAGTTGTCAGCTTGAGAAAAAATTAAGGTAATTGTTCAGGAGAGAAGCAACACGTATCAATGTGAGTTGGCATCTGAATGGAGGTTAACTTTCTTCCCTAAAAATAATGGTTAAAGGATTTCTCTTCGCCTTGGTTTCCTCGGAGGACGTGTACTGACACGGGCGTTAACTAGTACATGGTCTTTTCAGTTCTTAGTTACTCAACAGCATTATTGAGCGCCCGCCCACTCAGGCACTGTCACGGGCATTGGGGACCCAGAAGGAAAACCTAGACCAGGGGTGGGCAAACTTTTTGACTCGAGGGCCACAATGGGTTCTTAAACTGGACCGGAGGGCCGGAACAAAAGCATGGATGGAGTGTTTGTGTGAACTAATATAAATTCAAAGTAAACATCATTACATAAAAGGGTAGGGTCTTTTTTTTTTTAGTTTATTCATTTCAACCGGGCTGGATTCGGCCCGCGGGCCGTACTTTGCCCACGGCGGACCTACACAAAAAGCCCAGCTGTAATTAATTTCTAATTGCGGAAGAGAATAAACCTAAGTAAGCACATTATATAGCAGTGATGGCGAACCTTTTGAGCTCAGTGTGTCAGCATTTTGAAAAACCCTAACTTAACTCTGGTGCCGTGTCACATATAGAAATTTTTTGATATTTGCAACCATAGTAAAACAATGACTTATATTTTTGATATTTATTTTATATATTTAAATACCATTTAACAAAGAAAAATTAACCAAAAAAAATGAGTTCGCGTGTCACCTCTGACACGCGTGTCATAGGTTCGCCATCACTGTTATATAGTAAGAGAAGAGGCGATCCCCTTTATAGGGGAAAAATAAAGGAGGGGGCACTGCCGTGGAGAATGCTGCAGTCTTACACTGAGGTCTTACATAAGGTGGGCAGACTAGGCCTTGTTGAGAAGGGGACATCTGAAGAGGAACTTGAGGAGGTGAGGGAGCAGGTCATGCATACCTCTGGAGGGAGAGGGTTCCAGAGAGAACAGCTGGTGCCCTGGCTCTGGACAGGAGCCTGCCTGGCATGCGGATCAGAGTGGGTGAGAGAGAGGAGGGCTGGAGAGGGAGACCCATGTGGACCATTGTGGGGAACTCAGCTTTTACCTTCAGTGAAATGGGAAGACCTTGGCTAGTTTTAAAAGAAGGGTAACATGATTTGACTTACACTTTCAAAGGATTATTTGGGGTGTGGTGGGGTGGGTCTTGAGAGTAAATTGTGGGTAGAAATGGGAGGCCATTGGTGGCGATTGCAGTGGCAGTGGTTAGGTGGCAAACAGGCAGCAGGCGGTGGCGACAGAGGAGGTGGTTAGCAGTGGTCGGATTCTGAGCACATTTTGAGGATAGAACCAGCATAGTTTGCTAATGGATTGATGATAGAGAGGCGTCAGAGATGACTGGGGATTTTAGTCTGAGTAACTAAAAGGGTCCTTTGCTCTTAAAGGAGATGGGAAGACTGTGTGTGTGTGTGTGTGTGTGTAAAAACATGGGTGTCTTTTGCAAGTTGTAGGTGTCTTTCAGATGTCTAAACTGCATGAAGCTTGTTTTTTTGAGCAAATTGTGAGAAACAAAATCTGATAATAGATTCACACACACACACACACACACACACACACACACACACACACGCGCGCGATTTGTTCTTGGAAGGTAGACCCCTGTGTAGCTAATGGTGGTCATCATTGGTTGGTGGGTTGGTGAGAACATTTTAGTGCGATGGCAGGGCAGGAATAAGGTTGCAGTGGGTTGAGGAAAGGAAGGAGAGGAAGTAGAGTCCTCGGGTATAGATGACGTAGTCCAGTACTCCTCTGTCCAGCGTAGCTGTTTAAAATTACAATTAATTTAAATTATATAAAATGAAAACTTTAGTTCCTCACTTCCACTAAGCACATTTCAAGTGCCCAGTAGCCATTTGAAAAATGCAGATTAAGAACATTTCCATCATGACAGGTGGTTGTTTTTGACAGTGCTGGTCTAGAGGCAGAGCAGTGAGGGAGAGGAAAGAAATAGTGGTAACTATTCTGAGCTGTGTGTGTGTGTGTGTGTGTGTTAGGAAGAGGAAATGTTGTTTTATCCCTGTCTCTCCGCAGTTTTTCACTTTGCACATAAAAGGGGTTGATACATATTTGTTGATTCAAACTGAATTGCTGTTGGGCATCAGTGTGCTGGTGATGTAATACCTGCATGATCACGCAGCAAAGCTGCGCTGACTCTGTGCTCCGACTGCTGTGCTGCTTGCTGAGGATGTAGAAATGGCTTCTGACTATAAGAACGTATTCGTGTCCACAGTGTCACACTCTCTTCCCCCAGGGCACTTCTAAAGTCCATTTAGCTAGAGGCCTGGGGCCTTAGCTGCCCAACTACATTGCATCCCCTCAGGTCACACCTGTCCACATGTGTTTACTGAGCTTCTGCTAAATGCCTACCCATCTGGAGGTCTTAAGAGTGCAGCAGAGATTTTAAAATAAGATAAAACCCCTATTCTAGTTGGGAATAAGAGACATTGTAAACGCATGAAGATAAATCAGGATAGAGATTAGGAAGGTGTGGACAGGGAGTGAGGGTGGAGGGGAGGGCAGACATCCAGGGCACATGGGGCCAGCGCCTGGAGCAGTGGTCAGCCAGGCTGCCTAGGAGTGAGACGTAACTTTACAAGCCACAAACAAGAGTCTGCCACATCAAAGGCTGGTGTCTGATTAAGGTTAAGGACAGTCTTTAAAACTTGGAAAAGAATTTTAGCTTTATTTCCAGCTGCAGAGAGCATCACAGGTGCTTGTGCAGGGAAATAGCCTGACGCGAGGCGAACTCGCTAAGTGCATGGACCGAGCGACCTTCACTAGCATGTCAGAGTCGCACAGAGCAGGGGTGGAGTGCATTGCTCTGCCTGTGCCTGCCACTGTGAAAACTTCAGTGTCACTATTTAAGAGGAACAAAGATTCCTCCTCTCTTTTCCCAGTGTTGTCAGTGTTGCTTCTGATCTCACAGATAAGTCACTGCTGGGTAAGCTTGCTGGAGATGTGAGACATCCTCCAAAGAAGCCAGCCCCTCTAAGAACTTACATTTTACTCCTCAGCACTAGTCACTCCTGATCACCAAATTACTCAGAGCCAGGGATTCCCGGTGATGCTTCAGCATCTGTGTGCTTCACTAGATTTGCATAAAATACACTGCTTGTTTCCTAATTTGAATTTCAGAGGGAGGCACCTGAAATGGGCATTGCTGTAGGCATCTATAATTTAAACTGAAAATAAGCCTATCCACCACATTGAGAAATATTCTCTTCTGTATGGAAGCACCTGACATCCCACCGCTTACCCCACACCGGTCCTTTCATAGTCCAGGTGTGCAGGGAAAGGGTCTCTCCTGAAGATGGGTGTTGGTGTGATTCACGGACAGGAATCCCTTTTACCTAAGTCAGGAAATGTGGCTCTCCCTCAGGTCCTCGATGAATCTCATAGCTTCTAGAGGCACTTAATGGGGAATATTGACAGTCTGTACCTGTTGTATGAATGTCCCTAATTCTGGATATGTGCCTGGTTATGACAGCACTTCTTACACCTTTGGACTGTGTTCCTTTTCTGTAGCACCAGATTTCTTCATCAGCCCCACGGCTACAGTTAAGATGCCAGAAGCTTATGAAGGAGAATTAGTGAGAAAACTAAAGCGTGGAGTAGCCAGTTTTTACCTGCGATAATAATGGGAGAAACAGAAATCCGGATGGATCAGATTATTAACATGGATAAAACCACAGGCCCGTCTGCAGGGCACTTGGCCCACGGACTCACAAATGACGCTGTGAGAACCCTGGCTCTCACTGTGGCCTTCCAGTCCTCGGAGACCCTCCCGCCCAGTGTACTTGGAAAATAGACCATCATACAAAGGAGGACGGAGTCTGGAGTCCTTTTCTTTGTGGCTGTGGCCTTTGAGTTGTCCTATTCTGTGTCAGTGACAGCTGATGACTGCCTTCTTCACTGGAATAAATGGGCCCTGAACCCAGAAGACAACCTTGACAAAGGTTTCACAGATGGGTCCCTGTCGCGAAGTGTAATATTTCCTCATGTATCTTCCCGATTCCATCTCTTCACATCATAACAACCCACATCTCAAAACCACAGTCATTCACAAGGCCATTTACCATTGGGGGTTTCCTATCTGTATTCCCCTGTCCAAAACGCCACCCAATAAGCCAGCCTCCAGGCACTCACGGTCTCCGTGTTCTTATAGAAATGTCCACCGTCCAGACACTAACTTCCAGTGGGTTTTATATAACAGGCAGAACTGGCGCTTACCAAGGTCACTGCTATTACATGTGTGACGAAGATGCACAATGTACTTGCAGGTCCTGTTAAAGAGAGTAAGAAGCGCAGAGGGCCGGCAGCTCTTCTGATTTCAGTGTTGTTCACTCTAGTCGTATTTATTAGGCCTTCCACAGATAAACACTTCTATTGCATTAGGCCCCTGCAACATTAACGCTCCTTTATACCAATGTAATTCAGTCGTGGAGCAGTTCAGCGGTGGAGAAAGGGAAGGCATTACTTTGGCCATTACTTAACTTCCCAGAATCACACGGAAGAGTCCCCGTGTGCTCCTTGACTGCCTGTGAATGGCTGTGCCTCCATTTGGGAATCACTTCATTGTGGAGGCATTGAAATTACGTTCCCTAAGGCAGTGCTTTCTAACCTTGGCAGCACATTGCAATCTCTTGGGGATAGTCCAGGCCGGTGCTACAGACTAATTGAATCAGAATCTCTGGAGGCGGGAACAGGGCATCAATCTTTTTAAAGCTCCCTGTGTGAGTCCAGTGTGCAGCCACGGTCGTCAGCCATTGCTTTACAGGAATCACAAAGATCTAGAGCTGGAATAGCTTTGTAGGTGGTTGTTCTCAAAACCTGTGCCTGTTCAGGGGGCTGGTCCCTGGAAATTGTGATACTCTTTGTGAAAACCAGTGAAATATGTTTGCCCTTTCTCTCTTTAACGAGTACATAATCTTCTTTGGGGAGGAACTGAAAAATTTCTCCCCAGACCCCCAAGTAATATGCTAGCTAACACCTACTGAGTGCTTAAAATACCTTGTGTATGGAGTGCTACATATGTACGTCAGTCCTCATGATGATCTTATGACATAGGTCTTTTATTATGTTCAATCTTATTTTCTGACTGTGGCCTCAGAGGCAAAGATTCCATCGCTTGCCCAAGATTACACAGCTGGAACTTGAGCCCATGCACCCTGGCTCTAGGTTCTGTGCTCCTGCGGGAGCCGGTCCATCCTTGCTGTTTCAAGGGACCTGGCATATATGGCATACTATTCTTAATATGTTTGCTCACCTTCTTGGCACTATGTGTTTTAACCAAGGTCACCTCTCCGAGAAAGGTTGTTTCCCCAGGTAGAGATTTTCCCCTGAAGTTAGGGAGGGAATAAAACCCCTTCACTAAGTGCCAGGTGGGTAATTAATCTCTTTAACTACAAACAATCATGCTTAAGCTACGAACCTAGAGACAGAAGATCTTCGCTGGAGAGAACATGGCAAAAGATCCTGGACTGAACCTGACTACAGAAATTGGCAAGAGAACCTGACTGGAGATCCTAACCAGAATTTCGCTGAAGAACCTAGACATAGAACTTGGCTAGAGAACCTCGCTATGATGATCATCTGAATGCTGTCTCCGTGTCATTCCTTCTTCGCCGACTCCATCTACACCTTTGGGAACCCCTGGACCTGCTGGGATTGGACCCCGGCATAGGTTCTGTACTCCTATCTACTGCCTCGAAGGCCATACAGAGAGAAAGTTAAACATTGATTCATTCAACAAATATGTATTTACTGAGCACCTATAATGTGCCAGGAACTGCTCTAGAGTGTTTGGGCACACTTACTTATACTTTTATTGTTATGAATAGCTTAACAGATAACAGATAGCTTAACAGACCTATGTTACTCTGTCAGAAAAGTGACTTAAAATCAATGGTTTCAATATTATTCCTGGTTAGATGTCCTAGAATAAGAGTTCTTCTGCATCAAACAGCTGTATACAGCATAGTAACTATTTTAATTGAATGTATTTTTAAACAATTTTTGAGACTCCCTCTTTGACCCATGGATTATTTAGAAGTGTGTTTAATTTCCATGTGTTTAGAGACTTTCTTGATATTATTGATTTCTACTTTGAACCATTATGATGAGAGAGTACACTCAGTCTAGTTTCAGTTCTTTTAAAATTTTCAGTTTGTTTTATGGCCCCCAAAATAGTCTTATCTTGTTGAATGTTCCATACATGCTCGAAAAATATTTGTCGTATGCTACTGTCGGGTGGAGTATCCTATATATGTCGACTCGATCCTGTTTGTTGATTGTGTTGTTCACATCTTATCTGTCCTTCATGATTTTATGTCTAGTAGTTCTATCAGTAGCTGACCAGGGGATTGAAGTCCCTAACTATGATGATTATGGAATTGTCTGTTTCTCCTTTCAGCTTTTTCTGTTTTTGTTCTGTGTACTTAGAGGCTCTGTTGTTTGGTGCATAACTGTTTAGGATCATTATATTTTCCTGGGGGATCGATTCTTTTATCATTTTATAATGTACCTCTTTATCTCTAGTCATTTTCTTTGTTATAAAATCTATTTTATCTTACATATCCAAATTTTTTTTTTTACTTATGTTTGCATGGTATATCTTTCTCTATCCTTTTTCTTTCAACATAACTATGTCACTCAATGAATTTGAAGTGAGTTTTTTTTGTGCGTGAACAGCCTATAGTTGTGTTGTATGTGTGTGTTTTTAATCTATTCCGCTAACATCTTTCTTTTAATTGGTGTATTTAGACCACTTAGGCTTAAGGTAATTATTGATATGTTAGAGTTTTTGTCTTCCAAGTTAACTATTTACATAACCAGGGTACATTTTTATTTTAGAGAGTTCATCAAGAGACTAAATTAAAATAGCTACTCCTGGGTACTTGGCCAAGGGGTCTTTGTTTATTTGTGTGATTTTATCACCAAAGTAAGAGTTTGAGATCATCCACTTGAAAAGTTTTCTAGGCTAAATTTATTGCAGCCACGCTCATTGTGTGGGGTTTAGGGTCTTACTTAGCTGCCCATTTGCCCATGAGTTTAGTAGGACCAGAACTTTTTCCTTAGGAAAATTATAGTCCTATTTGGGGAATTCTCTTAGTCCAGCTCCATGCACAGGTGGGGTGGCTTTATGCTCTGGCACGTGTCTAGTGAGTATGTCATAAGAGGATTCCAGTAATGCCACAAGAACAGGAACTGATAGTGAGTGTTTTTATCTACTCTTACTGAGCAGCATACATGTCATTATCAGTTACTCGTGTCCTGTTATTATTGCTGCATTACAAATTATCCCAGAATTTGGTGGCTTGAGATCACCATTTGTATATGCTGATGGCCAGGAATTCAGAAAGAACCCAGTAGGGATGGCTTGTCCCTGTTCTGGCACACCTGGGGCCTCGTCTGGGAATGTTGGAAGGTTGGGGTGACTGGACAGCTGGGGTCTAGAATCATCTGAAAGCTCATTCACTCACAGACCCGGCAGCTGGGCTCTGGTGACACGAGGATCAGGACTGCCAATGGGAGTGCCTGCGCGTGGACTGTCCCTGGAGTGTGGCTTCTTCGTGGCAAGCTCGGGGCAGCTGAACTTCTTACGTGGCATTCTGGGATCCCAGAGAAAATGTGCCAGCAAACAAAGGGGCAGCTGCATCACTTCGCTGTCCTCTGTGAGGCCAAGCAGTCGCAAGCCCACTCAGATTCAAGGGGAGGGGACATAGGCCTCCCCTTGCTGGGAACATTGTCAAATAGTTTGGTGGCCATGACTTACTTGAAAAAATATGTAGGGAGTTACTGCCTAAATAGGTTAAATAGTACCTATTGTTCTAATTCTGTAGTTAAAAAAATCCATATATAAACTACCATCTGAAAACTGCATGTCTGATGGACCACATGGGTTTGGTACCACATTGTCTTGATATCCTGTGGAATTGGTTTTATGTTTTAGCTGTACAGCTTCAGTCTTACGATATGTTACTGAAGTTACTGAAAGAGTTTTGTGGAGGCAGTGACTCTCATAGTCCTAAGATTTAGGATTATGCATTTAGCTGTCAAGTCACCCCCAGCCTTCCAACATTCCCAGACGAGGCCCCAGACATGCTGGAACAGGGACAAGCCATCCCCACTGTGTCCTTTCTGAATTCCTGGCCATCAGCATATAAAAATGGTGATCTGAAGCCACTCAGATTACAATTGTGTTTCTCCTGGTTTATTGTTATTTCATGGACAGAGTGAGTCATGCATTGTTTAATGCCCACATTGTACAGCTGGGGAAACAGAAACGCTGACAGTTGACTTTGTCCAAAGTCATAGAGTGAGTTAATGGTTGAATTGAGTGAAAATTTAGGTCTCTCTTTCTCCTGGGCCAGAATGTTTCTCTAAGAACTTTCCTTGGCTGCCTGGCCAGTTTGGCTCAGTGGTTGAGCTTCAGCCCATGAACCAAGAAGTTACCAGTTTGATTCCTGGTCAGGGCACATGCCCAGGTTGTGGGCTCTATGCCCAGGTTGCAGGCTGGATGCCCAGTGGGGGGCGTGCAGGAGGCAGCTGGTAGATGATGTTTCTCTCTCATGGACGTTTCTATCTCTCTGTCCCTCTTCCTCTAAATCGGTGGTTCTCAACCTTGGCTGCACATTAGAATCACCTGGGAATCTTTTTAAAATCCTGATTTCTGGGCCTCATCCTCCAGAAATTCTGTTTCTTTGTTATGAGGTGGGGCCACAACATTAGTAACAAAAAAACAGAATTTCCAGAGGATGAGGCCCAGAAATCAGGATTTTAAAAAGATTCCCAGGTGATTCTATTGTGCAGCCAAGGTGGAGAACCACTGCTCTAATTGAAGCATTTTTTTAAAAGCAGAGTGGGATCACAGGGTCAAATGGGAGTTCCATTTGTAGCTTTTTGAGGAAACTCCTTACTGTCTTCCATAGTGGCTGCACCAGTCTGCATTCCCACCAGCAGTGCACAAGTGTTCCTTTTTCTCCACATCCTCTCCAGCACTTGTCGTTTGTTGATTTGTTGATGATAGCCAGTCTGACAGGTGTGAGATGGTACCTCATTGTTGTTTTGATTTGCATCTCTCGGATGATTAGTGAGTCTCTTGGTATGAGAAGGTAGTATAGTGAGATAAAAGGTCATGATATCTGATAAAGGGCTGTTTGAGTCAACAATTTGAAAAATCCCATTGATATTACACATTAAAAATGAGTTTCTTTTGGGTATATTCCCAGAAGTGGAATTGCTGAGTCATACAGCAGTTCCATTTTTTATTTTTTGAGGCAACTCCATACTGTTTTCCACAGTGGCTGCACCAGTCTGTATTCCCACCAGCAGTGTACTAGGGTTCCCTTTTCTCCACATCTTCCCCAAAACTTGTTTGTTGATTTATTGATGATAGCCATGCTTACTGTTACGAGGGAATAGCTCATTGTGGTTTTAACTTGCATTTCCCTGATGATTATTGACGTTGAGCATCTTTTCATATGTCTATTTGTCATCTGAGTGTCCTCTTTGGAGAAGTGTCTGTTCAGGTCCTTGATCCATTTTTTAATTGGATTGCTTGTCTTTTTGGTGTTGAGTTTTATAAGTTCCCTATAAATGTTGGATATCAAGCCCTTATCAGATGTATTCGTGAATATGTAAGAATATATGCACACTATGTTCATTGCAGCATTATTTACAATAGCTAAAATTTGGAAGCAGCCCAAAGGCCCATCAGTAGATGAGTGGATTAAAAAAGCTGTGGTACATTTACACAAAAGAATACTACTCAGCTGTAAAAAAGAAGGAAATCTTACCTTTTGTAACAGCATGGATATACCTAGAAAGTATTAAGCTAAGTGAAATAAGCCAGTCAGAGAAAGACAAGTACCACATGATTTCACTTATATGTGAAAACTAATGAACAAAATAAACTAACAAGCAAAATAGATACAGACTCATAGGTACACAGAACAGACTGACAGTTGTCAGAGGGAAGGGTGGTTGGGGTCTGTGTAAAAAAGGTGAAGGAATTAAGCAAAGAAAAAAGAAGACTCATAGACACAGATAACAACAGTATGTTGATTACAAGAGGGAAAGGGGGCTGGGGGGCGGTGGGAGAGAGTAAAGGGGGATAAATGGTGATGGAAGGAGACTTGACTTGGAGCGGTGAACACATAGTATAATATACAGATGATGTAGTATAGAATTGTAAGCCTGAAACCTATATGATTTTATTAACCAATATCCCTCCAATAAATTTAATTTTAAAACATGGAATGAATCCTGCCTACACCTTGTCTTGGACTTCTGGCCTCTAGAATGGAGATAATACATTCCTGTTGTTTTCAGCTAAAAAAAGGGGGTAATGGCATTTCTCAAACAACAGCTAAAAATATATCATTGCAATGTTACTAAAAAATTACCGAGACTCAAATATAATATACTAGAAGCCTGATACATGAAATCTGTGCAAGGGGCGTGGCCCTGTAGTCACGGTGGCTTGCCTCAGCCCTCGCAGCCCTGGCTTCATCTGGAAAGTCGTTCAGAAGGACTTCCGGAAGGTCATTCAGCTGTCTGGCCTAATTAGCATATTACACTTTTATTATTATAGATGCTCAGTTGTATATTACCAGGCTCTTTACCAGAATATCAAGAATCCTCCCACTTCTGGATCCAGTTTTAAAAAAATAAGTGACTGGATTCAGCTTCCAAGCATATTTAATGTCAGTGATATCACAGCAAGAGGGGGCTTGTCCCTGAGCTGCGACCTGTCTGGTTAAGAGCACTACTACATTAAATGTCTAATGAAGCAAAATGGGATGACAACATAATAACAGTGTTGACAGTTGTTATCATTATTGCTGTTGCTGACATCACTAAGCACCTCCCATGTTCCAGGCTTGCATGTTTACATGTATGAATTTATTTAATCGTCTCAGCAGCCCTGTGAAGAAATATGTATTACTATTAGTCCCACTTTTTATAGATGAGGAAATTGATGTCAGTGACTCAATCGATAATGTATTCTCTTAATCTTCAAAGGCAAGTTTTAAGACTGACTTTTCTGGTATATCTTAAAGTTGGTTAGCTTTCTGTAGTATCTTTATTGATGTTTTTTCTATTTTTCAAAAGCCAGTTTCAAAAAGAAAAGAACAGAAAGGAGAGTTATAAATATTCTTTTGATTGTAAAGTTAATTTACCTTTAAAGAGCTGTACCATGGCATGCTCTTAAATTCAGTCATTATGCCCATCAGTCTGTGAGCACATCATTTGTAACCTTGAACAAGTTACTTATTCAACTTTGGTAAAGGCTCCAATTCACCCATCTGTAAAAGGAAATGGGTAGATAGATGGCTTACCTCTTTGGAAGATTTTTTAGAATTAAGATGATATTTGTGAACATGGTTTGAGAAACAGACATGAGTCGCAGTAATGTAAATACAGTTAGGTTGCTTTGTCCTCTATTTTGGTGGTAGGTTGTTTAAGTAGTTGTGCATGGATAAGCTCAATGGTTAGCCAAAGACAATGGTGTGGGCACACATTCCTTGATCTGACCTCGCTC
>NW_006292095.1:720089-730700 GCF_000327345.1 Myotis davidii | reverse complement strand
TGCTACCTCTATCTTAAGTTTTCTGCTTTTCAACAACATCCTGGATATACTGTCTTGCCGTGTTTTGAGAGGAAGTCCTGCAGCTGTTCGGAAACATACCCTGACAATGGCCGCTCTGACTTCCCTTCCTCGGATGTTTGTTCTGGAATCCCTGCAGGACTCTCTGCTGTCTTAGTCCCCACCACTCGGTCTAGCCCAGGGGTGGGCAAACTTTTTGACTGGAGGGCCACAATGGGTTCTTAAACTGGACCGGAGGGCCGGAACAGAAGCATGGATGGGGTGTTTGTGTGAACTAATATAAATTCAAAGTAAACATCATTACATAAAAGGGAACGGTCTTTTTTTTTTTAGTTTTATTCATTTCAAACGGGCCGGATCCGGCCCGCAGGCTGTAGTTTGCCCCCGGCTGGTCTAGCCCCTTAAACTCGTCAGTCCACGTAGATGTCTAATCTGTGCACATTTCCACCACTGGTTTCTTAAACTCAGGTTATGCAAAGAAATGGAGCCGCCATTTCTTCATAAGAAGCCGCCAGTCCTTGAATAGAAACTGAGGGTGAAAAAGAGGTCTGTGTAGCTGGGGTCTCGAGCAGCGCATCGTCTGGTCTGACCAACGGGAGTGCCTTGAGGGGAGGAAGTGCAGAGGCCTGATTTCCAGGGCAGCCCCATCCTGGGCCTGGAAGAGCCCCACTTTCTCATTAAACTTAAACATCCTCAGAAATCCATTCCTTTGTGGGAGGGGATATTTTGTTATAATACTTGCCTAAATCAAGCAGTCCCCTCTGAATGTTAATTTTTAAATGTCAAAATCTGGTGAACTATATATCTTGGAAGCAAAATTGCAATATGCTTACATTTAAGTGGTGTTTAAACAAGGAGAAAATTCTGAGATTTGTTACCATTGAAGCTCCATGAAGACAAATTGATAGGACCTTATATTTTTGATCAGTTAAATAGCTATCAATGTCATTGTATGGAAATTTTTTTCTTAAAACTGTCCATGTAATATTTTGATCCATTTTTTTGTGGCATTTGGTGCAATAAACCTTTGAATTTATCTGAAAAAAAAAAAAAAGAAATCCATTCTTTGCCATGGCTTCTGTGATCACTCCGGACTTCATTGTTTATTCTCACTTTGACCCCTTTCGCGTCCTTTGATCCTGCCTTTAGGCTTTACTCCTCCCTCTGCTGGACCCCATATCATTCTCCCTCAGCCACTGTCTTCCCAGAGCCCAACTTCCTGGCCCACCACCCTTGTCTTGCAGCGCCCAGTCCTGCAGTGCCCAGTCCTGCAGCGCCCAGTCCTGAATCAGTGACCCCCCATCTCACTGTCACCATCCCGGCCCTTCATGACTCCTCTCCAAGTCTGAGTTGCTTTCTCCTGCTCCACTGAGAAATGATCGACATCCATTCTCAATGAGTTCCTTTGGCTCCTTGCCCCACACCTGCAACCCTGCTCTGGTCCTTAGGTCCTGCTTTGGGAAACAGGTGACCTTTCTCTGTCCAAGACCAAGTCCTTTCTTGGCTTATAGATTCCACCCACCTCCACTGTCTCATTCCAGCCTGTATTCTCAGGATAGATTTCTCTTTGTTCCTTCCTCTTGGCATATGGATTTGTTCCTCCCCGCCTCCCTTAAAAAAAACAAAATGCTGTTAACTCTGGCTACTACTCTATTGCATTCCTTCCCCATCCAAGCACCTTCTTCCCTCCCTCGCCCTTCCTTCTGTTCTGTGCAGCAGGTATTCATTTTGCAGAAACAGATTTCTGGTTTTCATGGAGTTTATCTTTTAGTGAAGAGAACAGTAATTAATACATGGGTAAGTAAGCACCTTCAACTCATGTGCAATAAAAACAGGGTAACAGAGAGTGACTGCGGGGGAGGGGGGCGAGCTTCAAGAGAGTGAGACTAGGGAAGGCCTCTTTGAGGAGGTGGCATTAGTTGAGACCTAAAAGGGAAGAAGGATCAGTCATGCTCGGAGCCTGGGGGGAAAGCACCCAGGCAGAGGGGAAAGGATGGGCAAAGCAAAGGTCCTGAGGCAGGAATGAACTTGTTTCAAGGAAAACAACAGAAAAGTACTTACTCAACTTACTCTGGCCACTTCATCTCTCGTTATTTGTCAAATCGGGCTTCATTCCTGTCAATCACCCGAAACCATTATTGGTCAGGTCACCAGTGATCTGCTTGGCCAGTGGCCCGTTTTGTGCTCATTGTTCTTAATCTTGACGTGACAACTGCACTGCTGACAGCCCCTCCTCACTGGTGGGTGGCCTCCCTGAGGCTCTGTCCTGCCTCTCCCTGTGCTTCTCTCAATGCCAGGGACCTGGCTGTCGCCTCTCTCTGTGGACCTGCTCACTCTGCACCTGCTTGTTGGGCTACCACAGGCCTGCATCCTGGGCCCCCAGACTTCCTGGGTGATCTGACCCCCACCCTCAGCGTCATCTTATGTAACGGGGACACCTACCTCTGTTTTAAAAAGCCTGTCTGCTGAGCTCCAGAGCTCCTCAAATCGGCATATCCAAAGCTTAACGCATATTCCTTTTCTCACCTGTCACTGGAGTCACACCACCTTTCTCTCCGTCCCTCCCCTGGCATCCCATTTCTAACCAACCTCTCCCAAGCTGTGCCCACTTCTCAGCATCTCTGCTGCCATTTCATTTCTTGCTGAATCGTTGGGATTCTTTCCTCATTGCTCTCTGATCTCATTCCCTGCCGTCCATTCACACGTCACGCTGCTGTGAGGTGATGATTCTGAAATGACCTATCTCATTCCTGTGAAAGACCTGGCGTGCTCCCCGGAGCCCCAGGCCGTGAGGATGACCTCGTGGGTGGGTGAGTGAGCACCACCTGACCTGCCGGCCTCCTCTCCTACCTTTCTCCCACACCTACCTTTTGCGCCCCAGCTTTGTGGAAGTTTGCCAAACATAACAAGTTGGGTTTTGAGGGTTTTGTTTACGTGGTATCTTTGCTTATGCCAGTTATCTTCTATAGAATGCCCTTCTGGTTTTGTCGCTTTGGCAAACACCCATGAAGTCTTCAGTTCTGCTGACATATCTTTGAGATCAAACTGCCCATACCCTCCGGCAGGTGGAGACGCCCTCCTCTCTCTTCCCTTACACCTTGGGCAGACTCCCCTAGGTGCTTCGCATATTATTTATGCCTGTTTTGTTTACCTGCTTGCCTTCCTCTCTAGAATGTGAATTCTGAAAGCACAGTGATTTTTACCATGTTCATCTTAATGTCTCTAATATAGAACACAATCCACAGTAAGTAATAGCCATAAGAAAAATCCATAAGGATTAAAAAAATAGCCATGTCAAGTGAACATGAATCATGGGAGGCTGGTGGGTCACCTGGTGAGGAGCCCAGCCCATTGCTGCACAGGTATCATGCACTCATTTGCTTCCTACTTATTGTCAAATACCTCTAACTTTCATGGAGTGGTAGGTAGGCTGTAGTTTTGTGTGTGTGTGTGTGTGTGTGTATGTGTGTGTGTGTGTGGCAGGGGGGATGGCTCTCAAAAAAAAGTCAACTGCTAGTACTAGTGATGAAGTAAGGAGGAGCTCTAAGTAAGGGAAGCTGTTAGAAATTTCTGATCAAGAACCAAGTGTTAAATTTATCTGCCTTAATCTGTGACATGAATATACACACCAATTGTAATAAATGGAAATAAGAAAAGAGCTTCATGAATTATTTCAGTAAGAATGTCAGTCAGTGCACTTCTTAGCAAATGAAAGAAGCATTTAGTGACTGTTGAAGATGGTGATAAACTTGGATCAGGACCCGTCCAGAAGCTGCTGTGCCCAGATGCACTGTGATGCCCGAGAAAGCCAGGTATGGATAGACATGTCTATAACCCTGCAGGTGAGAGAAAGCTTGGAAATGGTTACTTTTTTTTTTAATGGGGAGAAATTATTTCCATTATAGTGTCTGAGCATTTGGAAGGCCTAGAACATTTCTTTTCACAAGTGTTGAATGTCAGCTACTTTCTCTAAGAAAATAGAGCTGACAACAGATGGCACTGTAATTATGTCTCATTTATCTTGTGTGATCTGGGAATGAGATATTCCACCTAAGAATATTCTAGATAACTGAAGCATTCTTGTGGAGTAAGATCTTTCTCAAGTATTTCCATGTTTCCCTTCTTGAACTGGGTAGGGATGATGTGCTCTTGTAGAAACACAGTAAGTAGGTATATGCTCTTTGTGATATTTCAAAGGCAGTTTACATGAGTGGAGTGTTTTACTTTGTATTAAATTACCTCAGACATTTAAATTTCTTTTTAAAATGATGATCTGCCTCCTCCCCTGCTGTCAGGAAGTGACCTGCCACTATTTACTATAGTCTGCATTTCTGCCTGGTATAGATTTTCTTTTCCAACATATTTATTTTTTTCTTATAAGCAATGTATTTTTTCATGAAAGCAGCTCCGTTCAGAATGTGCTGCTTTGAATGTGTTATAGACTATGAATTTAGATGATTGTTGTTTAGCAACTGTTACTATTGTGTGTTGAAATAAAAGAAAAGCCCTAAGCGTGGATGTGAAGATTATCTGTGGGTAAATGAAGTAAGACTTTATTGCAGACATTCTGTTGTTTATTCTGACTTCTGTTTCTTCTGTCCCTGCTTTTCTACACTCTGAGTTATTGATGTTGCATATGAAAGTGATATCTAAGGAGCAAACTGCTCATAGGAGTATGCTCTAGTCAGTCATTAGCATATCTGGTGAACGCAGGCAAACCACAGTTTCTCTGGGTCTCAGTTTGCCCATCTGTAAAATGGGAAGGCTGGATTAGATGTTATCGTTTAATGTTGTGCCAAAAACGTAGATCAGCACAGAAGAGTTTGAAAGCCCTTACACTAAAGTATCTGGAGATTGAATGACCACTTTGGATTGAGAGCATCATGGAATCTTCCCAGAGGAGGAGGGCAGATTTAGGAGGGTGGAATTAGAAAGGCTAACTGGTGTGAGGAAGTGTGTCTTGAGAAAGTGCGAGGCCTTTTCATAGGAGAGTAGTTATTGGGGTAAAATACACATCGCATAACATTTACTATTATAAGCTCTTTTTAAGTGTGCAATTTCATGGCATTAAGTATATTCACACTAGGGGCCCAGCGCACGAATTCATGCACCTTGAAAGGAACTGTGGGCCAGGAGGCTGTGGTGGGCACAGGGGCGGGTCTAGGCCCATCCTCTGTGCACCTGCCCGACCCCTCTCGCCACAGCCCCCACTCCCGTCTGCTGGCAGCCTTGCTCCTTGTGCCGCTTCCAACGCACTGACAGCACCAGCCCTGCTTGCACCTGCTGAAGGCACCGAGTGATTGGGACTGGTGCTGGGCACCGGCAGCGGGTGCAAGAGGGGCTGGCGCTGACAGCGGGTGCGAGTGCCGGACGGGACCGCGGCATGTGGGAGCAAAGAATTTTCAGTAACCACCAGAGGCTCGCCCTGATAACAGCGACCAGCACCCCGCCTTGGTCTGGTGCCCCCCACTCATATGCTCCACCACCCTGCCACGGCTGACACCTGCCATGTTCCACGCTTTGCCGCTTGCTGCCAATGCCCGCCAGGTTCCGCATGCACCCCCTGGTGGTCAGCGCACATCATAGTGACAGGCTGTTTGGTTTTGCAGTTCAGTCTATTGCATATTAGGGTTTTATATATATAGATTGTTGTGTAACCCTCACCAGTACCATTTCTAGAACTTTTCATCATGTCCAATAGGAATGCTATGTCTGTTAAACACTAATTCCACATTCCCTGCTCCCCCAGCCCCTGGTAACCACCAATCTACTTTCTGTCTCTATGAGTTTGACTATTCTAAGTATCTCATGTAAGTGGAATCCTACAATACCCTACAGTATTTATCCTTTTGTGACTGGTTTAGTTCACTTAGCACATATTTTCAAGGTTCATCATGTTGTAGCATGTATTAGAATTTCATTCTTTTTTATCTTTATTGTTGAAAACATTACAGATGTCCCATTTCCTCCCTTCCCCTCTCTTCACCCCACCCTGCTCCTGTCCCCTCCTCAGGCCTTCCCCACACTATTGTTTGTTCATGGGCTGTGCATATATGCATATAAATTCTTTGGTTCATCTCCTTTTTGAGGTTAATATTCCATTGTGTGTATAATCCCCATTTTGTTTATCCACTCATCTGTTGGTGAGGTTTGGGTTGTTTCCACCACTTGGGTACTGTGAAGAATGCTGCCATGAACATGTGTGTGCAAGTATCTGTTCGAGTCTCTGTGTTCATTTCTTTTGGGTACATACCCAGAAGTAGAATTGCTGGATCTTATGATAATTCTGTGTTTAACTTTTTGAGGAACCGCCAGATGTGTTCCACAGAAGCCGCACCATTTTATATTTCTGCCAGCATTGCAAGAGGGTTCCACTTTCTCCTGGGGGAGGAGTAGTTGTCTGTGCTCGGTATAAACCAGCTTGACTGGGGCCCAGATTTTACACGAGGCTGGGTTAAGGAAGATCTTAAAAGTTGGCCATGGGATTGGTTCTTTATTCTGTGGGCTTTGGGACACTGGTGAGGGCTCCTGAGCTCAGGGGAAAGCAGGATGATAGTGGTACTTCAGGAGGCGAAGGATCAAAGGGTACGTGCAGGATGTGTTGGGGCCAGGAAGTGGAACATGGTCCCCAGAAGATGGCAGTGATCCAGCTGGGAGACCTAGGCTCCATGTAGGAAGGCGGGAAAGGCAGGGATGAAAGTGGACACACTTTTGGGCTCAGCGGTGCAGCATTGGCCACAACCTGTGCACCCTCATGTGGAGAGAGGACAAGGATATAAGGGTAAGCAGTGGTACCTCCTTGACCTCATGATTTCTGAGGTCCTACCTTGAAGATAGGGTGTTTAGAGGGGACCTGCATCTAGTTCGCTCCCTGTTTACTGAAGGCATAGACATTTGCAGCAGACCATGGAGCTGTACCTTGGATACTTGGAAGTATCCTCACCTAGTTGACCATCCTAGGGGTTGGCCCCCCTGAGTAGGGTAGGACCAGCGATGCTTGTAGAGGGAACAGAAACACCAAACTCCAAGTAAGATGGAGGGAAAGAAGGGAAAAGAAGGTGCCAGTTAGTGTGTCTAAACCAAAATGTGAGCTAGTTGCAAAGTTCTCATTTTGATCTCCCGTTTGCATAGTGTATAAAAATGATACAATCCCACAGAATATTACAGGGCGTTTGTGTGGCTAGTTGCTTTGCATTTGCCATTGTGCAAGCCAGCTTCTCGTGGAAAAGCAATCCTGCCTCAGAATGCTTCTTCCCCTTTCTCTCGGTCCCTTTGTGCTTCCACCACTGACGATTTCTAGAAGGTGCAGGGGTCCAGTTAGGGGCTGTCCTTTGTGTTACAGGAAGACTGAGTGCTGCTTGTGTCCAGGTGTGGGATCGTGAGCCTGTGGGTGGAGTGGGCAGATGGCTGGGTGTGGGTATTAGTGGAGATAGGTTGCAAGAGAGTTTTAAATAACTTATTTAAAATAGATAGAATAAAGGGATCTACAATCAGATTTCTGCACCATGATTAACTTAATTAGGCAGAGTGTGGGGAAATATGCTAAAAAGCTGATGTAATAACTGTTTCAGGGCATAGGATGTGGAAGACAATGAGACAGCAGCTGAAATGTGGCTGCAAGATTAGGCTGGGCATGCTGGCCTGCCTGATAGCGGGCGCCCCGCCCGGAAACCAGAACAAAGGCCGCCCGCCACACAGTTATCGGCGGTCTCACAGGCTCGCCAGAGGCAGCCATCCCGACAGGGCTATAAGAATCACCATTAATAAGAACTATTACAATTCTCTGGGTTCTTTATAAATAGATGTCCTCTCTTTTCACAGGTTTGTGTATATTTCTACCTGTGTTTTCAGATCTGGGGACTTAAATGTTTTAAAATGAATGATTCTTATCCTGGTGCTGAGAAAGAAAATGACTCCGTTAAAAAAAAAAATCGCAAGCTAGTGTACCTTTTTATCTGCACGTTAAACTGTCAGCAGCCTTCCCCTGCTTATTGCTGTGTGGAGAGGGTACGCTTGCTGACACGAGTAACACGTTTGATGAGACGCAGCCGCCGAACCCGCAGGCCTGTTCCGGTTGTGCAGATACTGTTACCAAACTCGAATCCTCTCTGACTCAGCCAACCTGGTTTGGACCCTGGGAGCCACTGGTTTGCCCAGCTGTGTAGACACCTTAGCGGTGGGGGAAGAGCCTGTTTCCTCAATGAGCACTAGTTGCCCCAGAGACTCCACAGGCTTGGAAGGGGACCATTCCCATGTTCACCGAGGCCCTTGGAGCTTCTTAAGTAACCAACCTCCTGCTTTCCTCCAGGAGGGGCCCCTGCAGGGACTCTGAAATCTGTTCTAGCAGGAGCGCAGCAGAACTTCTCTCCGGCCCCTGACTGGAGGGCTGCTGAACAGCCTGCCTGGCACCCGGGGAAGCCAGGAGGGCTTCAGACTCCCTCCTTGTGGCTGCGCCAGGCCCTCGGTCACCGCGCTCACTGCCAGCGATTGCCCGTTTTGCATCTCCAGACGGGCCCGTGGGGCCGCTGTGAGAAATGACACTGAAAATGTGCAATGCCAAAGCCCTCTCTGTCGCACCTGAAGGAGATCCAAGCTCTGGACAGGATCAAAGAGGCTATAAACCGGGGGGTAGGATGAAAGCTCCTATGAGGCAGAGAACAGAGAGCAGAACTTGGCTGTGTTTCTAAAGACCTGTAGTTCCCACCAAAGAAAAGAGGAGGGAGGGAAAGGGAGGGAGCAAAGAGAAGTGGTTTGGGAGAGGCCTTGAAAACTGGAGCTGACCTAGGGCTGATCTTTTCCCTGGAAGCTTGCTTTTGTAGCTGCTCAAAGACTGGGAGATGCTTTCTAGCTGATGTGGGGATTAAGAGGAAGGAAGGGACATGGAAAAAAAACCCATGGCAAATCACAGATAAGAGATGAGGAAGCTTATCTGGTGATTTGTTGAATTTGACTTTTTTTTTTTTTAACCATCAGAAAAACGCCATAATACCGGCGATATTGGGAAGGCCGTGGAGTGTAGGTGCCCCAGGAGCCTGTGTGCACTAGATAGGAGAGTTCTGGTGGGCCAGGCCCGAGGGAGGCTCACCCTGAAAGTTGAGCTGAGATAGCTGCTGGGTCACATCTTCAACCAGACAAGTGAGACTATGGAGTTTCAGGAACAGTGACATGGGATGGGGCACAGTTTGGGGGGCGGGGGGTCCATAAGTAGACTTGCTCTGGAGCACTGACCTATGATGCTTCTCAGGGGTAGGAAGGACGATGTGAAATGATGTGTGCCTGCCATGGTGCTGGGTATTTTGTTTTCTGCTCTAACGCTTCCAGAAGTGTCCAGAGGGCCACGTGACCCATAGCAGTGTCCCCAAGCCACTCCCAGTTACCTTGAAGAGATCACTCTGGTCAGTTCATCTGAAATGGCTATAATTTTTAAGAGATAATATTAACGCAGTATTTAAATTAAATATGATAATTATACTTACCAAATCATATTGCAGAAAATGAAGGTAGTCGTAGCAAAAAAGAAAAAGCACATAATCCCATTCTGCATCATAGCCAGTTTTATTTAGACATATTGCTTTATAGTCCTTTCTTTAATGCGTCTAAAATATAGTCTCGTTTCCAACATTACAAACTTCCCCCCATGTTTTTATGAAGTCTTCATAACTGTGATTTTTAAATTAATGGCATTTTGATTTCTTTGGGGATATTTGAAAGTGGCAGCATTTTGAGTTTTCTCATATGAGAGGTAGAGGTTTAATTGTAATTTAATTTGTGTGCGTGTATGTGTTTAAAAGGCATTTTATGCTAGATCTCAGCTATTAAAAAAACACTGTCTTTTCTCGTGTTTCTGTTAACAGGGATCTACCGCACAGAAAAGGATAAAGGCACTTTGTATGAGCTCACATTCAAAGGCGACCACAAGCACGAATTCAGACGCCTTGTCCTGTTTCGACCGTTTGGCCCTATCATGAAAGTAAAAAAAGAAAAGCTCAACATGGCCAACACGCTCATCAACATTATCGTGCCGCTGGCAAGGAGGGTGGACAAGTTCCGACAGTTCATGCAGAATTTCAGGTTGGTGTGTGTGCACCTGTTTATCTTCCCCCACGTGGTGCGTGTTAAGTGCTGATATCGTTTCCCGTCATCTCCCTCATTTCCCCGCCGAGGACAAAGGCGCCTTTCTCTTCTTGTTCAACTCTGTTTTCTTCACATCACCTTTATCATTTGTGTTTGCCTTTCCCTAAAGCAATTAGAGAACCGCCAGATAAGCAGCTGTACTTTCGGAAGGGAACCTGGGAAGGACCCCTGCCTGTGGTGTTCAGCTCTAACTTGAGTTTGGGCTCAGGTCTGGGGCCAACGGGGGCCATGCCATCGCACCAGTAGGGTGGGCCCTCTCCCAGGCTCTCAGAGGCCGGCGCCACGGCCGTGGACTTGTGCTGGAAGCTGGCTTCCTTTGCTGCCCTGCTCTAGCAATGGCTGGAGTGGATGGAATCAGAATCTATTTTTTATTCTAATCTATGTCTCCTGAGATTAAGTTTAGAATTGTGCCAAGAAATTTCCACGCACTCATTTCCGTAGCTACTCAAGGAGACTACA